>NC_064863.1:26708048-27021028 GCF_024139225.1 Suncus etruscus
TTCTTTCATTTTATCTTTCTATCAAGTTAAAATTAATATTTCATTAAATCCTTCTTAATATCTGTCAATATTTTGGACTGTGTCCATTTTTATAGTATCTCATTGTAGTGATATTTCATGTATGTAGTGGGATCTAATTCTCATTTTGATACTTTGTTTATAACATAGTGTGAATACCTCTTTTACTTTATATAAAAGAAAATGACTCACTATTATTGTATGCTAAATTGTGCAAAAGTCTATGTGCATATTTAGATGATTATGAGATTCTTTTTTTAATATCTTTATTTAAACACCTTGATTACAAACATGATTTTGGTTGGGTTTCAGTCATATAAAGAAAACACCCCTTCACCAGTGCAACATTCCCACTACCGATGTCCCAAATTTCCCTCCTCCACACCCCACCCCCGCCTGTGCTCTAGACAGGCTTTCTACTTCCCTCATTCATTCACATTGTTAGGATAGTTCTCAATGTAGTTATTTCTCTAACAGCACTCAATACTCTCTGTGGTGAACTTCATGCAGTGGGCTGGAACTTCTAGCCCTCTTCTTTTTTGTCTCTGAAAATTATTGCAAGAATGTCTTTTATTTTTCTTAAAATCCATAGATGAGTGAGACTATTCTGCGTCTCTCTCCCTCTGACTTATTTCACTCAGCATAATAGATTCCATGTATTATGAGCTTCTTTATTATATAAATATTTAATCTTTTGTAAAATAATCCAGCTTTATTTTATCTGTATATATGACATTAGGTCATTGTGAATAAATACATCAAACATGTTGCTTCACAGTCTGTATATTCTAGTAGCCTGACTTCTATAACTCTAAGCAGATGCAGAGTTCTCAGACATTCCTTCTTTTTAAATTTCATAAACTTTAACTTTCCTACACTGTAAAAGTTTCTCTATTCCTCTTTCTCCCTCCTCTTCAAATATTCATTCTCATATGCACACTTAGAATTCTATTCTATTTCTTGTCCCCTTACAATAATTATTAGAAAAATAATTCATTCTAGCCACATCAGCAACTGACTCTTTCTCTTTGATAGTAGTGAGACAAAAAGTCAGACCCAGCAGATGGGATCTTGGGTTTTTTTTGGGGGGTGGCATTTCTGTTAGTGCTCAGGGGTTACTCTTGACTCTGCACACTCAGAAACCACTCGATTAATTCTGGGGTGGGTGATAGTTGGTGTGAGGGGCATATGGGATACTGGGTACTGAACCTGGGTTGGCTAAATGCAATTAAATTACCTTACCTGCTGTACTAACACTTTGTCCTCCGCCCTAAGACTTTCTACTAAGTATAAAACCTTTAGGAATGGAGCAGAATAGAAAGCACATTTGGGGAAAGAATTTGCTTTACAACAATCTGTAGTAAAGCACCCCAGATAGCCTCCAGATTTCAGAGCAGAGTGACAGGAATAAATCTTTAGCACTGTCAAATGTGATCCCAAACAAAACAAAAAGAAAAACCCAGAAAGCCAAAAACACTTTAGATATTATTTACATATACTAATGTGGAGTTATATTGGAGACAGAGAGCTGACAAATGAGATTGTCTAATTCCAAAGGAGTAATTCAACTACTATATGGAAAACAACTGCAATTGAGTAAGGGGTAATATAGTGACCATTAAAGAGGTTGATTAACTCTTCCTAGTAGGAAATGAGATTAGTCTGAGTAGTGGGAAAAAATGTGCAACAATACATATAAGATATATTTGAAAAAAAAACTGTTAAGTGGATTTACAAATACATTGTTAGAGTCACAAATTTCTACTTAAGCTCTCTTATGTGTATAAGGAATTTCATATATATGAATTTCTCATATGCATAAGAGAAATGAAAACATAAAATGGAGCCATAAATATATGCTGTTTAATGCAATTAAGGATAAATTTTATGTCAGTCATTATAACTTGAAATTATTATGGTGAGTCCTAGAGATAGTACTGTATAGTACTTATTTGCACTTTGCTGACCTAGTTTCATTCTCATCTCCCTCTTCATTCCCAATTGTCTGCCGAGTCAGGGTAGGAGTGATCTCTGAGCACAGGTCCATGAAGAAACCATGCACACAGCTAATGTACTACCAATCCCTAAATAAACAAAAACAGCCATGGTGGTATGAATGTCATTTAGTAAGATTCCAGATAGTCAAGCTGTTTTTCTATTTAATATAATTGTGGTCACCAATTAGACCACTTTAACTTGGACAGTAACATATTTTCTTTCATTAATCTCTGTGCCATATTTTAATGATCAGGGACATTTAAAAGCATTGTTTTCCATTTTGTAATGAAATATGCTTATATCAGGTAAGGAAGGATAGGTTTAATATATCATGTTTGATTTATAATTAAAAAATTGAAATCTAGTATTATGTTGCAGAAAACAGGAATGTAATGTCAAAAACATATTTCAAATGTGTAATAGTAAGTCTTGGATTCATATTCATACTAATCAAATAAGTTTTTTCAAGAAAGTTAATGTGTGAGAATGTTATTTTCATATTTATCTGAAGAGCAAAGACATTTAAAATTTTAAATTGTTAAAAGATGGACTCAATATAGTATCCTATTTTATTTATAAGTTGCACCACATTGAACATGATAGGTAACTTTTCAGAGCCTACATTTTCTCAACTCAGAAAATGTGTTGCCAACATTAGTGAGGTTGCTGCACTACATACCCCTAATCTCTTCTCTTAAAGGAATGTCTGCTACTACCTTTATTTCTTAAAACCAATTAAACTTCAAAGTGTACCTTAAACTGCACCCTTTAACTTATAAATTAGTTATTTAGCTAAGATGTTATAAAAAGTAATGGACATGGATAAACATTAATTTTATAATTTTGTAATAGTTTTATATGCATGTTTATTTAACAATAGTTATTATCTGATTGTTTATCTATATTTTATTCACATATTTGCAAGATGTTCCTAAAATGTCAGAATGAAGTAGAACATGTAGGGTTCTTTCCTAGAATGTTGATGACCTGGGTTCAGTCCTTGGAATTCCAAATGGTCTCCCAAGTATCACTACGAGTGTTTCCTGAATATAGAATCAGGAATAAGCACTGAGCATCTCCAGGTGTAGCATCACAACAAGAAGAAAACACTCTGAAAACATCACTGAAAAGTTGTATTATGGAAATGTAGATTCATAAACATATATTTGGGAGAACACAGTTCACAATCTACTACATTTAACAGGAAGATTAAAACTAAATACACAATTATTCTCATATTCCCAATATTTTCTTATTTCAGTTAGTTACTATGAAATAAGCTCTTCCTATCTATTTCATGACATGCAAAAATTCAGTGATATGATGTCAAACAATATATGGCAATAAATGAAAATCTTTGGTGCTCAGTGTTTTTTTTGAATTTGGCGCTGCAATTTTCCATTTGATTATCTTAATTCTAGAGTTATATTTTAATTTTTAATTTTTATTATACTATGTCATAGTCCATAAAATAATTTTTATGTTTATTTGAAATTTAAGTAAATAATGTAGCTATTGATGTCAAGGCATTTTCTCGGTTTTCTTGAGTTTTAGGAGTTTGTTGCAAATTTTGGGTAGTGCATAATATGGCTTTCTGGAGTGTTACTGTTATAGCATTGAATATATATCAAGATAAAAAGTTGGTGCATAAATCTAGAAAGATTTGTTCCCCAGTGCCATGTATGGTCCTGTATTCTGAGGATCATTAGGAAAGATCACTGAATGAAGAGTCAGGTGTTAATACTGATTACTGCAGTATGAGACCCCCAAACAAGAAATAAATAAAGAAATATACAAGTAGGTATTAAATTGAATGCTACTTATTGAAAATCAGAAACCAATATTTGTATTTATTAACCTTATGAATACATTTTACATATTTTATATATAAAATGGTTCTTACATGTGTTGACATATAAATATATATATTTATAAATTTATATATATATATCTTAAATTGGATTTTGTTACATAGAATATTTGCTTTCTTGTGATTGGTATTAAGTAATCAGGATATATATAGCATACACATTTTGTGATCATTTATCTATATGTGTCTCAGTTTGAAGTGAAGTGACTCATAAGAGAGACTCTAAATGGTATGTTGGTTTTGATATAGCTATTAGGCATGTGCATATTAAGGGGGTGGTAAGTAATATGGAAGTTGTGATCATAAATTCCATCAGGCAAATTAATATCCATGAGAGTTTTATGGAAGAACTAATAATCCATCTGAAAAACTAGTGGTAAGGAAAGAGATATGTTTAAGATATATTCAAGATGGTTTAGAATTAATGGCTCAGTAATCAGGACAAAATAAATTCTGATAAAACATGGTCTTCTTATGTTGGTTTTGGTATCAATAATAATTTATCTTTCCTATTTTTAAACTCTAAATAATATGCAAATGCTACATCATTTTAGAAAAAGAGCTTTAGTATCATGGATTTGGGCATGGAAAGAAATTCTGTAATTCTTGCTCCTGCTTATACTCTAAAAGGACTACTAGAGCTCACTAAGGTTTAAATTATTTCAGCAATTTATAATATTTTTGCATTCTAGATGTACTGATTGTCATTGTCTACCAGGGAATTTTTTTTAAGATTCTGACTGCTAGCTGAAAATAGCTGAAAGTAGCTTGAAAGCAGAGAACTTGCTTATAAATTTGTCTGCCTATGCCACTGATCATGACTGATAAACTTTTATCATTCTTTTTGTCTCAATCTCTAAAATTTAAGGTCGACATGTCCATTCATGAACATAAGATAAAATCAATCAAGGTCATTATGTTAAAACAATGTAGAGGTTTCTCAGTAAACTCAAAATTGAGCTGCCATATGACCCAGAAATCCCCTCTTTGAGGTATCTATCCTCAGGAAAAAAAAAATCATCCAAAAAGATGTAAACACACCTCTATTATTGTAGCACTCAGTACAATAGCTGGGACTTGGAATCAACCTAGGTGTCCAAAAACAAAGGAGCAGATTGTGAAGATGTGGTACATTAATGGAATACTACATAGCTCTAAGGAATGATGCAATCATGCAATTTGCAGCAACAAGGATGGAACTAGAAGATGTTATGTTAAATGAAGCCAGACAAAGGATCAATACAGAATATCACTTATATGTGGTATTTAGAATAACTGCATGAATAAATGCAATATTCCAAATGGAAGTTGGCTCGAACATCCTTAGCCCCAAAGTACAATGAGAAGAAGGAAAAAAACTGAGTGGAGGAAAATAAACACAAATATGTAGGAGGGCCAAGGGTCAAGTTATGGTGGTTTATTATCATAATATCCAAAATATGAAGGTGGGTATGGACCAAGCAGTCTCAGGTGCATTGGTAGAGAAAAATAAAAAGACAGAACCAAATATCCAAGCCCAAGTCAACAACAATGGAATCAAGATTCCAAAATACTAACAATCTAAACTTTTAATGGGTCTGTTATACTGGCATGCTGAGGGCAAATGGTGGTAGCTGGGATACACTTTGGGAACATGGTGGAGAAAGGTGAACACTGGTGGTGGGTTATTGGCACCATGCATTGTATGTCTGAAACCCAACTATAAAGGACTTTGTAAATCACAATGATATCTATAAAATAAAATAAATAAAATAAAAATAAATACTTAAATATATTTTAAACCTACTTACTTGCTTTGTTGTAGTCCTTCCTTTTGTCTCAACATAATTGTCATAAATTTCCAATGGAAAGCCTCGGGTAGAGGAGGTCATTTTACAAAAATATAATTTACATGAATCTGCACTAGTAAATAAATGACTCACTTTGTGGACAAGATTAGGTTGTCCTTGATAAAAAAAAAAAAGAAAAAAAATAGAAAAGAAATGTGGAAGTAAATAGGGAAATAAAACTCTCATTTAATCCAAAGGAGAGTTTTATAACTGAACTTCTAAATTGGAATGATAGAACCTATAATGCAAGTCTATCTGTCTTTCATCTTTTTTCTCTCTGGAGGCAGGTTTAAAGTTTTTCCACATGTCATAATATATAGTTGCTGACAGCTCCTGAATATTACATCTTACAATTTCAGTAGCAATAAAGAGAATTCTGTGACTCTTTTTGAGTTAAAAAATTCCCTAGGAAAATAATAATTGATCAGATTGACTCAGGTAGTTGCTTAAGGACTAATAAACTGCTGGGGGAATGATAATAAAATGAAATGTTGGTTCAGGTGCTTATTTTGGACAATCTACTGGACAATGAGTGGTGTTTGAGCACTCTGTTTTTACCCAAATCAAAGGCATTCCACAGCTTCCTCTTTCCTTTTCACTCATCACTTTGATATGTAAAAATCAGCTTGGACTAGATTAGCTTGATAAGTGTTTTTTTGTCTCTGACTTTCCCTATTCCAGTTGGAATTTGAGCAGCTCAATAAAGAGGGGTGTGGGTCTGGTAGGCTAAGAGACCCTGAGGCAAGAAGCTACCTGACTCCATGATTTTCTCCCACAGGACTCCCTTATTTGATTAATTCACCTAGTGAATCTGCTTCAGACCTGCTCACCTGGGGTTGAAAATACAGTGTGAGCCATTTCACGAGGAGGAAGAAGTTATATTAACTGGATCCTCACCCACAAAGTGAAGTAAAATTAGAGAAAATAAACATTACTATTAAAAAGTTGAATCTATTAAAATATATTAGTTATTCTTTCCACTATATACTATGGACAAATAATTGACTTTAAAATATCGAAGTTGGTATAATTCATTAAAACAATAACTTGAGACCACTATTTCAGTTACTTAAAAGTGTCCTAAAATGAAGAACTTTTGATAGCAATAATTGCTAAATTATACCTTTTGAAAAACAATTTCATTTTCTTTCACTATAGTTTCTATAGTCATATTTAAGTTTATTTATAACATTTATATAGGCTAAATATATACGTTTTAACTACAGTTACTTTTTTTTTTTTTTATTTTGGGCTACACTCAAAGAAGCTTAGAGGCTACTCCTGGCTCCGTACTATGAAACTACTCTTTGTATTCATGAGAAATGCAAGGAATCAAACCTGGGTTGGGTGCATACAAGGAAAGTTCCTTAACCATTGGACTATCACTCTGGTCCTGTGTGCCTTTCTTTAAAACCAACATTTTCCCTCTATGCATATTAGCCTTAGAAGTCAATGATAGTGGAAAACAAGACTCCAGTCTCTATGATCAAAACCTAAAATATCAACAGAGGTGGCAGAAAGGAGGGAACGCGGCAGAAGGATGACCAGAAACAACTGAGTGAAAAGAGAATAACTTTTCAATTATTTTACATGTAGTTATAGTTCAGCATATTTCATAAATAAAAACTGGTAAATGTCATATCTTTAGAGATCTGGAAGTATTGACAATTTTGTTCAGTTTTGTAGTTACTTTATATAAAATAATTTAACAAAGTTTGTGTTGCATTATAGAGAAAATATAAATTTATTATAAATTATTCTTAAATAACATTTTTATTGGTTTTTGGACCCACCCTGTGGCGCTTAGGGTTTATTCCTGGCTGTGCACTCATAAATTACTCTTGGCAGGCTCTGGGGACCATATGGAACACCAGGGATGGAACCTGTTTCCATCCTGAGTCAGACGCGTGCAAGACAAATCCCCTAATACTGTGCTATTGCTCTGGCTCTATTCTTGAATAACTTAAAACTAGTCAAGTAGGAAAAATGAGTATGATTTTACAAGTCACCCTTTATATATGTCTTTTCATTTTCTAATTGGTACTTTTTCAAGGCGACAAAATTTGGTAGAGAGAAAATAATAAATGAAAGATACTCTGTAAATAGGATGTGCTTTCATTTGTAATATTTAGAAATTGTAGTCCTGTGCTAAAAATTTCCTCATCAGTAATTAAGAGAAGAGTAAATATATAGATTGAATTTATTGAATTATGAGTAACATGTATTTGTACATGTATATCACTAATAATTATAGAAAATTACTGTTTTATTTGCTATATACATTTCATTGCAATAAAATGATAAATTATGTGCTTGTTTTGAATATAGTATCTGTACATGTATAGATAAGTAATGTGTTATATATGTATACACAGGTTTACATGAATACTCACACAAATATGCATAATTAAAATGTATCTAATGTGTGAAGTAAAATTTGCATTGTGCTCAAACTTATCCTCTTTTTAAAATTAAAAGTAAGTTGAACATGTATTAGGTTCTAAATATCTTGATATCATTACTGCTATTTATGTTCTATTTAAAATAATATGAATTAAGGCAATGTAGCAGACAAGGGGTATGGTAACAAATATTTACTCTTCCCTCTGACAAAGTGCAACTGTAATGTTTTTATTCCCTTGAGTTTATTTGTTACCAAATGACTTGTTTTGCCTCAGGAAAGGATAAGTGAATTAAATGTGATTATGTGCTATGTGCACTAAAAATTTTAATACCAGATTATCATTTATCTCGTCCTGGTAATCTGGGTGTAAAAATCAACCTGGTGCAGATTTTGGTGCCAAACTATGCTAGAAATGTATTAAGTGTGTGAGTTAATACATAACTTTTGTTTTTAAGTAATACCCCCAATTTTCTGCATACTAGTTAATGCAGTATAACTATGCCTGAGTAACAGATTTCTTTAATAGATGAGGTACACTACTATATACTCTTCAGTAAAAAAATGTTCTGCACTATAAATTTAGGATGATGTACTTTGCATAGAATTTGGATAGCTAAAATCTAATGGCACGCACAAGTATATTACAATACAGATACATTCTACAGTTACAAAATAATGGGAAGTGTAAACTGGTAGCTTTCCAATTTCCAAAGTAAAAGTTATTAAGCTTGAGTAAATACTTGAAAATGAATATAGACTTAGATAAATTTATATATTTAACCACACATTTCTGAAGGTTCTTTCTTTAACTCAGGAATTCAGGAGCCCAGAAATAAATGCAAGTAATTTGAGTGCTCTGCACTGGCATTTAAATACAAGAGAAAAAAATGTTAATAGGATAAGTACCAGAAAGGATTAAGTGAGCTAAACACCAAAGAGGATTAGTTATTATCCTGCCTTTACAGACACCCAAGTTTCATGTGGCCAAGTAGATAGGAAATAGAAAGTCAATGCTACAAATGGGACTTCTTTTTTTGCATTTTGCAATAAGCTTATACTAAAATCAGTTCTACTATGGCACATAACTGAACTAGTAACATAATACCTAAGCTTTTGACTGGATGATCTAAAATACATATTTTCCAGGGTAATTTATGGAAATTTTTGAAATATTTTTATTCCAAAAATTGTTTTTAAGGAATGACATGAATTTGAAATTAAATAATGTTCTTTGAAATAAAACATTTGTATTTGAAACAAATACATGAGTTAAGAGTTTTCCATTTTCAATATCAATAGTGACTGTAAATATTTGTTTTTAATTCTATATATGTTTCTTTTTAAAAACAGCAAGAAAGAGTTACATAGTGTATATACATGCATTATCACATACATATGTACATGTATATATTGGTTTATACAGACACCTTGGTATTTGAGTATCTTTGAGTTTGAGGTATCTGATACTGGATAAAAACTTATGGCCAGAGTTTTCCATTTGACTTCTGTCATTTGCTATGTAAATATTTTGTCCTTTTCAGTTGGCTGGATAGTTTCATTCATTTATTATTTTAGTAGAATACTGGAAGCTTATTCATAGAGGATTGTGAATCCTTCTGTATGAGAATTATATGTGTTAATTTATGTTCAAATTATATGTGCACACATTCAAAACATGTTAGTTAGATTTATAGGCTAGTTATCAGTGCTTGTGTAAGAAAATAATGAAAAACTAATGATATACTCAAGCAAAACTTAACATACTTGATGACTAGTAATGATTATGCAAAACATAGAATAAAAATATCTTCAGAAAAATTCTAATGGACTAAAAATTTAAAAGCATATGAATTTTTTTGACTGTACCCTGGCATCATTGCTACAGAGAATATTATATTGTTCCATTTTGAGCTATATATATATATTATATATATAATATATATATATATATATTATGCTATAATAATGTAAATGTCAAATTAATTTTTAAAGTATTGCAACCTGAAAATAAAGGTAAATGTGGCTGTGTGAGAAAAAGATATTGACGGGGAGGAGAAAAATTATATGTATGACAATACTTCAAGTTTAAATATGGTACATATAATCCAAGAAGTATTTTATCATCGCAAATTCAGGTATTCAACTGTGTTCAATCATTCTCTTGCAATTGCTACAATAAAAAATACATGTTTATGTTTTAATTAGGAAGTTAAACTCCCAAACAGAAATTAGTGTATGACATATTCAATCAATATCCTATATCAGTGAAATTAAAAATCATGAACTATGAAACTAAGAAGGGAAGTATAGAGCTACCATACATATTATACATCCAATAGGATAATAACAATTCTAGAACAATAAAATAAACTATTACTGAATATGGGAACTAAAGTCTTTTTAAGACTTCTACTCTTATTTTATCTGCTTTTTGTTGTTTTTGTTTGGTTGTTTTTTGATTTAGTGCCACATCTGCCAGGGTTCAACACTTATCTAGTGTTGAGTGAAAAACAGGTAGTTCCTGATGTTGATTAAACAGGTATTGGCCACAATCAAAGTACTTTTACCCTCTACTCATTTCTGACTCTTTTGCATTTTATTTATGAAGTCGAAGGTATACAGCTGACTTTTTTATAATATCTACACATATGCATTATAATCATTTAAGCTGCTTTTCCCACTATTATTATTCACTTGTTCAAATTTTTTTTATTCACTTATGGTAAACACTGACCTCAGGGTACACGGGTTTGTTTCAGTTTGCTCATTTTATTTAACTTCAAAACATGTTTGAATTTATATGGTATTTGTCTCTCTCCATCAAAGTTATTTTGCTTAGCATAATTTTTTAGATGTCTATGGGTGATTATCTCTAGTAGAAATACTTCACCATCTTTGTTATTCTAACTTAATTGTATTTATTCCTAAATAGGAACGTGTGTTGGGATTCTATGTTAGGCATCAGCCCATTCCCTTGAATAGCACTGACTTATTAAATGCACTAAAAATGCTACATAACAAACTATAACTGAAAAACATTTTCCTATGCAGTTCAAACAAAAATAGTTCTTTCACCACACAATCCAATTTTATATCATTTAAATATAAGAAGGGATATTCTGAATATGCAAATCTTGAGGTTTGCTTCACCCCAAATAAATTTCTTTTATTTGACCATTGCTTTCCTCTCAATATGTGTACCAGTTGTCTATGGATGTGAATATCTTCGTGTTTTCAGTTAGTTGTCTTTGTCTCCACAAATTTTTCTTTACTAATACTAAGAATTCTACACCATATTCTCAAAACCTGCAAGGCTAGACATTAAGTAAAAAGGAAAACAGCATGACTTCTTTCTTCCTATATGAAAAAGACTAAGTGTTTTCTGATGTGTTATAAAAATATTTATTTCCTGGTAAAATATGTGTTTTTCTCTTCTATATGATCAACCAGTTTAATCCAATGGTATTTAGTATTATTTGCTGTTCTTCCTAATTTTACTGCACATATTAGTTTTAGATCATTTATAAAAATTGGAATTAACGACATTGTTTAATTATTCAAAACAAAAAATTCACAAAAATGCATATTTTAAAGCAAAATAGTTATTTGGAAAATTTGATACTTTTTAAAGGTTATATCAAAAGTCAAATTGTTATTGAATGTCACTGGAAAATTATAATTTTACAACATATTTTCCCCTTTCATCATTTTACTCTCAGAAAAAATGTCAGTTCAATGTGTATTATTTTTGTTGTTGTTCTTTTTGTGTCACACCTGATGGTGCTCAGGGGTTACTCCTGGCTCTGTGTTCAGAAATTGCTCCTGACCCACATGTTGTTCTATATACTTTATGGTTTCAGGTCTGATATCTAGGTCTTTAATCCATTTGGATTTTACCTTTGTACATGATGTTAACTGGAGGTCTAAGTTGGCTTTTTTACAAGTGGCTAACCAGTTGTGGCAACACCACTTATTGAAGAGGCCTTCCCTATTCCATCTAGAATTTTTTGCACCTTTATCAAAAATTAGGTGACGATATATCTGGGGAACATTCTCTGAGTCCTCAAGCCTGTCCCACTGATCTGAAGATCTGTCTTTATTCCAATACCATGCTGTTTTGATAACTATTGCTTTGTAATACAGTTTAAAGTTTGGGTAAGTAATACTTCCCATATTCCTTCTCCCAATTATTGCTTTAGCTATTCGTGGGTGTTTATTGTTCCAAATGAAGTGTTTGATCAGAAGTGTTTGATCCACTTCTTTGAAAAATGTCATGGGTACCTTTAGAAGGATCTCATTAAATCTGTACAAAGCTTTGGGGAGTATTGTCATTTTAATTATAATAATCCTGACAATCCAAGGTATGGATTTACATTTCTGTGTGTCTTCTCTTATTTCTTGTAGTAGGATTTTATAGTTTTATTTGTATAGGTCCTTCACATCTTTAGTTAAGTAGACTCCAAGGTATTTGAGTTTATGTGAGACTAATGTGAAAGAGGTTGTTTTCTTAATGTCCATTTCCTCCCTATCATTATTTGTGTATAAAAAGGCCATTGATATCTGTGTGTTAATTTTATAGCCTGCTACATTGCTATATGCATCTATTCTTTCTAAAAGTTTTTTTTATAAAATCTTTAGGGTTTTCTAAGTATAGTATCATGTCATCTGCGAACAGTGAGAGCTTGACTTCTTCCTTTTCTATCTGGATTCCCTTGATATCTTTTTCATGTCTGATCACTATAGCAAGAACTTCTAGTACTATGTTGAAGAGGAGTAGTGAGAGCGGACAGCCTTGTCTTGTACCAGAATTTAGAGGAAAGGCTTTTAGTTTTTCTCCATTGAAGATAATATATGCCATTGGTGTGTGATAGATGTCCTTGACTAGATTGAGAAAGGTTCCTTTCATTCCCATCTTGCTGAGAATTTTGATCAAGAATGGGTGTTGAACCTTATCAAATGCTTTCTATGCGTCTATTGATATGATCGTGTGATTTTTATTTTTCTTGTTGTTGATATTGTGTATAATATTGATAGATTTAAGAATGTTAAACCATCCTCTGCATTCCAAACACTCCATGACATTGAGACTAAAGGTATCTTTAAAGAGGAAACAGCACTCCAAACAAGTGAAAGCAGAAATAAATAGATGGGAGTATATTAAGCTGAGAAGCTTCTGCACCTCAAAGGAAATAGTGCCCAGAATACAAGAGCCAACCACTGAGTGGGAGAAACTATTCACCCAATACTCATCAGATAAGGGGTTAATATCCAGAATACACAAGGTACTGACAGAACTTTACAAGAAAAAAAAAATCTAACCCCATCAAAAAATGGGGAAAAGAAATGAACAGACACTGACAAAAACGAAATACAAATGGCCAAAAGGCACATGAAAAAATGCTGCACACCACTAATCATCAGGGAGATGCAAATCAAAACAACTATGAGGTACCATCTCACGCCCCGCAGAGATTGGCACACATCACAAAGAATGAGAACAAGAAGTTGGCGGGGATGTGGAGAGAAAGGAACTCTTATTCACTGCTTTTGGGAATGTCCAACCTTTGTGGAAAGTCATATGGAGATTTCTCCAAAATCTGAAAGTTGAGCTCCCATACTATCCAGATATACCACTCCTAGGGATATATCCTAGGAACACAAAAATACAATACAAAAATCCCTTTCTCACACCTACATTCATTGCAGAGTTGTTTACAACAGCCAGACTCTGGAAACAGCCTAACTGCCCCTCAATAGCTGAATGGTTAAAGAAACAATGGTACATATACACAATGGAATATTATGCAGCCATCATAAAGATGAAGTCATGAAATTTTCCTATACATGGAATGTATATGGAATCTATTATGCTGATTGAAATAAGCCAGAGGGAGAGAGATAAACACAGAATGGTTTCACTCATCTATGTGATTTGAGAAAAATGAAAAAAATTTGTGTAATGATTCTCAGAGACAAAATAGAGAAGGACTGTAGGGTCCAGCTCCTGACATGAAGCTCACCACAGGGATCTTTTAGTGCAATCACAGAAATAATTACACTGAGAACTATCATAACAAAATGTGACTGAATGAGTGAAGTAGAAAGCCTGTCTAGAGTATGGGTCTGTGTGGGGTGGGGAGGAAGGACACTTGGGATATTGGTAATGGGAATGTTGCACTGGTGAAAGATTTTATATTTATATATACATACATATAATATATATAATAAAATAATATATAATATATATTAAAATAAAAAAGAAGAAAAGATAAGGCCTCCCAATTCTTACCACGGGCTGTGTTCTACACGCTGATTGTATAGAAAGAGGAGGTACAGTAAATGCACCCCATATACACCTCAACCCAGCCCTTTTTCTGGTCTGTATTGTGAATTGGGGTACAAAAAAAATTGCTCCTGGCAGGCTCAGGGACCATATGGGATACAGGTAATTAAACCCAGGGTCTGTCCTGTGTTGGCGGCGTGTAAAGCAAATGCCCTATCTCTGTGCTATCTCTCTGGCCCAATGTATATTCTTAATTAAATTTTTTTTCTGGTATTTAAATATGTTCATTATAACCATTCTCAAAAATATTCTGAATATTATGGTAGACACCTATATATTTATATATTCTTAAAAAACTATAATTTTTCCCTGGCTATAGACAATATTGGGAATTCTATTTAGTCTGAAAAAAGGATTATCTGGCAAAACTTAATTGCTTTGTCAAGTAAATCTGTTAATTAACCAAGTACCAAAAAATCAATTTTAGATGGTTTGTTTTAAAATATTTTATAGGGAAAGATTGAAAAACTGTCATAGACCAAAGGAGACTAAAATGATGTGATGACTAAATGCAATATGCTGTGTTGGATTTCATCCTGAAACAAAAATATGTTAGTGAAAATGCTACAGGTGTCTGAAAGACTTTTGCAGAGAAAATAATATACTAACACTAGTTATGTAGAATAAACTAATGTAGAGTACCTAGTATGCCAACTGTAGCATTGTATATAGGGTGAGAAACTGTATGAAAATGGTGTATTGTTTTGATATATTGAGGACCCTTAATAATATATATCAAAACATTTTGTAAATTTAAGCCATCACAAGAAAATGCCTGAAGTTAAACTCAGAATTGATTCTTTTTGGTGCCATATTTTAATGTTTTCTTTCTATGACAGGAAATTTTTAGTCACATGTTGCACTTTTTCTATGAAAATTTCCCCAACATAGAATGTACATTGTAATACAACTGAAGAGAAATATAAACGGAAAATTATTAATATATTTAAGTTAAAATAATTTCTTTTAAGTATATGCAATGATTGCTTTAGACCAAAAATTTTTTAATTAATTTGATATTGATTGTTTTAAAATTAGTCTGGGATCAGAACAATACAACAGTGGTTAGGGAATTTACCTTGCATACAGCTGACCTGGTTTTGATCTCTGCCATTCTCATGATCCTCTGAGCCTGCCAGGAGTCATTCCTCAGTTCAGAGCCAGGAGTAATGCCTGAGCACCATTGGGTATGGCCCATAACACTCCTCCAAAGAAAAGATAAAAATAAAAAAAATAAAATGGACTATCTATATTAGAGAAAAACTATAGTAAGTTCCTTGCCTCCTATATCTCTGACTCAAAATTAATTATTGGTACCATGTAAGGTCACCTTGAATCAAGTAGAAATGATGTTTAAGCATAGAACCTGAACCTGAGCTCAAAAGTAAGCCCTGAGTTTTGTGTGGCTAAAAAACAAAAGTATATAATTAGTATTTAAATGAATTATATTAAAAATTGAAAATAATATTATTAGTATTTTATTAAATTTAAAAATTTACTATTTTGGGGTTGGAGCAGTGGCACAAGCATTAAGACATCTGCCTTACCTGTGCTAGTATAGGATGAACTGCAGTTTGGTCCCCTAGAGTCCCATATGGTCCCCCAAGCCAGGAGTGATTTCTGAGAGCATAGTCAGGAGTGACCCCTGAGTGTCATGGGTGAGACCCCATAGCCCCCCCCAATAATTACTACTTTTAGAAATTATATTTGACTTAAAATACTATAGAGTATATCTTTGTGCCACTGAAATTAATAATGAAATAAACAATAGTATGAATATTGATTAAAACTTGCCAAAGAGCAAGTTCAATGGATTGAGTGCTAGATTTTCAGACATATTTGGCATTTGTTAACTGAGCAATGAGCAAATGGACAAAACACATAAACATATGTTGTTATTTTATTATTATTTATTAAGTGCATACACTTGTTAAAATTAATTAAACAAATAAATTTATATCATATTGTCCAAGGAAACCAATGCACAATCAATTGGACTAAAATGTATTGCTATCTACCACTCATAGAGATATACCATAAAAACAAAAAAACACCATACAAAAGTGCACTCTGCTGTTCTAGGTTTATCACAACACTATTCCAGAGTCTGTAAACAAATTAGGTGCCCAACAATAAATGAGTGACTAAAGAAACTGTGGCAGATCTCCACAGTAAAATACTATGCAGCCATTAGGTAAAATGGAGACAAGAAACTTGCTTCCATGGATGGACATAAAGATTTTTATGCTGAGTGAAATTTGTCAGAATCAGAGGGATAGAAATAAAATAGTCTCTCTCATCAATGGGATATAAGAAAAATAAAAGACAGTACAATAGAGACGATAGAGATAAGGGTTGGGAGAATAAGCTCATAATAGGAAGTTTATCACATAAAGCAGTGAGTACATGTAGATGAAAAAGAAAGGGATAAGCAAGGAAAAACTATAGGTGACCTTGAGACAGTGGAGAAGAGCTTTACACAACTTAGAGGTGGTTAAACATATTCGATTTGCATACTAACACATTAAGTACTAGCACTATAATTTCCTAAACTATACTGGAAATATTATATATTAAATAAATTAAAAGTCAATCATGTGAGTTTGATTTTGATATTTATTTGAACATTCTTTTTGCCTTTTCCTAGATATTTATGTATATTATAATAAGTTCTCTCATTACTATAATAAACATGTTATTATTAATATATTAAATAAATCAATATATAGTATAACATATATTCATATATACTTATATGTAATATAATTATAGTATAATATAATTTAATATGGTTATATAAAATATATAAATATATAATGCATATGGTTTATAATACAATGTTTGATATAATAAAATATAATAAAACTAATATAATACAACTAATATATTATATAAAATATATAAAACTTATAATAAAATAAGTTCCCCCATAATTTGTATTAGTTGGTGCTCTTTTATATCTAGAAATCTGGATTTTCTACAATTTTTTTTTATCTCATATGATTCTTTGACCACCAGGAGTGACACTTAGGTATAGAGCCAAGAGTAAGTCTTCAACAAACAACATGACGGGCCCAAACACACCATACACAATTAAGCAAACAAAAAAGAGTACCAGTATAAACAAATTGTTTTACTGTAATTATATGGTGTATAAAACACATGTAATTATATGGTGTATAAAACAGGACATCTCTGAAATTTGAGAATGATAATGTAATTCAATATTTTTGAATTTTTGTAGCACTTTAAACAGTATTTGTATGTATAGAAGAACTTTTTATTTTATAAAATATAAAAATGTAGCATTAAAATATTCTTATGAAAAATTAAATATTTTTATATTTGGAAGCATTTTATCTTTTATATATCAATATGAATACAAATTTATTCTAGCAAAATGAAAATATACATCAGACAAACTTTATGTTCAATCGTTAATGTTCAACAGAGTATTAGATAATTTGAAAAACAATGATTAATGACTGGATCAGTTTTGCCAGTAAGGAAAGTATGGTAACATTCTTTCCACTGTGCAGATTTGTTAGAAATCTTGGTGTAGCATCTCTTTACACTTATGAACTCACATTACAAATGGCTTCTAGGGGCCGGAGCGATAGCACAGAGGTAGGACCCAGTTTTGATTCCTGGCATCCTATATGCTTGTGACTCCCAGCAATGATTTCTTAGTATAGAACCAGGACTAACCCCTGAGCAATGCTGGGTGTGGCCCAGAAACAAACAAAAATGAGTTCAACATGTTATTAAGGAAAATATAGTTTTAAGCTCAACTTTATTAATTTGGTGAGTATTGAATCCAAGAAGACAAAATACATAATAATTAATATTTCAAAGTTCCATTAATAGTATATTTCATTTAAAAACATTAAATGACAATCATTGTCAGAATGCAATTAATGATTGAAACACTTAAAAACATTAGATATTAAAATAAATAACTCTTAATGCAGGAATCTTAATTCCATTTTGTAAGCACATTGGCCAAAAATGCTAATGAAGATATTGTTGTAGGAGCAATAAGCATAGTTGGAATCTAAAAATGCAGTAACTAGGAAACAGACTGATGGACACAAATAGAGGAATAAAAGAAAGAGGCAGTCTGTTAGGAATAACCTTGGCAATATTTTAATTTGCTATTCTTCAATGGTGTGAAAAAAAAGTAATTTGATCCTAAACACCTGAGGTAAAAATATATATTAATAGTAGAATAAATACATTTTAATTATGTGTATATATAGAAATAAATATTTTCAAATATTTGTTTACTGTGAATTTAAAAAATAGTGTTGCTGTTTTAGTACTTTAATTTTTAGATAAGAAAGTGCATATTTTTAAGTTCTTATGAGGATGGTAGACTATGCTTTTTATTTTTGTCTAAAAACTTCTGTTTTACTTAATGTCCTCAAGTTTATTTTTTTCTCAAGTTATTTTTATGTTTTTGAAAATTTAAGACACCTTTAAATATAAAAAGACAGAATACAAGGTAGGAGAAATGGGGATATTTTGGTTAGCACATAGCAAGTTGCCATTTTATGGGATGAATGGATCTAGGTATCTAATGTACAATATGATACCATAGTTAATTATATTGTATCAAGGAATACATTTAAATAAATTTCTGATTTTTTTATTATACATGGCATGCACAAATGGTCACTCTGTGAGTATAAATTATGCTAACCAGTTTCACAGTACTTCACTCTGAATATATATGCATCAAACAACTTGTTTTGCATCTTACATATATCAGATATTTAAAAAGAAGTGTTCACACTTGAAATTTTTAATGGGTTAGTTCATGAATAACAAGCAATATTTTAACAGAACATCTTGAAATTTGATCAACAAAAAGTATATGTCTATGATTTCTAGATTTTAATTATGAGTGTAAAAATTAAGAATAAAGTTTAAGTGACATTTGTGATATATATATAGATATTTGACAAACTGTGAAATAATTACAGTGTCATTTTGAAAGTGCTCATTGTACAATTAAAAAAATCTAACTTAAACTAATCTCACTAGTACTGAGCTGTCCCAGGCAAATCTGATCTTCAGGTTGATATCTCTAGAGCCTTCTTGAGATGGTAAAAGTCAAGTCCAATTATTGCCCAGCCAAATTGGAGACCTAGTACTCCATTCACATACCCGACTTCCCCTGGTATAGAAACAGCCCAGCTTGACAGTTCTACAGTTATCCTTGTGACCCCTTTGTCATCCCAGCTAAGCACAATTTCTGAACCGAGTGAGATATCTGAGGTGAGTGCAGACGCTATCAAGAGAACCAGTGCACCATCCACACCTGACATCCTCCAGCGTAGAAATAACTAAATTCCATACATGAAATGCATCAGTTCATCAAGTTACCGTGTTGATTCTAGTTCACAGCTCCTGATGTGCATATGTGGCCATATAATACCCACAAATTTCATCGTGATGACAGCCCAAATAAGGATATTGTGTAGAAGCCCGTTAAGCCTTATGAGCAAAAACAGTGACACAGAAGCTTCAAAAAACACCAAACAGCTTAATAAATTCTCAATAACTTTTGTAACATATTGTGAGACATGTTGCAATAAGAAATATAATTTTTTACCTACTAAGGAGCAAGCCGATGTCTTGGTTTAAAACTGGACAGATAAATAGAGAAAGGTCACACTGGTGATTGAGATAGTGAGAAACTGAAACAATTGTATTATGAACAACTTTGTAAATATTGATGTTTAATAAAATTTTAAAAATTGAATTAAAAACTGTATTACTATAGCTCTTAGTACATTTCTTAGTTTTAAATAAACATGCTTTTTTTCAGTCATATATATATATATTTTTTAATTTTTATTGTGACCAAAGTGCATTACAAATCTTTCACTGCATCATTTATGGTACATAGTGACAATGAATGAGGGGCATTCCCACCACCAGTGCTGTCCTCCCTCTGCCCCTGTTCCCTGTATGCATCCCATATCGCTCTCCTTTACCCCCCAAGAATGCTAGTGCAAACTGGTCTCCACTTTACAGCTTGTTGTAGATTGAGCATCCATTCCACCATCATTGGAGATAAAAAGGATAAGAAAAAAGGGAGAAAAAAATTTGGTGACAACTACCAAAAAAAGAAAGAAGAGAGAGGAAAATAAAAGAAAGAAAAATGAAAGAAAAAAGAAAAAATATGGACCCGGCAAATAAAAATAAAAATAAATCTCTAAATAATAACCACAAGTGTGAAAAAGAAAGAGAAAAGTGGAAGATAAAAAGAGAAGGAAAATAAAGTCAAAAACTAACAAATCAAAACAAAACAAGAAAAATTATGGGTGCTGGAATGGTAGGGTTTTGGCCACTTTTTTTTTGTTTTTTTTTTTGTTTTTTTTTTTTTTTTTTTTTTGAATAGGCACAGTAAGCATTGGGGAAAAAAGGGGAATTTCTGTGGCCTAAGAGATTCAGGGTTTCTCCATCCTTAAAGCATACGATCATGGGATCAACCCCTGCCTCCATATATACTCATTACTTCATCCCAAAGGCTTATTTGTGATGCCAGGAAAGTTTCCTCTCGGTTGTGTGTGAGAAAATCAAGCCACTGTAGCTAGCGATCTTGGTACTTGCACAGGTTATAGGTCAGGGTCTAGGATAGAGTGTCTAGGTTCTAGAGGTTCCTATCCATCCTTGTTGTGGTGTTCAGTCTTCTGTAACACTTGCTCCCTGTTTTTGTTCAGTCCCTAAGCCGAAGCCTAGGATATTATGGATCCAAAGGTTCTGCTAACTCTCTGTTTTCCAAGTTGGACCTCTGCAATAAGACATCTTGTTGTTGTTGTTGTTGTTGTTGTTGTTGTTTTTTATGTGTCCTGGACTACAGCCTAGGGTAGGGTTTTTCTTATTAGTCCCAAGGTAGGCTCTGTTCAGTAACAGTTGTCAAAGTCAGTTTTCTGTTTTTGGTGCTCTTGTTTTTCACAGTTCAAAGGACGATAGCTCTTCTGATTTCCATTTAGTGTTAGGTGATGTGAAAGGACAGCCTGGTCTTAGGTCAAGTTTTCCTTTCCTCGTTGTCAAATCAAAACTTGCACAAGTTGGTGCCAGAGTGGTGTTATAAATCTCCCAATGGAGCTTAGTTCCTGGTGGTGTTACCTGGAGCTGTATCATTTCTACGTCGGGGATCTGGTGTTTCAGATTGGACTAACACTGTCCAATCTCCTGGGGACTGGTTGTATCCACATGACACATGTTCAGGATGGGAGGCACCCTTCCGCTATAAAAAGTGAGATCTTATCCCTAGAAGATAAGATCTTGTTTCTGTGTCTATGATTTCCCCTTTTTTACTGTGCCCATACAAAAACATATGGTGTCATACTGTGTTGCTGGTGCTATTCTGGGTAAGGATGACAGGCTGCACACACAGTCTCTTTTGTCTGGTTTTGTCTGAGCTTTTATTCCAGTCAAGGCTTTTTGTACCAATCAACACCAAAAATGGTAAGGATAGAGAGAAAAATGTTTATAATAAAATAGAACAAATAAATAAAACTGAGTTAAAAAGAAAAGGTATTCGAATAAAACAAATGGTGGAAGAGGCTACTTGTATATTTAGGAATACACATTTTAAGATTTATTGTTATACAGGTATTGAGCTTTCATAGGCAATATAAGACTCCCAATTAAGTCTTTTGATATATTCTTGTGAGGAGTAAAAGCCAAGGTACTTTTCGATTCACAGGCCTTGGAATTGAATTTGAGAGATGCTTTGCTATATTACGAGACCATATAGTGTCTTTGAGCTGGGAGTTTCGCTGAGGCCGATTCCTGTATCGTGCAACAGTCCACGATTTGGTGGGGGTGAGGGGGCCATCAAGCATGAGTAGGCAGGCATGCTGGTTGTATTTCTTTTCCAATCCATGAGAATGGGGACCCAGATGGTGTCTTTCACTGAGGAGCTGGAAGGTGGTCTGTTGGGGTAGGGGTAAATCTTGGTGCCTACCAAGTTAGGAATTGAGGGTAAAGAGTATTAAATTAGGGGAAGATAATGGATCAGGATTGAAAAATGAGGGGATAGAGGAGACACAGGTTTAGGGGAGAGGCAATACATGACAGGGGCTATATAAAATACATATATATGAATTGTTTGTGATTTCGACTTGGAGTCAGTACGGAAAGTCACGTCCATAAAGATTGACTTTAAAGATCTATTTGAGTGTTATCATCCAAATCTTTGGTATTCCGTTTCCTTTCCTAGGAACTGTCTAGAATGAAGAACATTTTTAGATAATACTTAAAAACTATATTTGTGGCGCGGGTGCAAATGCACCCATGCAGTTCTAAAAATGAGTATTAGTAAGAAAAGACACTGCTGCAGGGGGTCCAGTATGAATACGGGAAGAGTTCCCCCCCCTTTCCCCCAGAGCCCAGTTGCCAAACCTGGCCCTGAAGACCAGTTTGGCATGGGGGGATCTCGGTCTCCTGGACTAGGTGGTCAGCTCAGGAGGCCATTGGCCAGCTGTCTGCCCAGATTCCCAGCCATACCATAGGAGAGGAGCAGGAATCCTGGCATGTGGGATCGTCTGGGTCCAGCTGCAGCCTCCCTCTCCAGTATGAAAAAGCATGGGGGAGGAGTTTGCCTCCCCCATCCCCCCAGAGCTCAGATGCCAGACCTGGCCTTGAAAGCCAGCTTGGTGTGGGAGGCTCTTGGTCTCCAGGACTAATTGGTCAGTCCTGGGGGCCTTTGGCCAGCTGCCTGTCCAGATTCCCAGCCATGCCAGTAGAAGAGGAGCACTAATCCTGGCATGTGGGATTTTCTGAGTCCAGCTGCAGCCTTCCTCTCCAGTTTGAAAAAGCATGGGATTAGATTTTCCCTTCTTCCCCCTCCCCCCAGAGCCCAGTTGCCAAACCTGGACCTGAAGACCAGTTTGGCATAGGGGATCTCGGTCTCCTGAACTAGATGGTGTTTTCTCATAAGTTACCTCAGCATATTCTAAGACTTTTGTTCATCTAGGTTTAGTAAAACACGTTAGAAAGACTGTATTAGTGACAAATATTTACCCTATAGGTATGTCTTTATAATATTATTTAAATTTAGAAAATTGCTAAAGGGCCAGCTTTGCCTACTCAAGACTTGAGTTCAATCCCAATATAAGAATCTTCTGTGAATCTGTGAGAGCAATTCCTGAGTTTCCAGGAGTAAATACTGTAGTAGCCTCGTTTCACTTCTGATTGTGGCTCATCTGTACTATATACCTACTATAAGGGAAGATAAAAAGATATCAGTCAAAAATAAGGTATATAAGTAGCTAGAGAAATAAAAGTATGAATTGTTTATGGATAACATACAAAAAGGTAAAGAAACCAATGTTTTAATGTACAAGATTTTGTACATAATAAAACATTTTCTATGGAAAAATAATTTACAATTTCTTGCAAAGTATATCTTTGATTTCTCACAGGGTTCACTAAAATCTCCTGCTTTTTATGGGGAAAATAATACAGTGCCAACAGTCAAACATGCAAAGCCTGTGATCTGATTTGAACTGCATCTCTAGCTTTCCTTGTGAAGCCCATGTAACACTTTTTGAGCACTTTCAGGTCTAGTTAATAAGAAATTCAGACACATAATTGCTTAAGTCTTAGTTGGTTTGGATATGTGAGTTTAGCTCCCAAACTATACTAGACTTATTCCTATAACTCTAAGTGTCTCGACATACTGCTATAGGACTTTTGCACCAGAACGAGAGCACAGTAGTAGGGCATTTACCTTGCACGCAGCTGACCCAGGATGAATCTGGGTTTAATACTCTGCCTCCTATATAGTCCCCCAAGCCAGAAGCAATTTCTGAAGGCAGCCAGGAATAAGTCCTGAGCATCACCACATGTGGCCCAAAAGTCCCTAAAAATAAAAAGTAAGAATATTTTGGTATTTTTTCAGTCCAAAGATAACCAAAGGAGTCAACATGGGGGGGGGCAGGGTCCTTGCATTTTATTTATTTCTTCAGTGTACACTACTAAGTAAATATTTCTTTAAAAATGCATTATTGGGGTCAAAGAGATAGTTCAGCAAGCAGTGTGTTTGCCTTGCCTTTGATCAATCCAGATTCAGTCCCTGAGACTACATCTAATACCACTAAAATTTGAGCACAAATACAAGAGTAAGCCTTAAACACTGTTGGGTATTGTGCTGAAACAATAAAAGCATATAAAGAACATTTTGAACTATTTCTATTCAACTATAGAAGAAAAATATATATCTAGTAATGCAAGATATTATGTGAAAATGTGAGAGAGACAGCATGAGATAAATTAACAAATTTCAAAATGTGAAAAATATAATTGTGATTTAGACAATATTTGTTGTCTATTTTTGAATACTAATTTTCTTAGTATAAATATAGTGCAATGATTAAATAAAATCAGATTTAAAAAAGAAAATGTCTATTTTGCCATGATAATTATTTGATTTTTTTCATCAGCAAGTACATATGAAAAGCAGTCTTGCTTATTCAATGTTTTTTTATTGTAATATACAAAGAACAAAATTGTCAGAGTAGAATGTAAGTATAGGCATAAAGTAAAATGAAGAAAGCAATCTTACTAATTTAAATAGGATTTTAGAGATATAATGTTGATTAGTTCTTTCTTTTAGTAATATGAAGAAAAAGTAATATTATTTTTTATTTCCAAATATCATCAAGCAATTTTTTATAATATTTACAAATCAATCACATATCTTACTAGGTAAATGTTTTTAGTACATAAGTAAATAAACATATATATGATTTTATTGTTCTTTAATATTTTTCCATAGGCTTTTTCATAAATTTATCACTATTACTTTTATGAGTACCTGACAAACCAAAGTATTATTCATAAGTCCAGCAAATCAGCAATGTTTTCAGGGAAGTCATTCACTTCTTATTATTTTTTACTTCTTATCTTTGGATATGGAACACTATTCAGATAGCCAATATTTCGGAAATTGTAAGGTCACATTCTATTTTAATAACTGCAAGATGCAAAAATTTATTATTTCAAGAGTCATACACATTTGTAATTTTCTACTAATTTTTATGAGTTCATAAACCTGTTTCTGATAGTTGTGGACATGTCATAGGCATATGAATAAGTAGAGAAACAGAAGATGATAGTGTCCTTGGTAATGGACAGCCTTGTCGTTTTAAATAGTTAGGTCTGTATAGAAACTCAGATGTTCCATCAACACTACACCTTCTGTCATGCTTTATTGAAATTTGTTAATTTATGTCTTGTTCCTCTGAACAAGTTTGTGAGTCTTCAAGACAGATATCCTATGATTAATAACTAAACAGAATAACCATGAGCATAACAGAGTTTGACTCCAATCTACAAGCAATAAAAGAGTTACTTCTGTGGAAATTAGCCCAACACTATAGTTTAGCAGTAACAAGAGTATACCTCTGCCTTTCTATATGAATTTCTTCCATTTATTAATGATTGTGCATCTGTTATTTTGACTATTATTCTTTTGACCCCTCCCTCCTTCCCTGTCACTTCTATTTCTCTCTGGGTTTTTCCTTGCAGTCTAACAAGTCTTATTTTCTCTAAGAAATTGACTCATAAAGACACTTCAGTCTTTTGTATAGCATTCTTTAGCATAAAATGAGTCTTTACAATACTGATAGCTGATGATGTTCTCAGGTATCAAGTCTCAATTGCAAATTATATTTGAGAAAAGGCAGGTATACACACATACATGCATACATACACATAATATGTAAAGCAATTTGATATCTGAAAGGAAAAGAATCATAGCAATTAATAGAGTTACTAAGAGGTTTGAATCATATTTCACAAATTAAAATGTTTCACAAAACACAATCCACTAGGTGATTTACAGAAGATTTTTCTTGTATTTTCCTTTGATTTGTCAAATTTGACTGAAAGCGTGACCACCGAACTTATAGATAATATTCCCAGGCAGACACATTCAAGAAAATTAGCTTTCGTCTCAGCAAAGTTAATGCTTCATTTCATCAATCTATATGCATTAACAGTCTTAAATACTATTAAACAGTGATGGAGATATAAACTT
Organism: Suncus etruscus; assembly: GCF_024139225.1. NCBI lineage: Eukaryota > Metazoa > Chordata > Mammalia > Eulipotyphla > Soricidae > Suncus > Suncus etruscus. Next base: position 26,734,572 of record NC_064863.1, read on the forward strand.
AAATTTCAAACAGAAGCATAGCTAGTAATATTTCCCTTAACGAATCTATCAGCTCAATAACTTTGCTGAAGTTACAGGCCATAAATACAAGACTAAATCTTTGGTAATTACTCTTTTCTTCATTCAGATCATCAGAAGGCACATCAGTGTGTATATTTATAGCCAACCCTACTAAATATTCAATGATAATTTGTTGATTCATGCATTGCTTTTTTTCAACAGGATGTTGAAAAATTTAAAAGAACATTCTCATGGGAAAAGAACTAATTGGATTGATATTATAGAAAATAAGTTCCCCATAAAAATTATGTGTTATTTATTGGTATTTGCAAATGTATCTTAGGGAAGGATGGATAGAACAAGAGAGAGTGTAGAGAGAGTTATGGGAGTATTGGATAGCAAAAGTAAGACAAGGACTTTTGCTTAGTGCATAAATCAACCTTGTTTAATAACTATACCCTATTATATATTTATCATTTTCATAAATATGCAAAATATATGTGTTATATAAAGTAAAGTTCCTCAAAGCTGGGCTGTCACCCATCCCCATCTTCTTCCTGATAATAAGATCTGCCCATTTCTGGAAGGGGTCTTTGGAAGGTAACAAAAGGTTTACCTCAGGGGCAGGAAGAGGACTGGGAGGATATATTGAAAAGGTGCCAGAAAACCCACGCCCCACAAGAAAATCTCAAAAGAGAATGGGGAAACCTATAGTTCCATCATAAGTATAAGCCATGTATAACACTACCTCTTTACCTGCTTTTCCTCAAATATAAGGTAGTCTCCTGCAAAAAAAAAAGAATTGTTAAATTGTAGGAACACAAAAACCTCTAAAATTTTGTCTTTGTGTAAGTTGAAAATTAAATAAAGTTATGCATATAGTCTTTGAATTTGAATACTCTTTATATATTACAATATGTGCATATGATATTATTTTAGCATAAAACAAGAATCTACTATATAATATGCATATTAGACTATGTATGTTAAAATAGGACTAATTTGATTAGAAATGAAATATATTTATCCATCCTATTAAAAACTTTATCAAAAACTAGTTAAGTATAGATTTTAATTCACAAAGGTGACTCAGATGAGCACGCTTTGGTACCCACATAACTTTGAAATCGAGTGACTATATTTGAAATATATATATATAACATTAATAAATGACCATGGTTCAAACTATGTTTAGAAAAATAATAGAAATATTTTTAAATTAAATTATGTAAAAAGCTTTTTGAAATTAATTTGTAAACATGACTACAAATCCGCATTTTTTATTAACCACATTTGGAACTATGCATTTTTAAACTGTAAAAATTATAAAGAATTTGAAAAAATAGGACACTTCTTTAAATGCATATTTTGTCGGAAATATTTTGTCCCTATGGTAAGTTATAGTCTTTAATGCTTCCACATATCCATTTCCATATAATAATATAATTTTAAGTCATCTTAAGTTAAAATACACAAATATTTTATTTAATAAAATCTATGTGCATAATGTGAAAGCCTCAGGTAGGAAGAATCTTGGGAATATAAAACTACAGATTCAAAGAGAATGACAAATTATTTGAATTTTTAATTTTTTAATAAATGAGTATTATACTTATATATTTTTCTTTATTTTATTGGGCCATGCCTGTTTAGAGCTTATCCTGGTTCTACTTACAGGAATCACTCTAAGTAAGATTGAGTGGGGGCATATGATGTGTTGGGGACCAAACCTGCTCAGTAATATGCAAGGCAAACAACTTATCTGCTTTGCAATGTCTCTGACTCCCATATTTATAAATTCTGACAATTTTATGTTAACACTGTTCTTATTATACACTCCATAAACCTGTTCAATCTTAAATGAGCAGTTAGTTATTGTATTATTTATCCTTTAAATATACACATTGATCTTACCAAAAATATTGATGCCGAGTCTGAAAATGACAGTAAAAAATTTTAAGCAGGGGAAAAAGGGGCATGAAATTTTTAAACAATTTCTCTACTTTCAAAAATACCATGCCACTTCAGATATTTTTTACTGGTTTTGAAAGTCTTGATTTAGTGCTTGAGTATATGTTATGCTTAGAATATAAATTTCAGAAACCATCCGAATCACCCTGGCAGTGGTCAGGGGTTTACAGTACTATATAACTGATACTCAGAAGGCCAAGTGTTTGTACCCTAATTTTCAGTTAAGACTGCTATGTGCCCTATGACTTCAACTCAATATAATGTGGATACATAGTAGTTTCTCCCAATGTATTATTTTATTCTCATTGATGTTACTGTTCACCAATTAATTTACCCATATGCTAAAACAATCTAATATATTTTCATATTATCAATTTCAGCAAAGTTTGTTTAAGAGAAGTGGATACAAAGAGAAAATATATTTATTCATTACTATTTTGTTGCTATATCTATCTTCAAGTAGCTTTGAATTTCTGCCTCATAATTTCCTATTAAATTCCTAACGATATTAATCATAGTTATTTTAAATACTGTTTGCCATTTCTGACATGTCTGTCATATTTACTAGTGTTAATATAAATGGTTTACTTCTTCAGAATATGGTGAGTGCCTTATAATTTTTTATTGAAATAGAACATGATGCACTAGACAATAAGAAATAAATTAGATTTTTCCTCAGTGTGAAGATTTGTTACTTCTGCTTGAAATAGCACAATGTTTAATGTTTTATATATTTGCAAATGTCAAAAGATTAAAATTATATTTCTATATTTCTTTTTTCTCTTTCATACTGTCTTTGGGTTTCTGTAGTAATGCATTCTCATGGTAAATCTATATCTAGCAGCTTAAAATAAAACTGACTACTACCTTGAAATCATATTAATGTGGTTATAAATTATAGGAAAATAAAATTTTGCATAATATTTTGATTAAATGTATGCTTTATGGTTTACTCTCCCCAGAAAACATTCACACTTATAACTTACAAAATATATGTTAGATGAGACTAACTCAAGGTGTAATATATGAAAAACATCTTCCCTAAAATTAGAATAACAGATTTGATTTCTAACTAGGACAACAGAATAATCTTTACTTAAGTAACCTTTAGGCATATTGTAATCTAGATTTTTTCCCCATTAACACTACTTAGGCCAGGTTTTCTCCCAGCCCTACATGGTTTCTCATGGTGGCAAAATGGTGGAGTTCCTGAAGGTCAAATCCACAAAAGTTAAAATCCTTTATTCATGAGTCTTCAAAAATTATTTTCTACTAAGATCAAATTTATTCTCTATTATTTATTCCTTTCTTCCCCGTTTATGCCTCTAGCTTCTGTTCAAGGTTAATATACCTATTTGACTTTTATTTTTACCATATTTTATTGTCTATTTTCTTTATGAATTTAGACCTTTGTTTTATTCTAGAAAATAGGCATATTTTCAGAATATTTATTGTTAAATATAATGACTTCCAAATGCTTTACCTATAGGTATTAAACTACCTACTAAAATGTCATTTTAAAATAAAATTATAAAAATAAAGTAATTAAGGGGCCAGAATGATAGCACAGCAGTGGGGCATTTGCTTTGCATGCAGCCAATTCAGGATGGACATAGGTTCGATCCCTGGCATTACATATGGTTCCTGTAACCAGGAGCAATTTCTGAGCACATAGCCAGGAGTAATCCCTGAGCGTCACAGGGTGTGGCCAAAAAAGCAATAAATAAATACAGTAATTAAAATTCAATAAATTATTTAGTAAACAGTCAAATTGCATATTTGATTGTATTGAATTAATATTTTAAATTTATCAAAAAGTTTAAATTGTTTTTAAAGTCTATTTTTAAAGTCTCTAAAATACAAATGAAGACACTGAAAAAATTTAATTTTATGACACAATGTATATAGATTTTATTTTTAGATTTTTATTGTGGTAAAAGTGAATTACAAATCTTTCACAATAATATTTAAGGCACTTAGTGACAATGAATGAGGGGCATTCCCACCACCAGTGTTGTCCTCCCTTCATCCCCATTCCCAGCATGCAACCCACATCTCCCTACTTTACCCCCCCACCCCTGAAATGCTAGTAGAACTTTCTCCACTTGTACAGCTTGTTGCAGATTGGGTGTCGATTCTGTTGTCGTTGACTTTGGATTTGGTATTCAAGTTTGATCATTTTTTATTTCCATCAAATGAACATATGACTGTCTGGTCTTGGTATTATGGTTTGGGGGGCTCAAACAAAAAGGAGGAAAACTAGGAGGAGTCTGTCTAGGTGTTATAAATATCCATTTAGAAGAAGGAAGGGAAAAAAGAAGAAAAAGATAACAAAACAAAACAAAAACAAAAAACAATAAGGAAGTAACAACAAAAGTACAAAAAGAATAAACCAAAAACCAAAACTATCAGCTATGGCAAAACAAACAAACAAACAAACAAAAGAGACCAGCAACTTCTTAAAAAAAGGGTTGTGTTTCTTTTTTTTTTTTCTTTTTGCATAAGAACAGTAAATATTGGGAAAATTAGAACGGAAATTTCCTTGGCCTAAGAGATACAGGGTTTCTCGCCCTTGGGAGTAACTGCCATGGAAACAACTACAGCCTCCATACTCACTCATTTACAACACCGCAAGGTCTTTTTTATCATGATGAAAACTTTCCAATCAAATATGGGTGATGAAATCCCGCCTTTGAAGCTGGAGCCCTTGTTATTTCCGTAGGTCATATAGAGAAGGCTAGAAGAGAGTTTTTTTTTATGGTTCTAGGAATTCTCTTCCATTACTGTTGATGTGATCAGTCTTCTGTAATTAGTGGTCTTGGTTTTTGTTCAGATCTTAGGACAGAGCATAGGGTATAGTCTTTCAGCACGATTTCAGAATTTGTGCTCAGTTGTAGTTGTCAAAGTCAGACCTCTGAAATTAGGAGACACAATGTCTCCTAATGTACTTGTGTAGTCTCAATTGAATCAGTGTAAAAAGATAAAATATTTTTTTCTCCATATAACTTCATTTATTAGTTTTTCTTCAATATTCTGTTAAATAGCCTGTTCACATTAACTTGCTTTTAACAAGTTAAAAAAGTTATCCCTCATGGGACTCATCTTGGAAAGAAGCCTCAAAATAATCAAATTGAACCCCCAAAATAAAACTGCACTGAAAATAAATAAATATGTCAAAGCTTTAAATTTGACAAAAAGCCATAAAACATATAATCATATGTTTTGTTAATTAATTTTTATTTCATTATTAAAAAGCCAAAAACAAGTGATCTATACTAATTAAAATATGTCTTAAAATAATGTCACAATCAATTTAGTGGCGATTCTTAGAAGTGGAGAAATGTTATGTATCACCTACTGATCAGAATTTCATATACAAATAACTCATGTATCTGATTAGATAGACAAAACATTAAACTGAGAAATAACTGCACTTCTGTTGCACTTGAAAGGAAACCTTAATGAGGATACAAAGGCTACCTATGAAACTAGGTAAGTTATTCACCTAATCTATTATTTTTAAGGTAATAGCACAATTTAGCAACAATAAAACATCTAAGCCCATCAAAAATGGGGAGAAGAAATGAACACATATTTCCTCAAAGAAGAAATAAAGATGGCCAAAAGGCACATGAAAAAATACTCCACATCACTAATGATCAGGAAGATGAAAATCAAAATCAAAACAATGAGGTACCATCTCACAACACACATCACAAAGAACAAGTAAAATCTCTGCTGGCATTTTGTGGGGAGAAAGGAACTCTCATATATTGCTGGTGGGAATACCATCTAGTTAGCTCTTTTGAAAAACAATATGAATATTTCTTAAAAAATAGAAATTAAGCCCTTATGATCCAGCAATATTATTCCTATAATATATCTGAGAAACAAGAAATACAGTACAAAAATACTATCTACACCTCTATGTTTATTGCAGAACTACTTACTATACCTAGATTCTGGAAGCAACCCAGGTGCCAGAAAACAGATGAGTGGCTAAAGAAACAGTATCATATCTACACAATGGAATACTATGCAGCCATTAAGAAAATCAAGTCACAAAATTTGCTTATACATGACGGCCATAGAAAGTATTATTCTGAGTGAAATGAGTAAGAGGGAGAGGGATAAACATAGAAGAATCTCACTTATCTGTGTGATATAAGGAAAATAAAGACAGTGTGCAGATGATATCCAGAGATAAGAGAGATGAGAATTAGAAGAACCAGTCCATGGTAGAAAACTAGTCACAATGTAAAGTGTATAGTGCAGTTAGAGCAGAGAAAGGTCTACTTTTAAAGGGACACCTCTTCATTAACAATAGTGTAAACCACATTTCAAAAAACAAAAGATGGAGGGAAAGAGAGTGAGAGAGAGACAGAGAGAGGGACAGAGAGAGACAGACAGACAGAGAGAGAGAGACAGAGAGACAGATGTCTGCTTCAGAGGTATGTTTGGGGTGAAGAGGGTATCAGGGAAGGTGAGAGGGAAACTATATTTGTGGCAGAAAATTCTCACTGGTGAAGGTTGTTATACATTTTATGACTGTAACTCAGTCATGAACAACCTTATCTGTGGGAAAAAAAAGTGTATTGTGAACAATCTTATAACCATGTTATTTAAATAATAAAAAAGAAAAACAATAGCTTACTTAAAAATGACAAAGAAACCATGTAGAAAAATTCCCACAGGCTTAGAAATGGCCAGTAACTGGAGAGATTGCACAAAGCACTGAGTCCATACTGTCATGCATGAAGCCCAGGTTCAATCCTTTGCTGCAGGCATCTTGCGTCTCAGCATCTCTAGTGGGGAGCAAATGCTTCACGAGAGGAAAACGAGCAGTCAAATATGAAATAATGAAACCACACAAAATAAATTGTATGGGGACCCGCTTCTACAATACATGTGAGACAATTTTACTCTTCATGCTGGTGAAATATATACAAGTCTCTGGTACGAAAGGCACTTCTGCGTTGACAAAAGGCAGGTCCTAAAAGATACATAACAAAAACTAGCCAATACAGGTGAAAAGAATCCCGAGCTAACATAAGGAGAAGGGAGTGTTCTAGTTTAGAAAGGAAGTTCTTATGACAAAGGATGAGAAACTTGGTTTGCTACAGTTTGGGGACTAGCCCATAGCAACTAGCAAGGAAGATAGGAACTGTTTGTTTACCATCTGGAAGCTAAAGCAGATTGCAGGTAGCTGGCTCCACTTGTCTTTAAGTTGCAAATTTTTGCCAGATGGGAACCAAGCAGCAGATTTTTGATGCTGAAAATTTCCCTGAGTCAAAGACTGAGGCCTGTAATTTTGGCCTGTATTTTTACAAGGGAGAGAATGTGTCAGATAGTAAGAAAGAAATTGTAATGTCACTATCATGTCATGAATATCAGAAATATTCCAGTAATCCATATAAGGGGTATAATTAACGTCCACCAATGGGCCTACTGGCTAAAATATTTCTTGGGATAATAACAGCTCAATGCTCCATAATAGATACATCTGAATCTGTGCTTACCCTAGAATGGATGTGATATATGCTCCATGACATGGCAGTCCTCTGCAACACATGGAACAATGTACCTCTGGGAACAATATATGAGCACACTTTATGTAGTTCCACCTAATCATAGCAAGGTGTAGTCCAAAAAGAAACAAACAAAAAACACAGATACATGAAATGCACTCATCATGGACTATTAAAAGGTAAGGGAAAATTAAAACCATATTGCAATAGCACATTCCATATATTTTAGGAATAACTGCTATAATTTACTAAGTTTTGCCAAGAATGTGAAGTACATAAAACCTTTTCATACTGTTGGAAGCAACATGGATCAGTTCAATGTCAGAAAAATTATAGTTTCTTTAAAATGTTAAATACTACTAATTTAGGATGAAATAATTACTATATATTTTAAATTTTTTCTTTTGCATGGTGTACAAATGCAAGAAAAATTATAATAAAGTGTTATATGTATTCCCATGTTCAGTATAGTAGCATCAACAATATTCATGATATGCAAACTACCATGCCTAGTAACAGGTAAATGAAGATTATGTCATTTTATATATGTGTGCATACTCATAAATATATATTCAATTGCATACATATACATATATATATATATACAATTGACTATTATACAACCACAAATTACATGAAATTCTGCCAATTGGAGAAGCATGGATAGATTAAAAAGCGCCATACTAATTAAACAAGTTGGATATAGCCATAAAATACTGAATGTTATCACTTTATGTAAAACTAAAAGCAACCAAAAGCTAAACTAAAACTAAAAACAGACATTAAAAAATAAGTAATTGTCAATTGTGGAGAAATGGAGAAAATAAATAGTAATATTGGTAGGAGGTGGTTACATTCAGCTTCAAAATAAATAAAAATAATGTTAATTATGGGGCCTAAGCTATAGCACAGTGCTAGGGCATGTCTTGCATGTGGGTTGATCCAGGACAGATCTGTGTTTGATCCCCAGCATCCCATATGATCCACCAAGCCAGGAGCTACTTCTGAGTGCATAACCAGGGTAACATCTGAGTGTCAGATGGTGTGACCCAAAAAGCAAATAATAATAATAATTATTATAATATAATATTAATGTTATTTATAATGATTACAGTTATTAATATATTGTATAATTGAATATTTCTAGTTTACACACACCACACATATATAAAAGCCTAAGTGACTGACATGGTAGATTGGGTGGCATTTTTTTTTTTTTTGGTTTTTGGGTCACACCTGGCGGTGCTCAGGGGTTACTCCTGGCTGTCTGCTCAGAAATAGCTCCTGGCAGGCACGGGGGACCATATGGGACACCGGGATTCGAACCAACCACCTTTGGTCCTGGATCGGCTGCTTGCAAGGCAAACGCCGCTGTGCTATCTCTCCAGGCCCTGGGTGGCATTTTTATCTTTCATCATGTCAACTGAGTCTAATCCCCAGAACCCCATTTAAGACCCTAATATACCCAAAGATAATTAATTTCTGACTGCAGAGCCAAGAGCAAACCCTCAGTATTACTAGATAATGTGGTTCAAAAAAACAAAAATAAAAGCAAAGAAGAACCCGAGTTTGATAGTGAGTAATTGTCTTGCATCCATAATGTCTAGGTTTGTTCACCAGTATAAAAAAAGAAGTGTGAAACTTAACAGCTGTTTAGTAAATATATTGATAAGATGTTTCTGACAAAAATATCATGGATAGACAAAATTTTTGTATTTTATGTTAAAATATGGAAATTAAAATGAAAATCAACATGCTTTGTAAGTAAAGCCACTTTAGCTTTGTAAATGCCAGTAAACCTGACTGTTTCATCACTGATATCAGGGTATAAATATTGTATATTTATATTAGATACACATATGCATGCATTTATTGTCAAATTACATATGGGCTTTTTGCAAAATGTATAAATTTCTGATTATCTGACTTATCTTTATGTAATTAAACTGAATTTGAAAGTTTAATTATCTTAATGCTACATATTTGAGATAGATTTAATGCCTTTGCAACTTAGCAGGTCGATTAAAGTTAATATGCAAATTAGAATGGCAAAGACTTGGAAAAGAGGCTTTCTGATACTTCAGCTACTCTTTCCAAATAGTTTTATGGCATATTTTAGTGAATATGAAACAAATGCAGTCATTCCAGAATTATTATAGAAATAGAACCATCTCAATAAAAATATCTTGCTATTATTAAGTCAACAGAGATTCAAATGATAGGGAAATTTACTACTTGAAATATACAAAAATAAGGGAAAATGTCAGCGTGAAGCATTATATCAAGTGAATTTGATTTTGGCACTGGGTTGTGCATATATGAATTTTAATAGACATGAATGTTCACACTGCTGATTTACAGATTGATGCTTGATAGCTTTTACAAAGATTGATTGAACCATTGTGTCACGTGTAAAAATACACATGAAAGAGACTATTATCTTAATATTTTTCTACTATCTTATTTTGATTCCAGTTTGTCAATTTTAATAATTAATTGGCCATACTTTTCAACAACAACCAAAACAACAACAAAAATGGAAAATTTACCTGTGAGCACCACTTGAGAATTGAGAATTTCTTGGGAAAATGATATGTTGTACTATGTATAATTTTGAGAATTATTTTAAGTGATAATAGATTTCCATTATTACCTTATGATTTTTATTTGTTTATATTTTGCCAAAAATGCCTGTCCTCATGGATTTTCTGGCACTGTGTTCTGGCTCTGTGTTCAGAAATCACCTATGGAGGTTTTCAAGGTACTTAATAAGGTTCTAGAGATTGAACCCAGATTACCATGTGCAGGCTATCTCAAAGTCAAGCAACCTTAATTTTTTTTTTGCCACATCCAGTGACACACAGGGGTTATTCTTGGCTATGTGCTCAGAAATTACTCCTGGGTTAGGGAATCATATGGGACACCAGGACATTGAACCTCAGTCTATCCTAGGCTAGCACTTGAAAGGCAGATGCCTTACCTCTAGCACCACCGTTCTGGCCCCTTAACTTTTTATTAAAAGTGGTCAGTTAGATGGTTTAACGTTCCTAAATAAAATTTCTTATCTCTATTTTAATAGATCCAACTGCTAGTAAATTTTAAATCATTTTGACAATAGTTATTTTTAAATAACAATAGTTATGTTTTAAGCAATAGTTTTAAGTGGGACAGTTATTTAGACTCAATACAGTTATACAATTACATCAGAATTAATAGGCCTCTAATGCATTAAAAAATAGGTAATTTGCAGCTAGGGAGATAAAAAAAAAAAGGGTAGAACATTTGCCTTTCCACCCCCAAAAGAGTTTCAATTTCAAACATCCCATTTCATCCCAAACCTCTGAGAAGTATAATTTTAGAGCTTAGAGCTAGGAGTTAACCCAGAGAACCACTGGTTGTGGGCCAAACACACATACACAAATACACACTTAGCAACTAAGGAAAATAAAACTCATAGAACTAATAATATCTTCATATATTTTGAAATTTTTATAAAAATGAAGTGCTACACTGGTACATCAATAATAAATATCCTATTTATAAAGACCAATAAAATTTGAAAAACAATTAAACAATGCATAATATATACAAAAAATAGTAGAGGAATGACAAATTATCAGACATTATAACTTGATAACAGATTTAAGAAACTGAGTTTACCAAAGTAAGGTGTGAGCATGGATGGAGGGATAGCCAGTGGTTCAAAGAACATGGTGGAAGGAAATACACATTCAGATGGAAAATGAGGTGCTAAATATTCTATGCTTTAAACCCTATCGTTAATAAAATAGTAAATTACAGTGTTTCAAATAAAAACCAAAAATTCAAATCATGAAGGTTTCCTTTTAGATACATCTAAATATATTTTTAATTAATGTCGTTAACTACTGTATTATTGCAAAGCTAGGGGAGCTCTTTGCTTTCATTGAAAATTTTTACAGAACTGCTTCACAAGGCTTAGTATTTTAAACTCACTGTTTATGACATTCACTTCTTTGATGTCATTATTACTGTTGGTCCTTCATACAGAGAACTAATTAGAGTACAAAGATTATGTTCTTTAAAATATAAATAGTGGGATTGAGAGAGGAAGGGTCAAGAAAGAATAAAAATATACATTAAATGAGAAAAACAATTTGCCACCTTTTATTTTAAATTCAGCATCAGTAATCTTAGAGTGTAGTAGCCACATTTTTACTAAATCTCCCAAATTCGAGGATAAAGGTTAAGACTTTCAGAAATACAAATTGCGGTTAAAGAATGCTTTAGAAATAAATGGTAGAATGTTATATCTTATACTTGGAATATATTCAATACCTAGTACTTGAAATTGTATGGAAGAAAAAGCTAGAGAATCAAGTGATTTTTAGATACAAGCAATGTAGAAAATCTTTCTCAAGAAACAGATGCCAAACCTTTGTATATCGATATGAAGTGCACTTGTCAAACACTATAGCTGAGTTAACCTTGTTGCATTGAGTTTCAGTGGAAAAAAAAACCTCACATTTATGGTGCCCATTTTCCATTAGGAGGTTTATTTTATAATTTAAAAATTTGATTCAAATTTTTGAAATAATTAATCTTTTGCCTAAAAGTTGAGGCAAAAATTTCATTTCTAATGAATACATAAAACTGCCAGTGATCAAATATTTCTTTTAACACATAAATAATTTGTAGAAAATTACTTTAGTCACTTCACTTTTCTTGCATGTATTGACATTGGTTCAAATCTAGGCAACAATATATGTTTCCCCAGTATCAATAAGAGTTGATCTTTGAACACAGATCCACAATTAACTATGATGTTTTTCAAGAACAACATAAATGTTTTATATATATATATATACATATATATATGTGTGTGTGTGTATATATATATACACACACACACATATATATATATACACACACACATATATATATATATATATATATCGAACCACATATATATATATATAAATATTTATTTTGGTTTTTGTGTCACAACTGGCAGTGGTCAGGGGTTACTCCCGGCTCTAAGCTAAGAAATAGCTCCTGGCAGGCTCAGGGGACCATATGGGATGCCAGGACTTGAATCACCATCCTTCTGCATGCAAGGCAAACACTTTACCTCCATGCTATCTCTCTGGCCCCAAATGTTTTATTTTTAAATGTAATTAAAGACTACTATTTTCCTAAGAATAATGTCCTCAAACACAATTTATAAAAATAATTTTTCCTTAGACACATCCACCTGGAATAAAAATAATAATGTCTTTATTAAACACAATTTCCTTAAATTTACCGAAACTTTACATTCAAAATATGATCAATTTATTTTTAAAGGTACTAATAGACCTAAAGCCAAATATTATTTAATTTTATAATAAAATCAATGTTGAAAATATGAATCCTGCAAAATATTCTTTCTTTTTAATTTTATAAGCTTAGGACTTTCCATTTTAACTTTTACAAAACAGGAATGGTCCTACAAAAAAGTAAGCTACTGAAGAAGACAGAAAATATCCCTATTATCAAGTATTGAAATAAAAATTGATTTAAGAATATCCAAAGTGAGAAAAAAATTTCTGACATAGATAAAGGCTGGGGCAGGGGAGAAGAGACTGAGTGCAAAATGAACACTGGTGAAGGAATAGATGTAGGTACATTGTATAACTGAAACTCAATTATAAAAAAATTTTTTTTTGTTTTTGGCCACACCTGGAGACGCTAAGGAGTTACTCCTGGCTATGTGCTCATCAGAAATCGCTCCTGTTTTGGGGGACCATATGAGACGCCGGGGAAACTAACCACTGTCCATCCTAGGCTAGTGCATACAAGGCAGATGTCCTACGCCCTGCATCACCACTCTGGCCCCATATAAACAACTTTATAACTCTCTATCTCAAAGTGATTTATTTAAAAAAAATAAAAAAAGGAAAAATACTGTCCAAATGCAAAAATTAGAAACCTGAAAATCACTAACAAAGTTAGTATCTTACTTGTATATCACTATATATCACTCTTGAACAAATGGGTTATCTCCACCCAATTCCCAGAATATTATGTTTATTTTTAATAAAATAATAAAATATTCCCTAATAATAAGGGTTGAGGCCAGTCAACAGCAGCTGATTCTGCATGGTGGGCTCAGTGCAATTTCAGAAATCAAGGCATATGTATGAGTTATCACCTCCCCAAGGGTCTATTCCTCCACCCAATTCCCAGAACATTATGTTTATTTTTAATAAAATAATAAAATATTCCCTAATAATATTAAGGGTTGAGGTCAGTCAACAGCAGCTGATTCTGCATGGTGGGCTCAGTGCAATTTCAGAAATCAAGGCATATGTATGAGTTATCACCTCCCCAAGGGTCTATTCCTATGATGTTTCAATTAATCATTGGTCTTATATGTATAAAGGCAGATATTTTCCAAAAATTGCAGTTATATTCTCACTAGTCTTGCTTTTATAGCTTAGAAAAAATTGTTAGCAAAATAAATTTAAGTGTCTAAAGAGTCAGTTTCTGTGACAATGTAGGGGAGGGAACTGAATGATTTTACTCCCCAGAAAATAACGATAGTAATAAATGAAATATAATCTGGCAGTTTAAATTCAATCAGTAAGCCACTATGTTGTCTTAATAGAGCAAACCACCCTAGGTTGAGTATTTAATTTACTCACAGCGGTAAGTGGTGTATAATGAAAGCAGGAGTCACTCACTAGTTGAGTATGGAAGGTAGCACAATTAGGCTGCTCATAACAATTCAAATTAGATCTGAATCATGGAAAGGATTGCTAATTTAGACCTGTATAAGTTTGGAAAGCTCTGTGGCTTTAGCATACAAAGTAGGTATGTCAGGGATGTCTTGATTCTCTGACATTTAACTGTAACAGCTTCAATGTGTTGGTGATGTCTGTTTGTACAGGTACAAGGAATAATAATGCTAATAATGAAATCATGATGATATGTACCTGCATGTAAAATAAAGTTTTATTTCTTTATTTTAATGAATACTTACAAGCACTGAGAAGTTCAGGGACAAAGCAACCAATTAGCACAGAAAAAAAGTCATAAGTAAAATTATCTATTTTATTTGGATACCAAGGGAATAGAATTAGACTAAAGAATTAGGCAAACAATTTGAGATCATTTACATTCTATTATGGGATTTACTACAAAGTGAGAAGTTCATGTGGAAGTTACTTTATTTTGCAATGCATAGCCCTTTATAGAATCAGTAGTTTATTTTTTATATAGTGGAATAAAAACAAGTTATACAGGAACTCAATGTAAATCTTGTTTTTCAATGCTTACAAGGAGAATTAGGTTATACTAGCAAGGTATCTCTCTTCACGTTAAGTTTAAATTGAAGTAATTAGTGAATCCATTATGTAAAATTTTCTTAGCAATTCTGCAATTTCCTTCAAGGTTCTAATTATTGAGATTCAGAGAGAAAAACCTTTATTGCATGAACATTTTGATAAACATTCATTAAAACCTTGTACATTTTCAGAATTTATTGCAAATTTAAGATTTACAAAATAAAAATGTAGGCTTTGCCATCTAAAACCATATTTCATGTTTTGTGGATTTTTATTTCAAAACAAGGTAAAGACATTTTCTCTATTACTGCAGCTCTAACTCAGAAGACACGGTTATTGGAAATAAATAGCATAGAAATTGGGTAAGCTATTTATTTCTAAGTATATTTATTTACAAAAGCAAGACTTTGTAAGATACAGTCAGAAAGCAGCTTGTTGCTAGCAGTGAAGTTAGAAGAAAATAAAACTAAAAGTGCCACTTCTGTAGTTTCCCAAACTATAGATATGCTAAATTGTTTTTCATGCTTAGAAAAATGAGTAAGAAATACAATCTCAAAATCTTCCTCCACTTTATGGGTGTCTATAGCATTTCTTTTAATAATTGCACTAATGTATATAGTTCATCATCAACTGTTACTTTGAATAGTAATAACTAATAAAAATATTCATCATTTTTATTGCTTTAGGATGACTGTGGCATGCAAAAAAACAACAAATTAAAATCATTTCACAAATAATATTAAAACATCTTTCTGTTAAATGAAGTGAATCAGTAGAATTCATCAAATATTTATTAATAATCTATTATACATTCATCATGAACTTGGAGTAAATTGATGTAAAATAAGACATGTGTCCTTGTCTCCTTAAATCCTACCTTCATTTGTTTGTTCTTGTTTTTCTGTTGCTTGTTTTGGGGCCATCCCAACCTTACACAGAGCTTCCTCTGGCTCTGTGATCTGAAATTATTTCCATTCCATTTTAGGGTATATATTTGGTGCTGAGGATGGATCCCCCATTTCAAGAGCATACAAGTCATATGCCCTAACTGCTTCTGTTTCTAAAACTATTATGATTTAAAGTGGATGGATGGAGAATGAAATAGACTGATCATGGCATGAATTATGAATATTATTTATGAGCTCCAACTTGACGGAGGTGAAAGAATTAGTAACTCAAATAACTTAGAAAAGTGTGTGACATTATCCCTAGTAGAAGGAATATCTAGTCTAGGCATCCTATAATAAAAGTAGGCCTGATATCCCAGACCTGTTTCGAATGTGATTAAATGGAGCCTAGGGGCTGGAATGGTGGCGCTAGAGGTAAGGTGTCTGCCTTGAAAGTGCTAGCCTATGAAGCTCTGCGGTTAGATCCCCTGGCGTCCCATATGGTCCCCCAAGATAAGAGCAATTTCTGAGCACATAGCCAGGAGTAACTTCTGAGTGTCAATGGGTGTGGCCCATTGACAAAAAAAAAAAAACTTTGGCCCAAAAACAAAAAAACAAGTAAACAAACAAAATGATAGCCAAATATTAAAATATTCAGAAAAACAGTAAGCTGGGTATTATTGTTCAATTAGTTTTTGTTTAAACTTATATATTTAGAAAGATGTAAGACAAGAGGAAAAAAAAGAATAGGTGTTCAAGAGAGAAAACAAGGATACTTCAGATTGGAAATATGCAGGCAAAGGAACAGAGGCAAACAAGCTAGATATATGTTGAAAGAAGAACACAGAATTAAAGAGTCAAGGATGTGGGATGTTTTACGGGCAATGTTTTCATTGCTATGAAGATATATGTAAAGATTTACAATTGACTTAATAAAAAAAATCTATTTAGAAAATATAAAATATTTATATAAATCAGAGCATTTGGTTTTGGTTCCCCTTATTCACGTTTTGAGCCTGAATTAGTTTCAGAATTGTATTATTTATTTCAGAATACTCAAGCATTATATATGACTTGTGAGGGGAAGAAAAATAGCATAGGAGTAGGGTGTTTACCTTGTACACAAATAACTCAGAAACAACCCAGGTTCCATCTCAAGCATACCATATGGTCCCCCAAATTTTTTAGGAGTAAACACTGAGCACTGTTAAGGTTTGGGGGGCCCTAATATCCCCCAAAATAAGTGACATTTGAGAATAGATGACAGTAGCACCTACTAACTAAATGATTCAATATTGCTAATATACTCCACTGCAACTCCCATGATTTAGTGCCATTTATTTGTATATCTATATGTTTATTTATTCATAATTTATTTATCTATACATACATAAAGTATTGCATGACAAAAAATGTTACCATATAAACAAGGGTCATACATTATAAATCAACCAGAGCCCTGAAGCCAGATGTTTGGTAAGAATCATTACTCTATTGTTTGTTTGAATACTGATTTATTTTCCAGCTTTTGCAAATCAAAGTTGATGAGACTCATAATGCCAGAAACTGTTGAGCAGCTTTATCAGCATCATATAATATAAAAATTTGCTTTAAGTGATGACAGTTATAACCATGATGAAATCCAGGAACTGAGCTAGAAGATGTGTTCTGAATTAGTTGATAAAGATCAGGGAAGAGTAGGGATGGTGATGGGCTATGTTGTAAGTGTAGAATGTTAAACAGGAAAAAGGCTGAGGAGCAAATAGATCCAAATAACTGCATTACAGCTGCAGAATAGTGGGCAGTATGGATTGAGTGTTTTTAGCCAATGAAACCAAAAATGCTTTAATAACAAAATGCTTCAGCTCTGGTTTGAACAAAACTATAAGGAAAAACGTTGCATTATAAAATGTCATTAAATAAGTATAGTTTAAGAAATTTATTTCTGGGTCCAGAGCAATAACACAGCAGTAGGGCATTTGTCTTGAAAGCGACCAACCTGAGATGGGCCCAGGTTTGATCTTTGGCATCCTATATGGTCCCCCGAGCCTGCCAGGAAAGATTTTCTTCCTTACATGAGCAAGTAAGCATATGGCCCTAACAAATATTGCATAGAGTACAAAAGAACTGCCTTGTGAACTTATAAGTAGACTAAGTATTGTTTTAAGGAAGACTAGTTTAAAACTCTTCTCATTCAGTATATTAATAATAAACTGATTATATGCTAATATAGTCTAATATACTAAACATATTTTATTGTTGCATATTACTTAGGTTATATCAAAGATATTCGTCATATGTAAGTATTAAAGTAATAAATTGTTCTCTATTAATTAACCTTATTTAGGTTAATAGCCTTAATTTGTTTATTGACAAATTACTTTGTCTATTTTATACTGTCTAAACTGATTGAATACCTTTACAAAATATAAGTATATTTTAGTTTAGACTGGAGAGATAATAAAGCAAGTATTTCATTTGCTTTTTGTGTAGTTTACATTGGTTCAATTCCTTGCACCACATATAGCACCCCAGACCAGATTAGATCTCTGAATACAGAGCCAGGAGTAAGCACTGATCTCATATGGATGATGTCCTCCAAATAAAATCAATATAATAAGAAAATTTCTGTCAACCTTTCACACAAACACAACACATTTAAAATGAAAGATAGCTCATGACTAAATATAAAAAAATAGTCGATTTTTAATCATGCCAACATGCTATTTAACACTGAGATATCTACCCAATCTCATCAAATTTTATTTTATTGGAATTGTTTATAAATATTACACAGGAGCATATTTTATGGTGATTCATTTTGACATCTTGAATCTTACTAATGTATCTATCTACCTTGTCTTTGCAAAACATATGATCTCTTATAACATGTGTTTTAGATATTTTGTCCTTTCATTTTTATAAAATTTATTCATTAATCATGATGTCACAGCCTATAAAATTATAGTGTTTTATGTCTATGTGTATATAAATCTGCCATTTGTCAAAAACATTTTAATTTATTTAAATGATTAGAGAAGAATTTGTGGCTGAGATGAGTTTTAAAACTTTAGTTTTTAATAACATAAAATATTTTTATTTCAATATAAAAACAATCCATTATTGCTTTAATGAACTGTGACCTATTTCATAGCCTAAGTGCATTGTAACTTGTTCCACCACTATCATAAGTAAACCCTGAGATTATTTCCTTAAGTAAATGTGAAATTAATTTCATCAGTTTTTCAAAAACTAAGATTTTTGTCCTTATCTATGCAGGCTATTTTTATTTCAGAATGAATATTTTGCACTTAATCAAAATAGTATGACATTTTAAAACTGTTATTGTAATATGAATATAATAAATTTAGTGTTCCCATGATTTGAAAAAATTGTGTAACTGTTAGACATCTTATTCTAAATAACTTGTTTTAAATATATTTATTTGAGAAACCGCCTAATGAATGTAATTGAATATTTAATAAACAGGAAAGTACTGTTTAATAGAACTCATGGCCATTCAAATCACTCATAAAATCTGGACATCTAAATTTCAGTGAGATTCTATCACCACATGAAAGATAAAAGAACTATGTGTAAATCATATCAAGTAATATGGTTCCATCATTTTAATATATTAGTTCAGTAGAAAGAGAATGATTTTATATTTTTTAAGATGTCAGAATTTTCTTTAAATTCTCATAATGATAGAAGTTCATCCTGTGGATTGACATGTATGCATGTTATAAAATGAGGACAGACACATAACTGAAGTTATCATCAGTACTTTCTTGTCCACTAAAATACTAGAGGGATTTATTTGGCACTGTCCAATTTGAGTGTGGTACACTTATGTGAGTGACAAGAGAGGACAAGTGCTCAGAGAAAATATATTGAAGGAGAAAGGGGAATCTAAAATATCTGGGCAGAAAAATGAAGAAAGGAGTAGAGAGAAAAAAATAACTTAATACCCTGTGGACACTATATATCACCCTCATTTTTGTTTTGTGAAATTGGCAGGTACAATATAAGCCTGCAGCAGCTGTGCCTTTTTTCCTAGACTCTCTGACAGCAGGAAGAGTGACTCCCTGCTCAGAGGAAGTAGCTGATGTGACTGGGGAAGTTGTGAAGCTAAGATTGGCATAGACACCTGGCATTGAATCTAAGGGACTGCTTTGATCCCTGAAGATTGCTCTGTTTATTACAAACTTTGAAGATTCTTTTCTGTTCTTTCCTGCTAAAGTGTGAAAATATCTATTACTGACTTCCTTGCCTACATAGAAATCCTCAATCAGGCAGTTTTCAGAAGACTGAGCACTGTTCCTAGTGACAAAAGAATTGAAGTGAAAACAGCAGTAAAAACATCAAGAAAAACTATTTCTTAAATGAGTTAAAATTATTCTTTAAATTATTTTCTCAGGACCCTTTTATATTTTCCAGGGAGTTGTTATTTTCCATGTCTTAGAAATTCATTTTTTATAAAAGAAAATTTATTATTCTGACCAAAAATTGATAGTAACCACTGCACATTTTATGAGTTTGCCTTCACTTTTGATATATATCAGAAAGGATGTTTCTTATTTAGCAGGGGGAAAAGTAGAGACTTGATTCTTTTTTAAGCAGAACTTGGATTTTGACTAAGGTCTTTCTAAAAGGTTTTGATAGGGGAGACAAAACAGACATTTAATTAATTGTGTCAGTTCTTCCATTTTTCAAAATTAAAGAGTCAATCTGATTTGTTCTAATAAATCTTTATCAATTATGATGATTCCCTAAGAAAAGAATGATACAAGCTCCCTCTCTCCCCTCACGTTAGCACAGGGGGAAATCTCATGAGAACAAATGAGAAAGCTGCTAAGAATTCCACTCCAAGAGAGATCTTAGAAGAAACCCAATTTGACAGCTCTGTGATGAGGAACTTAGAGCCTTTAACACTGTGAGAAAATATGTGCCTACTGGTTAAGCTACTAAGTCGAGGGTTTCTTGCAATGGAAGCTGAAAAAACTAATACAAATGAAAGTTCAGTAATCTCCTACATCAGCTATGATGAATATGATGAATATAGGCATTTACTAACATTGGAAGTGGATTCAAAGACTAGTGTACAGTGTAGATTTTGTCACGAAAGCAAGATATTATTCTTGCATGCACTTAATTTATATAAAAATGAAAAGAGATTGTTTTCTATGATTTATTGTAGTCCCTTACTTTATTTCATTTAACTTTCTATGATTTACTCTAGTCCTTACTTAAAATTATTTATGGATATTTGATTAAATACACAACTCTGGCTCCATTTATCTCCCCTGGAACAGATCTTTGAGGAAATAAATTAAGTTTAAGTGGAAGTCAGTATGTTGTGTAAATTCCATTGCAATATTTTCAACTTGTTTGAAATCAGTAATAATAGCATGTCTGTCAACTTTGAGAATTCACCATTGTATTCACTGCCTAAAACACTGACCAAAGATTACTACATATTTAGCAAAGAGAAGCATTTGATTATTGTTGTTGTTGTTGTTTGGAGTTTTGAAAGATAGAAAAAAATCAAAGTTCTAACAAATTATTTTTTTATTTAAAACAGTGTTTTCATAAGGAGACTAAAATGATGGGAGGTGGGCAGAAATAGCTTTCATTGCAATTGGGGATTGCTTTCTCTTACTTTTAATAATGGTAGATTGTGTCTCAAGGCACATTGTGTCTCAAGTTACCCAGTTAGGTAACAGGACTTTTTATTCTGGAAAGGCAGCATCAATATTAAAAGGTAAGCTCAACTTTAAGTAATATAAAAAAAAACTTTCATAATGCCCTTTTTCAATTTAGGGGAAGTCTAGCACCCCTTGGATTTTTGACATTACTGCAACCCTGCTTCAGCCTTTATATGATCATCTTTTCTCTGTGCCTTTATTCTGTTTCTTCCATCATACCAGTCATTAGATTCAGGATAATTCAGGAGTGTATTATCTGTGAACCTTAAATTAAGATTTATTTATAAGAATTTTGGTTCAGTTCAATTGACAATGTCAAGTAAAATTTCAGTAGAGAACAAACTTTATTATATAAAGAATAGCAATGTATTTTTTTTTGTTTTTCAGGCCACACCCGTTTGATTCTCAGGGATACTCCTGGCTAAGTGCTCAGAAATTGCCCCTGGCTTGGGGGGACCATATGGGATGCCGGGGTTCGAACCGCGGTCCTTCCTTGGCTAGCGCTTGCAAGGCAGACACCTTAACTCCAGTGCCACCTCGCCGGCCTCAAGAATTGCATTGTAAATCTAAGCATTCACTAGTTCATAAATATATTTAAAAAACACTTGTTATAATTGTTTTCCTCTTCCATATCATTTTATAAGTATTTACAACATTCATTCAATATTTCTTCAATTTGTCACTTATAAATTATATAGCCTTTTCTATAATGTCTTTATATTACATTAAATTTATTGCTTTAGTGGACAAACTGTTTTTAAACACATAAATATACAATAACATTTAATTTAAAATATTACTGAAATATGGTACATACTCTAAGAAACATATGAACAGGTTATTAATAGTAATTTCTTCTACTCATATTGGTAATAACTAATATTTTATTTAAAGTATATGGCCAATTTCTGAGTAACCTTTTCTGAGAGATTTCCATAACAAAATACTATTGACTATAGTCCTTTTATTGATGGAGAAAATGAGAAGACATGTCGCCCTTTCATCTGTGCAAAAAACCAAGATCACCAATTATAGAAGACTGACTTTGATAGCCAAGACTGGGCTTCAGCTTAGGATCTGTACAAAAACCAAGATCTCTAATCCCAGAGGTCTGACTTCAACAACTATGACTGAACAATACTTCTGGAAACATGGAAAAAATTCTATTTCAGGCTTGGTTAGTAGAATTAATGCAAAAGCCAAAACAATCATTTATAAATGACTTATTACTACAACAGTGATGTAACAGAACTTGAATTGTTAAGGAAGACTCTTTTCTAGGCTTTGTCCTATTACCTTCGTAAATACCAAGATCTCTACTTAGAGAGGCCTGATTTTATTTTATTTTTTTTTTGAATATTTTTTTTTTATTTAAACACCTTGATTACATACATGATTGTTTTTGGGTTTCAGTCATGTAAAGAACACCACCCATCACCAGTGCAACATTCCCATCACCAATGTCCAAGTCTCCCTCCTACCCACCCAACCCCCGCCTGTACTCTAAACAGGCTCTCCATTTCCCTCATACATTCTCATTATAAGGAAAATTCAAAATGTAGTTATTTCTCTAACTAAACTCATCACTCTTTGTGGTGAGCTTCCTATGGTGAGCTGGAACATCCAGCTCTTTTCACTTTTGTGTCTGGAAATTATTATTGCAAGAATGTCTTTCATTTCTCTTAAAACCCATAGATGAGTGAGACCATTCTGCGTTTTTCTCTCTCTCTCTGACTTATTTCACTCAGCATAATAGATTCCATATACATCCATGTATAGGAAAATTTCATGACTTCATCTCTCCTGACAGCTGCATAATATTCCATTGTGTATATGTACCACAGTTTCTTTAGCCATTCATCTGTTGAAGGGCATCTTGGTTGTTTCCAGAGTCTTGCTATGGTAAATAGTGCTGCAATGAATATAGGTGTAAGGAAGGGGTTTTTGTACTGTATTTTTGTGTTCCTAGGGTATATTCCTAGGAGTGGTATAGCTGGATCATATGGGAGCTCGATTTCCAGTTTTTGAAGGAATCTCCATATCGCTTTCCATAAAGGTTGAACTAGACGGCATTCCCACCAGCAGTGGATAAGAGTTCCTTTCTCTCCACATCCCCGCCAACACTGTTTGTTCTCATTCTTTGTGATGTGTGCCATTCTCTGTGGTGTGAGGTGGTATCTCATCGTTGTTTTGATTTGCATCTCCCTGATGATTAGTGATGTGGAGCATTTTTTCATGTGTCTTTTGGCCATTTGTATTTCTTCTTTGTCAAAGTGTCTGTTCATTTCTTCTCCCCATTTTTTGATGGGATTAGATGTTTTTTTCTTGTAAAGTTCTGTCAGTGCCTTGTATATTTTGGAGATTAGCCCCTTATCTGATGGGTATTGGGTGAATAGTTTCTCCCACTCAGTGGGTGGCTCTTGTATCCTGGGCACTATTTCCTTTGAGGTGCAGAAACTTCTCAGCTTAATATATTCGAGAGGCCTGATTTTATCATCCACAACTGAGCAGAAAGTTGCCTGGCACCATAAAAAGACCTTGGGGTATGAAAATAAGTGTGTATGAGCCTGTAATTGGTCCATGACAGTATGCTTCTAGGGCGGAGAAACCTGGTATCTTATTAGGCCAAGGAAATTCCTTTTTGAATTTCCCCAAGACTTACTATGTATTTGGAAAAAAAAAAGAAGAAGAAAAAGAAATACAAATTTTTATGTAGTTGCTGGTTTTAGTTTTTTGACTATTTTTGTTTTTTGTTTTGTTTGTTTTCTGTTTGTTTTTTGTTTGTCGATTGTTTTCTGTAGTTGCTGGTTTGGGTTATTTGTTCTTTTTTAGTTTGTTGCTGTTTTGTTTTGTTTTGATACCTTTTCCTTCTTTTTACCTTTCTCTAAATTAAAATTTATAACACCTAGATGGACTCCTCCCAGGTTTTTTTGTTGCTGCTGTTACTTTTTGTTGGTTGGTTTTTGTTTTCCTCTTTATCTCCAACAGAACCACATAAACTTGAATTATCTTATTCAGCCTCAAAATTGAGGGGTGAAAATGAATGGTAGCAGGATGAGATAGCTATATGAATATTTAGTGGAAATAAAAAATGATCAGACTTGAACACTAAGCTAAAAATCAATAACAGAATCTATACCCAATCTACAATAAGCTGTACAAATGGGGGCCAGTTACACTAGCATTCTGAGGGGTAAAGGAGGGAGATATGAGATGCATGACAGGAAAATGCGTGGAAGGAGGACAACACTGGTGGTGAAAATGCCCCTCACTCATTCTCACTATGTATCTTAAATATTACTTGGAAGAATTTGAAATTCACTTTGGCTACAATAAAAATTAAATAAAAGAGGCAATTTTAATAGTAAATTGGAAGTTATAAACTAGGTCTTGGTGGAAGGAGATAACTTTGAAAAGTTATTATTATTATTTTTTTTTACTTTGCTTTCTTTTGTTTATTGTTTTAAGCCACATCCAGAGCTTCTCAGGGTTTACTCCTGGGTCTGCACTCAGAAATCACTTCTGGCAAGCTCAGGGAACCATTTGGAATGCTGGGGATCCAACCTCAGTTGGGTGCATGCAAGGCTAATGCTCTACTTTCAGTGCTATAGCTTTAGAGTTTTCTATGTAAATAAAAAATTTTTTTGTTGCATGTATAAATTCAAATAAATGCATCCTGTAAAAATTTATTCTGTGATGGAGGGAAAATTAGGTTGGTCTTCATGTGATCAAATCAAATTAATTAATAAAAATGTAAATTAATGTGAGAAAATTGAATTTGAAATTTACTATTTTAAATAATTAACCATAATTAGGGTTTTCTCATAATTAGGGTTTGTTGTATATGTTTGTGCTTGAATAATTATCTTAATCTATTTATATGCATATCATTGATTAGGTCACATCATGGATATAAAAAGAAGCAGCAAGCTGATAACAACCTCAACCACTATAACAGTGGAAATAATATAAAGACACAGGAATGTTTACAGAGAAAAAATGTGACAGAACTAGTTACAAGTGAAATATAGTACTTGGAGAAAGATGGAAAAATATGGCTGATGATCTTTACTGTTAAAAAAATAGAACAGAATTTAAAGGATGGCAAAAATGATACGATTTTTTTGATAAACTAACTTTTAACATGTTGAATTTTAGAGCAGGAAAGAAAAAAATAACTGGAAGTAACTTCTCTAATAGGACTGGAAAGAAGATAATTCTTTTTTTTCTTTTTTTAATATTTTATTTAAAGACCTTGATTACAAACATGATTGTAGTTGGGTTTCTGTCATGTAAAGAACACCCCCCCATCACCAGTGAATAATTTCCATCACCAATGTCCCAGTTCTTCCTCCTCCTCACCCCACCCCTGCCTGTACTCTACACAGGCTTTCTATTTCCCTCATACACGCTCATTGTTAGGATAATTAAGTCCCCAGTATATAGTCTCTTACACGAGAAAAAGCCTATGATATATAAATGAACTATAACACAATAACACTTGAAGCATATTTAAGTGCCTAGTATTTTATTGCCTATTTTACTATGATATAACTTAAAGTTTCAAATCACACAATTAAATAATATTTTACTTATGACTTACTGATATGCCTAAGTTACATATATAGAAATTAGAGTTTTATTTACCAAAATTTTATTTTTATTTTTATTTTTTTAATTTTTTAATTTTTATTTTTTTATTTACCAAAATATTTACATATATAGAAATTAGAGTTTTATTTACCAAAATTTTATTTTTATTTTTATTTACCAAAATATTTATCTACCAAAATCAACAGAACTATTATTGACATAATGAAATATGAAACAACACTTAATTTGACACGATAGACTGCAGCTTTTCCTTTGACTGAAAAAGGAAAGGGGAGTTCATACCATGCACTTGAAATTCTAAAAATTGTTCTTGTTGATAAGGAAAAGGCAAATGTGGATAGACAATTAGTAGAAATGCTTAACTCTGGGGCCGGAGAGATAGCATGGAGGTAAGGAGTTTGCCTTTAATGAAGGAGGTCATCGGTTCGAATCCCGACGTCCCATATGGTCCCCCGTGTCTGCCAGGAGCAATTTCTGAGCATGGAGCCAAGAATAATCCCTGAGCACTGCCAGGTGTGACCCAAAAACCACACATACACACAAAAAAAGCTTAACTCCTTAATTTTAATAACCATTATAATTTCATTTCAATATAAATATTAAATATATAAATTCATGACTCATTATAGCTCTATTCACAATTTCTGTTCTTCATATTTACTATTGCATACTAAATGGAATAAAAAACCTGCATGGTAACTATTTTAGTTTTTCTTTATTCTAATATATTTTTAGATTAGCATTATTAAATGTATTTCCTTTATAACTAAATAATAGAAGCAATTACCATGCTCTTAAATATCACCAGACACCTATGTTAGATGAAATGTTTTTAATTGTGAAATTGAGTGAATAAACTAAATATAGCCTTAAGATACAACAAATTTCCCACAACTTCATGTTTGTTTAATACTAGAAAATTTTTTTGAATCTATCTTTCACAGCAAAGTCTATCCACTCAAAAATTGAGACTATTTGTCCTCCAGCATTCCTTATTTTTAAACCAAATATTTTTATAGCTTTAATTTTATTTATATATATTACAAAATGTATTACATAGTTGCTCTTAATATATTTATATTCCAAAACAAATCCTTCACCATTTCCCCCATATTCCCACCCCATACCAGCCCACTTGACAGAAAGAAATAATTTATTTTATACTTGTTGACAGGAAAGTGGAAATGAACTTACTTTTTTAAGTACAACAATAACAAAATTTATGAACATTTTCTTGTATCTTTAAGTCATTGTCAGGTTTGCTAAGTGATTTGTTGCTAGTTGATTTTCTGTTCTTTTGTTTCTGAACTTTAGGCTGGCTTTGAATCCACATTGACCTCTAAATTGGTGTGTTCCTGCTGCTGGGAAGAAAGTTATTAAAAAAATTAATTGGAGTGATGTGGCCACACGATCCAAGAATTCCAATCTCTGTGGCTGATATTTAGATCTTTGTGGGTTGTGGGTCTTTTAATAAGCAACAAACCTAGATACAGAAGATTCATATCTATGGCATAACAGCCGGCTAAGACTCCAGGAAACTTGCTACTGAAAATAACAAAAACAATATCCACCCAAATCTTGGGAAAGTTATTTTAATCTGGATTTGGACAAGAGAACTATGCTAGTTAACAAGTACTCTTACTTCAAGAACTAAAGCAACAAGCGTTCAAAAGATAAATAAAGTAATAGGGATACAATGTAGTTTATTTCCCATTCCCCATTCTCAAAAAATAATGTATATATAAAAGATTTGCATTTCATTCTAAATTTCTGATATTTTTTTTTATTTTATTCACTTGATTTTAAGTCACTCTTATAAGGTCCAATCTAGCAAGTCTAGGGGTTGTGAAGTGATGCCAGAGATCAAACCCAGGCCATTTACATGCAGTACTTGTAACTAATCCGTTGAATTAACTCTGCAGTCCATCCCTTTTCTTTTGTCTATCACAAAATTAATAACTAAATTCAATGGCAAATGAAGAAATAGCCAATTTTAGGTATGAGTATCATGGACTCATCCTGCTAGTTTATGCCAGGGATTCTCAAACACGCCCAGCTACCCATTAAAATTAACTGAGGATGTTGTAACCTCTGGAATTATAACCCTAGTTCTTGAATTATACTCCTAATTATTTAGAATAAAATACTATGAGTTTCAAATCTCCAGATAATTCTAACAGGCACAGAACATATCCCACTGGCATAAAAACTTTGTCTTGCAATAAAGCAATAGGCATTCAACCTATGTCCACTATCACACAATAAAGAACCAAAATGAACACTGCAGTTAAAACTAAATGGGAAAATCTAAGTTCTTATATAAACACTCTGATAGTTTAATCTTAGGGATTACATAGTATGATATTTATTAAATCTATCTCATAATCTTTAGAGAAAGAAAGATGTGAAAAATCTTTATTTTCTTGTTTTATATCTCTTCTGAAATAATTTTATTTTAGCTAAGAAAATGGAAATAATATGTAAGCTGATTCCTTATCTATTTCTAGCTTTCTAAGTTATTTTGTTTATGTACTTATTTCTATAAAAGCACCATGGTTTATAAAATAGTTAATATTTTAGTTTTAGGTATACAATATGCCACCACCAATCCCATCATCAGTACCATTGCAAATAATTTCAGTCCTCAATAACTTGAAATATATTTGCTAAACATGATCAAAAGCATTACAACACATGATTTTTAAAATTTAAGCCACACAATTATTTGCAAATATTTTATGACTATTTTAAAGATGAAGTCATTAAAATTAGAAGCATTGAAAACTAAATCTAGTGGGCAAGAGTGATAGTACAGTGGATAAGTAACTTTTACACATTCAAACCAAGTTTTATTCTGGCATCCCATAGGATTCCCCAAAACAGCCAGGCATAATTCCTGGCTACAGTACTATGACCAATCCCCAAGTATTGTAGGGTGTGACTCCAAAATCAAACAAAATACCCTAAATTGGGCCAGAAATATTGTATAGGAGTTAGAATGTACATGACTGGCCCACATTCAGTCCCCAGAATACTATATGGTTCCCAGAGCACCATCACGAATGATTCATTTGTTGGTATCCTGAAACTCTTCCTATAAAATACCAGTTACTGCCTAAAGCCCGATAATATCTCTGGGCCCTTAAAAATATTTTTGAGGGGCTGGTGAGGTGGTGCTAGAGGTAAGGTGTCTGCCTTGCAAGCGCTAGCCAAGGAACGGACCGTGGTTCGATCCTCCGGCGTCCTATATGGCCCCCCCACCACGCCAGGGGCAATTTCTGAGCGCTTAGCCAGGAGTAACCCCTGAGCATCAAACGGGTGTGGCCTCAAAAACAAAAAAAAATATTTTTGAGATTACACAATTAGTGCACTCAGAAGAGTTCAATAAAATATTTCTTACTCTGAAATGTTTTCTTTATTATAATCATATTTATTTTGCATGCCTCCAAAGTTTGTTAAATGAAGTCTTAATTTTTTATTTCTAATACTGCTAGTTCTCTTCAAGCTGTTAAGTAAAATTTAACTTTACATAGCATGGAAGTCAAATGAAAATACACTGGAGAACAGAATGGACATTCAGAAGCCTATGATTTTATCAGAGCTATTCTGGGACAGTCTAGCTCCTGGCATAAAGAGCACAGAAAGGCTTTTATGACAGTGATGCTGAAGACGCAAGAAGAACAGATCATTATGGAGCAACTTGTTTAAAATTGACATGCATAAAGTTGTGATTCATCATTTCCATAAATAAAGTTAATGATTAAACACATATAATTTGATAATTTTATAGATTCTTCATCTTGAACTTATATCACAAATATATTCTTGCCTTTTGGGACCCATAGTATCATACAGGGTTTAAAGTATTTGCTTTGCACATAGCTGAACCCATTTGAACTCCAGAACAGACAGAACATCTGACCACACAGAAATCACTTTAACTGTTATATCTGTATTTACTGGCTAGTGTTTTAAACCATATTTTGATAAGAAGTCTAATTATTCTAACGTTCTCAGTTTTTTCCAGATAGACTGTGTAGAGCCAGGTGATATTTTGCCATTGGAGATTTCTCATCTTTCTTAGAAATGTTTTGTCTGCTATGAGAGAGGAAGAGATAGCTATGTGATCTATTGTAGAACTTCAAAACCTAGGTATATTCGTAGGAACCAGAAGTGTTGCAAAGAACTAGAGTGTATAGGGAATCCTCCTACAACACAAAATCTGAAAGTCAAAAATACTAGTGGTTCCAAATTGATAAATGTTGCTCTGGTCAGTGTGTCTGAAAGTGGGGAAAATCTGCTCTTGTGAATGCTGAAATAATTTAAAATCTTTGCATGCTTTTGGGAGAGATGTTCTCTGTTAGGCAACTTCGAATAGGTAGATTTTTATGAGAAACAGAAAGAGGTTACCACAATTCTGTGATGTATTTTTGTCATCAAAACCTATGTTATTATCACAAATTGCTGCTATCTATTTTTAACTTTAATAGTAAATTAAGAGAATAAACTACTTTTAGAATTTTCAAGAATTAACAGAACTGGAAACAAACATAGATAACCATTTTCTTAACTGTAACAAGCAGACAACTGTTCATTAAAAAGATATTTTCAAACCCCACTTGCCACATTCTAACAGGAAGACCTAGTAGGTTGCTTTGAAAACAGAATGGGGGAGAGTAGAAGAGGGTCATGGGAGTGAGCATCAATTCTTAAAGGGATTGTTTACAGGTTGGTGGTTGAGAACTCAACTTTAAGCAGTAAACATAATTTAGAAATATAAATGTGTTCTGTCAAATGTTTAGTCAATGACAACAACAACAATAAAAAGCTGAAATGTGGAGCCATAGCAATAGCACAGTGTAAAGTGTGCTTGCCTTGTTTTTGCTGACCCCAGAGTAACATTTTGAAGTCAGAGGCAGGAGTCACCACTGAACACTGCTGGGTGTGGTTCAAAGATCAAACTAACCAACCAAACAAAAAAGCTGAAATACACAAAACTATATATCTGAAAAAAAAAAGAGGAATAAAAGATAGTTCTTTACAGTGTCTCTATAGTTTCCTGAAATTTGTCTTCATGAAAGAAAAACTCTACAATATATATTTTATTTGATAACAAGACAAAATCTAAAACAGGAATTTATAATTTGCTGATCACAACAAATATGAGCACTCATACATATATAAAAACAACTGCTTCACATACTAGAGTTAAATAAAATGCTTTCTAATTTATTTTTTATTTATTTTTAAAATTTATTGTTTATTATTATTATTATTATTTTATTATTTTTTAAAATTTATTATTTTTTTAAAGTAGACTTCACTCTCCCTCTTTTAATTGTCTTTTCACTGTGGAGTCTCAAAGACTTTACTATTTTATATTTTTAAGTCAAAATACATGTTTCCCATAATTGGTGTTCTCCTTTGTTATTCACATGTTTTGGGCCTGGCTTTGAAAAGTAGGCAAAATCCAGACCTATTGAAAACAAAAATCATTTTCTGCTTCAGGACTTCTGGAAAAAATACCAACTGGTTATTTTTATTACATAAAGATAAATAAATAAGTGCTTGCTTCGGCAGCACATATACTAAAGATAAGTAAATAAATGTATAACTTCAATAATTTTTTTTAAATTTACCTTAACTTTTGATGATCCAACCACGTCGCTTAAGAATACACTAACATTTCTCTAAATATTAGCTTCATGAAACAAAAATATTAAATGCTTATCTATAAAAGTCTCCATTTCAAATAGATTTCCAAATCTTTTTAAAACATTTATCTTAAATGCAGCTTCAACAAATTTGGCTTCTTGCTACATGCTAGTACTTTACTCAAGCGATGTATTACTTAAATGATAGAAAGCAAAATAAAATATAGAAACTCATTCTAGAGAAGGAAATTGAAATCATCTGATGATTTGTAATATCAAAAATAAGCTCAATAAACACCATCTTGTTCATATCACAAATAGCAAGTGATATGTGTAAACTCATTTTAAAATAAAGTATTTTTTCAGAATTATTAATTGTATATATATGTTGCTTTGAATGTTTAATTTTAAAAATTATTAGAATATTGCTAAAGAGAACCTTGTTTTCTGAGGACAGACCAATAATATAGTGGGTAGGGCATTTGCTTTGCATCAGCCTACTAGGGTTTGAATCTAAATATCCCATATGGATACCCCTGAGCCTTATAGAATGATCCTTATGTATAAAGCAAAGTGTGCATACTGAGCACTATTAGGTGTAGTCCCCAAACTAAAATAAATAAATATACACTTATTTTATGCACCTTTGGAAATAGCCTAAAGATATTCCCCAAAGATGAACTATTAGATAAAATTATACCAACATGAAGCAATTATTTTAATACTATTATAAACTATGGTACTAATATTTTGATTTATTTGATATATTTATATATTTATGATAATTTATAGTAATTTATGGTAATTCTTATATTTGATTATATTTACATATTATACAAATATATTCATGATACTTAAATTAATTTTAGAATATTATTTTATTAATTTTTTCTTATCAGAAAAATTATTTAATTTTATACTCTTCCCAGTTAGAAATATATCTGCTTCTGAAAGTCATTCCCAATTAAAAAAAGCATATTTTTTGTTTTAAATGATTGATTTAATTTTAAATTTGTATAATAGTAAGGATGTTGACTTTTTAAATATTTTTATTATTAATTTTTATCTATATCATGGATATATTTTTGTTGCATATATCAGATTACATTTATACATAGCAATAGCAATTTATATATAGTAAAGTATGTAGACACAGAAAGATACAGACATTTGGTGGACATTTACTACAATATTTAATCCTTTCTCCTGGTTCCTTGTAGTATTTTTGTTTGTTTGTTTTGTTTTTTGGGCCACACTCAGCAGCTCTCAAGGGTTACTCTCCTGGCTCTGTGCTCAGAAATCACTTCTTGCAGGCTCAGGGAATTATATGGGATACCAGGGATCGAACCTGGGTCTGTCCTGTGTCAGTTGCATGTAAGGCAAAAGCCATACTGCTGTGCAATCTCTTTGGCTCTGTTCCTGGTTCTGAACTCCACACACCTAGCAATGTTCTATGGTACCTGAGACTGAATTTAGGATCAACCACATATATGGCAAGTGATTTACGCAGCATACTTTTCTCCATCCTACTAAATGCTTTTAAATATTCTTTGGTGCTACATAAAATATTGATGTTGAAATTACATTTTTCTCATCATCACAAATGTCATAAATGTATTAGCATTATTTGAGAACTAGAGTATAGTTTAACACAAACATATTGGTTACAAAAGACTACCACGTTTCCACACCTTGCTATGAACCTGAAATTGGGTGGTGGTATTATCAATTAATCAAAGAAAATGAAATGTGAAGTTATAAGCAAGATACACGCTTTGATGGGAAACATTACAGTCTTAAAAAATTAATTCAGAGGCTGGAAAATTGGAACAGCATGTAAGGGACTTGTTTGCAACCACTTGACAGGAGTTTCATTCCAAACACTGCATATGTTCTACTGAACATCACTAGGCACGATCAGAGAGTAATCACTGAACATAGTCATATGTAATCTAAAATAAATAAGCAAAATTAAAACACAATTTTATGTGTTAATGAAAATGGGTAAATACGAAAAGGTAGTTCAGAGAAATATTGCTTAAGAATAAACTGCTGGATTCAACGGTAAATAAAAATATTTCAGAGGAATTTACCAACCCCAATCTAGGGCATTTATGAGCTAGGGGATCCCAGACTTTAACAAAAAGTTAGTATTATTATCTCTGAAAAACTTGTAAATACAGAATGCTCTTAGGTAAGAATAAGATGAACAGTCCTGACTGATTTTACCCTAAACTTGACACTTGATGGCTTTGTAGCACTTGCCTTAAGAGCTATTACTTCCACAACAGTTGCATGGAGGCTAGGATAAAATTTATTTCTGTGAAAGGTGCTTTATGAAAATTGGGGAGGAATTACTCTGTACAAGCTGAGAGAAACTTGAAATTCAAGGACCCTTCAGCTTTCACTACCTAAAAAAGACCACAGGAACATTTCTACTCCAGTCGTTATCTGGACCTAAGAATATCTATAAGTATCTATATTGAAAATTTCAGGAGGCCCCAGCAGTGGCACAAGCAGTAGGGCATTTGCCTTGCATGTGGCTAACCTAGGACGACCCTGGTTCGATCCCCAGGCGTCCTATATGGTTTCCCAAGCCAGGAGTAACCCCTGAGCATCACTGGGCATGGCCCAAAAATTAATTTTTTTTTTTTCAGAAAACTGAAAACCCTCGTTCTTTCATATTTTCCTTTGATTTCAGTAGATACTATGCCTGAATCCGGATTAAGAGTTCTTGAAGGCTTCTTTCTGATATCAGAGTCCATACTCACATCCAAATGAAATGCTGTTAGTTTCTATTAATCCCGTCCACAGATTTCTCCTTTTTTTTTCCTGCCTTTAGTAAAGCAGTTCTAATTTCATTACTGAATGAGTCTTGATCCAGTAGTCCATGGTTTTAAATTCCAAATCTTTAGCTCTTTAGTTTCCCGGATTTATCTCATGATAAGCAAAATCCTGATATTTAAAATTCTATTTAAAAAAATAAACAAACTGTTCTTTCTAAATTGCCTAGCTCTTGAGAATAAAAAGCACATTGTGTTTCCTATTATTGGTTTACAATAATTTAGAGTATTTGCAGCTGTAAATCTGAGCTGAGTGGAGCCTTTTCCCTCCACAATTTGCATTCTTTCCTCCTGAGGCAACAAAAGCAATTATCAGAGATATGAGGCTTTAGAAAAGGCTTCAGTTAAAATGCCCCTTACCATTCTTAAGTAAATGTTCTTGTTAGTCAACTAGCGGTGAGTAAGATGAATGCCCCTTTATTTGTAGGAGTTGCAGTTAGATTGGTATAAAAACTGTTGGGTTTTATTTTTGATTGTGGTTTTTTTGAGGATGAGATAACTGGACAGTGCTCAGGGATGACTTCTGTCTCTGCACTCAGGAATCAATCCTGGTGGGCTCTCAGGATCATAGGGGATTCCAGGAATTAAACCTAGCTGGGCTGTTTGCAAGGTGAATGCCCTATCTGGCCCTACAAATCAGTATCCTTAAATAGGAAATCCAGCATACTATTTATTATAAGAGCTATAAGGATTGCACTAAATGCTTTTTGAGTTCAAAAGAAGCACTATAAGTTAAACTTGTATAGGCAAAACAAATTTCTCTTGAAACACTAAGAAAGGCTAAACTAATTTAGTTTAAGTGAGTGTGAAAGACCATGAATATGAAGTATAGATTGACCAGATTTTTGAAATGGTACCTGAAACCTGAAGTCATTTTCCTAGACTAAAAGAACAGTTGAGTTTTTCATTCTTTTTTTTTTTTTTTTTTTTTTTTTTGGTTTTCAGTTTTTGGGTCACACCTGGCAGTGCTCAGGGGCTACACCTGGCTCTATGCTCAGAAGTCACTCCTGGCAGTCACAGGGGACCATTTGGAATGCCGGGATTTGAACCACCGTCCTTCTGCATGCAAAGCAAATGCCTTACTTCCATGCTATCACTCAACCCCAAGTTGAGTTTTTAATACTAAGAAATAATTGTAAAAAAAAATAAATAAATAATTGTAGGCTATTGTGGATAAACAAAAAAGAAAAATAATTGGGAGGAATCTCCCCAATTAATAGTTATAAAATACAATCAGAGCCAAACTCTTGCAAAAGATGTAAAGTCCATTTTTATGCAGATTTTCCTACTGTCTCCTAAACTAGGGCTGCTTACACTTTTTGACTCAGGATTCCCTTTCCTCTGAGAAATGCAACATGGGTGGACATGAACAGAACCTATTTTGATTCATGATGTGATTGCTATTGGATTCATTTTTAGTCACTACATTCAGAAACATTTTACTCTTGTCAAATTTTCATGATCCCCATAGGGTTGTGGCCACAGTGTAAGAAGCTTGTATATAAAATTTAACCAAAGCTGTGGGAATCATTTTCTTGGCAGAAATGCTCATATATTCCCTCATACTGCCCAAGATCAAAGTGTTTACTGAAAGTATTAGTGACAATTTCATGATATTTGGCTTCAAAATTGCAAAGACAAGTCTTCAGAATAGTACTAAAGACATCTGCTTCATAAATACTCTGTGTACTTTACTATCTACCAAATGATCAAACTATTAGAGTGGCTATTACCAACTAAGATTTGTTTGCTGGCTTGCATTCAGTCAGTTCTAAAACTTCTGAACTGACTGATTGAAAACCAGCAGGCAAATTTTAGTTACCAGTAGTTAATAGGACTTGTTTGTAACTCTTGGAGAATGGAGAAGTCAGGAAAAGAGTCATCTTACTAACTATAAAGCAATAGAGGATAATATTTAGTCAAATATATTTATATTAATAATTTTGTAGAACTTCAAGGAGGCTTAGTCTGTTTTAATTATCTTTTTTAAATTTAATACTAGTATTACTATATTTTACAAATAAAATTAAAATATTTATATAAAGTGGCAATAATAAATAGCATAAATATAACAGAAGGCCATGCTACTATCAATAACTATTTTCTTAAACCATTTTGTGAATGATGTTGTTTTCTAGTTCTGTAAATACGTGCTTGGTTTCTCAATGACAGAAAATTTCTCCTGTTGGCTTTGTAGTCACTTTATTTTCTTTTTATTTGCTGTGGTATGAGAAGAAACTGATCTCTGCAGCTAACATTCCAAGGAAAAAGAAAACAATATTTTTATATTTGCTCCTCGTAAATATTCTTTGATGTCATGGCAAAAACTGTCAAATGGCAGATAAAGGTGATTTCTGGAAACCTCAGAGATATCTTGATGGCAAAAGTGCCTTCCTTGAAAGCATGACTGTGACTGTAATCACCACCATGATTCCCTATGGGCAGAGAGGGCAAGCCTCACTGTACTGTCACTTGGGATCCTCAGATCCATAACAAAGTGTGCAAATATAGAGCACTCCCATCAAGTACATGAAATCATTGCAACTTCAAAATATTGTGTGAGCTCAGTCAAACACTTGCAAGCAAAAATGTCCACATAAAATACACTTGAATATGATTCTGGTCAAAACATGAATGAGACCTCAACATCCTTTGGGCATGGCAATCATAATATAACAATGGGACATTTTAGAAGCACATGTACATTTTGGAATCAGGTGTAGGACAATGAAGATCTGTGATGCTTCAATAATTCAAATTGTGACTCTTCTAATGAATGTAGGTCTCCAAAACTTTAGAATATCAAAAATTCTGAATTTACTTGTGCCTATCTTTCAGAATAGTGTCACATTACACATAAATCATCATAAAGCACCACTAATATAAAAAATAATTAATTGGAAGAAATCACAGTAACTGATTCAAATTCTCCAGAATATTTACTTGAGAAGCCTAATTTTACTAATAACAAAAAATAGTTGTTTTCATTGCCTCTAATCTTCTTTGAATAATCATATTACCCATATTAGATAAGCATAGCTAATCTCTCAGTTTCTCTCTTACATGATGTAATTTTTATTATAAAAGCAGTTACAGTTTGTAATGCAAAGAATTTTACAAATACTTTTCATATGTTCGTCTACAAAGTAATCACTGCTTATTTTCTATTTTATAGCATGTAATATGAAAATACTGGCTGAAAAGAATATATGATAGAAGATGTGACAATTTAATTAATAATATATAGTACATGTTTAAGTAACAAAAAATATGGACTTGTGGGACTCATAGAATGCTTAAACTTATGTTAAAAAATAACTTTGTATGCCCAAAGCCTGTAGTTGGTCTTATGGCAGGTTGCTTCCTGGGTAGGGATGCCCTGTTATTTAGGCAAGATATTTTTTCTTTCTGTGTTCCCCAAATTTTGTTGGGCCTATACAAAATACTACTGATGAATAAAAAACTGCAAATTTACTAATGCATAAGATTCTCAGTCAGGGGCCAAAGAGATAGCACAGCAGTAGGGCAGTTGCCTTGCACGTGGCTGACCTGGTATGGATCAGGCTTGATTCTTGGCATCCCTTGTGGTCCCCTGAGCCTGCTAGTACCAATTTCTGAGCAGAGCCAGAAGACCTTGAGCGCCTCTGGGTGGGGCCAAAACCACCACCACCACCACCACCACCACCACCACAACAACAAAAGACTTTTTTTAAAAAAAGAGTCTTAATCAGTTTGTATAAACATAAAAAGTCATTGAGTTTTATTATTCAAAGAAGTAAAAGTCATGTCATAAAATCAATGACCGTCACCACTAAAACAAAATTAAAGAGCCTGAGATGCTAATAGGCACAAAACAATGATATCTATATATCAGATATTTAATAAATTGTGACTATATACTCATAGAAAACATTTTATATGTACATGGAATATTTTTTTATTATTTTTGTTTATTAATATACTAGGTTTTGGGTTTGAGCCCTCAGTGACTCAAGGCTCATCTCTTAGTTCTGTGCTCTAAATTCTCTCTTGGTGGTTCACAAGGTTCTATTTCAAGTTCTGGAATTTGAAAGCAGCATCAGCTGCAAGATAATTGCATTATATGGTACTATATCTCTAACCCATTATTATATCTTTAAAAGAAAATGAAAATAATTTACTGCTATTTTATGTTCAAAAATTATTGTTGAGTTAAAAGCATATCGGCAAAATCTAAATTATCAGATAATCTTATAAATACTTTTATAGTGCATCATTTTCATTATTTGAAATCTTGTTAGACTTTTATGTAAATATAACTTATAAAATATACATAGTCTTGGTACTAGAGTGGTGGCGCAAGCAGTAGGTCATTGCCTTGTATGTGCTAACCTAGGATGGACCTCAGTTAGATTCTCCAGGGTCCCATGTGGTCCCCCAAGCCAGGAGCAATTTCTGTGTACATAGCCAGGAGTAACCCATGTCACCAGGTGTGGCCCAAAATCCAAAAAGATTATTCCTTATTTCAGAATTATCAATAGATATATAATAGATTGATGATAGATACATATCTATATAGATAAGATATATACGAGAGCTAGAGATAGCCTTCCAGTATTATAGCATTACATTTTCATATTTTATTTGTATGTTTTGCTTTTAATTTTAGCTTTGGAAAGGCAAGAGAAACTGAGATAAGATATAGACTTACATAGCTTAAAAATTATATATATATATTATATACATATATATATATATTATATACATAGTCTTCCTGATATGTGGTGTTCTGCCCTCTAAATATTCAAATCTTTTTTTTTTTTTTTGATTTTTGGGTCACACCCGGCAGTGCTCAGGGGTTATTCCTGGCTCCAGGCTCAGAAATTGCTCCTGGCAGGCACAGGGGACCATATGGGGCGCCGGGATTCGAACCGATGACCTCCTGCATGAAAGGCAAACACCTTACCTCCATGCTATCTCTCCGGTCCCTAAATATTCAAATCTTAAAGTGACTCTGAAATATAATACTTACTTATATTTTGACATAATCCTGGCAAATATAATTTTTGGAAACAGGAATGCAAAATATAAGTAATGATCTTTTAAAATTTAGTTATATATTTTATTTACAAATTTGTATACACTACATGTATTTATATATTTTATTGTCTTATATTATTTTTTATGTTTTTTATGTTTATATATACTTGACTAATTATAGTGTTTATCATATTTTATGCAGTACAATAATAACTGTTTCTAATGCATCCTTTTTGTATTCCTGTATATTTGTGTTATTATTAATACTGGAAATATTCAAAATACATGAAGTGAATATAAACTAAGTGATTTGTTTCAAATTATTAAAACCCAAAAACAAATATGCAAATTCTACCAAGGCATTCATGGGATGCTTTAAAATCCAGAGAAAATGGAATAGGATTATACTTCAACTGTTCTGTAGAGGATAAGGATTTACTATGTGAACAGTCAAGACTGCTTTATTTCAAGCAAAACGTTAAATGATAGTGTCAAATTCTTAGCCAGGAGCTTATTTATCATCAAGTTTCTTTCCTTGGTAGTAGCATTAAGGATGCATTAAGTTCCAGATAAAGTACGTTTAATACTATAGGAAGAAAAAGTTAATGATCCTAAAATATGATCATTGCTGCTTGTCCTTGAGTATTTAACATATTTTTATCACCTTGAAAGTTACAAAATTTCTTTTAAAATGTTATTTGCATTGAAAGAAGATGTAAATCCTCTGATTTCTCATGAGCATTAGAACAGGGAAATTCATAACCAGATTTGACTTTCATTGCCTGTCTGTTTGATGACTGACACAACTTAATGTTTTGAGTTTATAATCTCCAAACTAAGGATGCAATTACTTCTTCTTAAGTATTTTGTCTACAGGCTAAAGAGATTGTACAACAGATAGGTCACTAGTCTTGCATGCAGACAATCCTGGTTTGATCCCTGGCATATCAGATATTTCCCAAAGCATTGCCATCATAATTCCAGAATACAGAACCAGGAGTAATTCCCAAGTATTTCTGGATCTTGTCCAGAAAACAAAATGGAACAAAATACTGTCAATATTTGAAGGGACATGTATCAGGCCTTTGTTATGACCTTGTGGTATGACACAGGCTTCCATAAATATTCAGCAATGATCGAACGCCTGAGTATTGCTGAGTATATACTTGGAGACAAGCAGAGTTCCTGATCTATCCTGACTCATGACCTAATTCTCTGACCCAAATAAACCAAAGACTGTTGGCTGAGTATCACAGGAAATTGTCTCCAAGTTCCCCATGTATGCTTGAGAATACTTGATCCTCCTCTAAATGGAAT
Source organism: Suncus etruscus (assembly GCF_024139225.1). Lineage (NCBI taxonomy): Eukaryota > Metazoa > Chordata > Mammalia > Eulipotyphla > Soricidae > Suncus > Suncus etruscus. Next base: position 26,775,420 of record NC_064863.1, read on the forward strand.
ACATTCAACATGTAAAATTTTAATATATATGTATACATATATGCATGTGTACATATATAAATGAAAGCATACATATTTACTTTATAATAAATAATAAGATAATGAGACTATTATATATTGGTATAAAATAAACAACAACCTAGCAATGGAATCTAAATAAATTAATTTTATACTTTTTACAACAAATATGAGTATTATTTCTATCAGTTCTTCTATTTTTTTTATAAAAATACTATTTTTGGCCCCAATTCACAATACAGACCAGGCAAAGGGCCTGGGTTGAGGTGTATATGGGGTGCATTTACTGTACCTCCTCTTTCTATACAGTGAGTGTAAAGAACACAGCCTGGGAGGCCTTACATATATATATGTAATTCTTCTCCAGTGCAACATTCTCATCACCAGTATCCCAAGTGTCCTTCCTCCCCACCCCACACTGGCCTGTACTCTAGACAGGCTTTCTACTTCCCTCATTCAGTCACATTTTGTTATGATAGTTCTCAGTGTAATTATTTCTGTGACTGCACTAAACAATCCCTGTGGTGAGCTTCATGTCAGGAGCGGTACCCTCCAGTCCTCCTCTATTTTGTCTCTGAGAATCATTACACAAATGTTTTTCATTTTTCTCAAAACCCATAGATGAGGGAGATCATTCTGGGTTTATCTCACTCCCTCTGACTTATTTCACTCAGCATAATAAATTTCATATACATACATGTATAAGAAAATTTTATGACTTCATCTTTCTGATGGCTGCATAATATTCCATTGTGTATATGTATCATTGTTTCTTTAATCATTCGTCTACTGAGGGACATCTAGGCTGTTTCCAGAGTCTGGCTATTGTAAACAACACTGCAATGAATATAGGTGAAACCATAAAGTATATAGAACAATATGTAGGTCAAACACTCCATGACATTTTATTGAAAAGTATATATATTTTATTTTTTTATATTTTATTTAAACACCTTGATTACATACATGATTGTGTTTGGATTTCAGTCATGTAAAGAACACCACCCACCACCAGTGCAAATTTCCCATCACCAATGTCCCAAATCTCCCTCCTTCCCACCCAATCCCCGCCAGTACTCTAGACAGGCTTTCTATTTCCCTCTGGAGCCTCTGGGAGAGTGAATTTTCTGGGCCCTTTTCAGCCCACTCCCAAGAGGTTCAGAAGACAAACACACACAGGCAAAACTCACAGTTTCTCACAGTCGGGCCCCACTGGGCCAGCGTAATTTTTCCCAGCCTGACATCAAAAACAGGGGACCTGCCTTCTGTGAAGTACTGCTTATAGACAGTTTTCAATTTAGGAAGCAGTTCCTTGGCGTTAGGACCCGTGAATGAGCCTCTGGGAGAGCGAATTTTCTGGGCCCTTTTCGCCCAATCCCAAGCAGTTCAGGAGACAGGACAGGAGACAAACACGCATAGGCAAAACTCACAGTTTCTCACAGTCGGGCCCCACTCAAAGGTATCTTTAAAGAGAAAACAGCACTCTCTGAACAAGTGAAAGCAGAAATAAACAGATGGGACTATATTAAGCTGAGAAGCTTCTGCACCTCAAAGGAAACAGTGCTCAGAATACAAGAGCCACCCACTGAGTGGGAGAAACTATTCACCCAATACTCATCAGATAAGGGGTTAATATCCACAATATACAAGGCACTGACAGACCTTTACAAGAAAAAAACATCCAACCCCATCAAAAATGGGGAGAAGAAATGAACAGACACTGACAAAAAAGAAATACAAATGGCTAAAAGACACATGAAAAAATGTTCCACATCACTAATCATCAGGGAGATGCAAATCAAAACTATGAGGTACCATCTCACGCCAGAGATTGGCACACATCAGAAAGAATGAGAATAATCAGTGCTGGCAGGGATGTGGAGAGAAAGGAACTTTTATTCACTGCTGGTGAGAATGCCGTGTGGTCCAACCTTTGTGGAAAGCGATATGGAGATTTCTTCAAAAGCTGGAAGTTGAGCTCCCATACGGTCCAGCTATACTACTCCTAGGGATATATCCTAGGAACACAAAAATAAAATAAAGAAAAATACTTAATTGCAAACATGGGCATTCCATATTTCTAACTGAAGATATATTTTTAATTAATTTTAGGTTAAAATTATAATTTGTTTATATTTAAAAATAATTTTAATCAATTATATAAGTGATTAAAAATAAAAATCATAGCAAAGTTAATTCTCAAGTTACAAGTGATAAAAAATGTTAGTTTAACTTGCTTAGCTTATTCTTAGGCTTATGGAACTTAAACTATATTAAATATCATTAACTCAGACCAAGTAAACTTCTAAAAATATTTCATTCAAAAGGACAAAAAAGACATTTCTGAAAAAATTTAATCCTGATTTGAACTTTAAGTAAAATTTCATTGTTTGTATGTTGTATGCATTCTTTATTTTTTTTTGCTTATTTATCTTTTTATTCCCTTTGCTTTGGTGTTCTGTTATGAAGTGATAGTAGTAATCAATTAATCAAACCTCTGACTGCTCATTTTTAACCTCATTTTAGATAGCTAATCATATACGAAAATAGTACAAGAAGGAAAATGCAGCGATTACATAACAGGTCACTACATAGAAGATCTGACAGGCAGACTGCACATTGAAAGATAAGCAGTCTTGATTTGAGTACAGAGAGAGAGGAATTACATATTGTCTATGCTAATAAATTCCTGTACTGATAGCTCTGGGATGCGTTTTGTAAACGACATTACAAAAATGAAAGCGATTTTCAGAACTTGAAAGGGAGAAGGAAAGAAGAAAGAAAAGTAACAAATAATGAAGTAAATAAATAATGAAGTTGGATCAATGAAGGACAAACAGAAAGCTGCAGAACAGAGATGAGTAAAGGTGCTTACAGACCGACGAGAGAGAAAGAGATTTCCTGCCCCAGATGCAGACATCCTCATTTCTGGGATTTCTGAAAAACACATAGATATATCTACCCAACCTATAAGAAAACAAAAACAAAAAACAAAACAAAACAAAACAAAACATTTGTACTAACGAAGATAGTTTATTGTCAATGTATTAGTCTTTCATATTATTCACAATAACCTAGATATTAGTCTATACCCCTCTAACAGTTTATAGTTTGTAGAAAAATCTTGGAAAAATCAAGTTCTTGATCTTCACTTCACTTCTTTTCAAGTTATAAAACATTGCTATTGTCTTGTAATATGTCTTACAAAACAACCTCAACATTATCTGATGAATATTTTTAAAAATATGTAATCTCTCTTTACTTTGTAGTACACCATTATAGAAATAGCATTTTCGGTGTTTAATTAAAATTAATATTCTGGACATTTTTTTCTGACAGTTCCATCAAATATTTGTTACATTTTATTTTTCTCCTTTATCTTTCTTCTTTTTTTTCTTTCTTCTCTTCTTTCTCTCTTTTTCTTGCTCTTTCTTTCTCTTTCTCTTTCTTCTTTCTTTCTTTTTCTTCCTTCCTCCCTCCCTCCCTCTCTTCTTTCTTTCTTTCTTTCTTTCTTTCTTTCTTTCTTTCTTTCTTTCTTTCTTTCTTTCTTTCTTTCTTTCTTTCTTTCTTTCTTTCTTTCTTTCTTTCTTTCTTTCTTTCTTTCTTTCTTTCAATATAATTTTTATTTTTATTTCTTTCTTTCTTTCTTCTTTCTTTCTTTCTCCCTCTTTCTTTTGTTCTTTCTCTTTCTTTCTTATTTTCTTTCTTTTCTTATTGTTTTGCTTCTTTCTCTTTCATTATTTTTATTCTTTCTTACTCTCCCTTTCTCTCTTTCTTTCATATTTTCTTTCGTTTCTTTTTTTCTTTATCTCTTTTCATTCTTATTTCTTCTCTTATTTTCTCCTTTCTTTCATTTCTCTTTATATATTTTTCTGAGATGCACCTGCTGATGCTCAAGGATTGCCCCTGTTCTACACTCAGAGATCAGTTCATGCAGGCATAGATGACAATATATCTGCAGCAAGGCAGGGATCAGACTTGGTCTAGCATTTGCAAGACTAAAATATCCCTTCATATCTCCATGCTGAAATATCTCTCCAGCCCTAATTTGTTGGAGAGATTAGAAATTATTTTTTCAAAGAAGTAAAACTCATGAATATTTAATAGATATTTTAAATAGTAAATACTAAAACTTGGGGTTGAATCTTAATTAGTTTAGCACAAGTTTATTGTACTATTGTTAATTCTATAAAATAATCATAATAATATAGATGTGTATCATTCATCATTAGATAAATTTTTTCCAGAAAGTTAAAAGTTAAATAATTGTTCTACATACTATTATTTTTCTCAGTTCCCTACTTCCTTATTTATAGCTTTAAAATTCCAGTTATTCTGAATGTATTTTTAAATTTTATTTTTATTTTCTTTTATTATAAACCATCTGTTATAAATCATACACAATTTATTTATTAATCACATAGCATGAACATATGAAAAATTTAAAAATTGTGGCTTCTGTTTGCATTTCTAAAGTGTTTTCTACTGCAACAGAGCCATTTTTATCTGAGATTAACTTCCTAACTGCACAGGATTTTGGCTTTAGTGTCTAGGTTCTTGTTTGTGCTATGCTTCCTGCCAGTATAGACAGGGATCATGTCTAATTGATCTGGCTTCCCTAGAAATTGCTCTGTCTAGAACTAACTAAATCAATGAAAATATATTAAAAAAAGAAAATATTAGCTAATTTATATTATGGCTCAAAAATCACCCATTAAGTAAAGTGGTACTTTATTAACCAAAAATGATGAAAACACTGAAAAATATTTTCACAGTAATCTTTACTCGTACAAAAGATGATTAAAATTTATGGAATATATGTCTTTTATTTAAATCCTTTAAAACTGTCTGGTCTTTAGAATTTCAAAACTTTGACCTATTATAGCTCAGTTTTGTATTTAAATATTCATAAACACATCACATTTTTTGGTATATGTGGTGAAAAATTAGTCATCTAGATTATTGCTATTCCTAAATATACTTTGCAAATATATATTATTATCTGTTTATGGTCATCATATTAAGAGAAGTCATCAATAAGGTTTGACACCTGGTTGACATAGAAGCTAAAATCAGTCAACTAGATGTTTGTAATTTTTTCTCTCCTTGAATGTTTGTTTATCTGGTTTCTGTCCATAAAATCTGCAACAAGACATAGACTAAATATAATAATTTGTTAAAAGCATATGAAGAACATATGAGGCAGAACTTAGCTGATTTTTTTTTATATTCTGATTGGCTGGTTGGCTGAATATCAACTTATCTAGTGATCACACAAAATAAGCTCTGTAAGTAACTCCCTATTATTATAAAATTGACATATATTATTTTTAGAATGCTCAGCCACTCAGCCTCTTTGTTTTTGTTTGGTTGATTCTTTTTTTGCTGTCTGTCTTAACAAATGTGTAAAATAATATACACAGTGTAGATGCCTAATGCATCTGCATTATGATGGATTTGTATAACACACCTTTTTCTGTTAAATTTGTGCTGTTATAAATAGGTTGAGTGAAGGAAAGAAAACTGGTAGGACTAAGTAATTACACTGAATTGTATCATTGTACTAAATAGAACTAATTATAGTTCAATTATATTTAATGATCAAATAGAATGACCATTTAATTATTTTAGTAGCAACAAATATATTTTTGTTGAAACAAATTTGTTTAATCATTTTATATTAAAAATAGAGTAGTTGTCATTTTTTTGTTTATTTATTTTTGGTCACAACCAAAATTTTGAAGGTTTATTTCTGGTCCTGCATACAAAACGTTGGCATGTTTATGGGACCACCTGGGCTTTTTGGGGTTGAACTAGGCTTGGTCATATGCAAGACTAGCACCCTATTCTTTGTACATTCACAACAGTTCTTTAGTTATTACTTTTCATAAATAAAATGTGACTAAAATATAAATATTACAGAACAACCATGCCTTTTGAGGGTTATTTATTGTGCATTGGAATTTGTAAAATATAAATTGGTGTACAATAATCTTGGTAAAAGGATAACTTGAAATGGCTATATATTAGATGCAATTCTATACAAAAGATTGAAATTATATTGCAGAAAATTTACCTTTATATACCGACTCAGAAAATAAAAGTAGAACTAAAATAGTATAAATCTTACCTACAGTAAAATTTGACTTGCATTTCAATGGTCTACTTGTCACAAAAAGCTGCTAAATTGAGCATTATATTCAAGGAAAGTGTTTTTAGGTATTAAGGCTAAGAGAAAATCCAGTAGAAAGTTTTGTATCTATCTCAGATCCAAATAGGGAAGATTTTCTGACATTGGCAAAGGAAAGTATCACAAAGAAAATCTGCTTAACAAAAAATAATGCAGAGACAGAGATCATATTGGGAAAGTTCAGGAGAGAAAGAAGGTACATTTAAACCTTTACCAAAATATTTACAGTTGATACTGGAGTCTGACCCCATAGTAATGGAGAAATCACATAAGAAGTTAAGTAATTCACTGAAAATCATATAAAGATCAAGCCTTTGAAACAGAATCCATGTTATAGAAAAAAAACCTTGACTCCATCTATTTGAAGTCTAAAAGCAAAAAAAGTAAAAAGAAAAATTTTGACTGAAAATAAATCTTCTTACAATTATGTCTAAGACAAGTTTAGAGGCAAATCTACCTGAATTGAAAATGGTTAGAGGATGACTGAACTGTCCCCTTAAGCAAACTTCAAAACATTTTTGAGGACAGAAGCTGAGCTTTCATAGAAAAATAGCCATTAAAATTAATTTTCAATAAAACATATTTAAATCTGAATTAGACACTGGGAAAATAGTATAGTAAGACTCTTGCCTTGCAAATCTGACCTAGGTTTTATTTCCAGAACCCAAGTTGATTCTCAAATTCTGCCAGGAGTAAGCCCTAAGCACAGCCAGATGTGGTTCAGAAATAAGCAAACACAAAAAAGTGGGACTGAGAGATTTAAAAAAGCCAAAAATAATAATGATGAACAAATTTCAAATGTCCACTGCTATTGTGATTAACAATTAAATTCTCTTTTATTTATAGATCAATATTATACTGAATTTTGTATTAAATAAAATATATTTATTTTACTATTTCCATATATTTTACAGGCTACAGAGAATCATTTGCAACTAGAATTTAAAATGTTAACATTTATTCGGTCTAATTTTCTTTTGATTATAATTTTCACTATTGACTCAATTTTTAATTATGCTTGAGGCAATATAACATCTTTTTTGTAGTTAAGACAGAAAAAAGACACAACTTTCTAATAAGTCATCAAAATTCAAATTAAAATTTAAAATATAAACATTAAAGAGCAATTTACTTTAAAATAAAAATGGTCTTTGAGAAAATTTTCTATACTGAAGTACTAATAAATTTACCAGGAGTAGGCATTGATCTGATGATGTTCTTTTCACTGAATGGTACACCTGTAGGATAAGCATGACAGTCTTTTGAGGTAAAATGTATTAACATCTCTATTCTTTTTAATGAAAGTGAATGCACTGTCTGAGAGTTATCAAAATTTATGAGTAAGCATTTTCTAGTTTTTCAAGTTAGATTTCATCTAAGAATAAGAGAAAATCTTTGTATTATGGAATATTTTTATATTTGTTATTGAGCCACACAGAGGTGCTCAAAGATCAAAGCATAGTATTGCATGTATTCAAACACCTTAATCCCCCTACTGCTTCTATGCAATCATATGCAATCCCCTGTCATCCTCAATCATATAAAGAAGTTTTAATAAGAAGCACACTTGAATTCTCTCCAAAATACTTTTTGTGTGTAAGCAGTTAGGTACTGTTGTCAACTTTAGTGATGAATGTTTACTCAGAGAACATTCATTTTATATTTAGTTGTTACAAGTGAAGAGGAGTAATTATTTTTTCTTTTCTTTTCTCTTTTCAAATAAAAACCTCTCAATGTTTTATATGATTGTGTAATTTTTATCAGCAAGAAAAAAAATAAAGTTACAAGATTTTTTTAATATCTTCACAACGTTTAAACTAAAACTGAGCTCAAGGCTATGTGTATAAGTAAATAGAGAATACAAAAGGGTTCAATAAGATTTTCTCTTTTACAGATACAAGAATTTAAGTTTTAATTACATTGAACAAACTTCACAGAAGACAAAGCAGTAGAATAGCCCCTTCTTGCTCATTCCTCAATAGGAAGTGAACAGGGATCTGTACCCCTTTCTCAATGTGACTTTTATAATCCTATTGCCCTCATTGCATGGGTAGAAACTCCTTGAACTTGAGGATCTTGGAGCAGCAATTGAGTGGTTATTTCTGGATTAGAACTTGAGAGGATGATAATGCACAAAGTACACTGAGGAAGGCCATGGTCTCACCAGAAGGCTGTAGTTTAAGAGTGATAAAAGTGAGCAGACAAAATCCCTATCCTAGACTAGATGAGAGAATGACACCTGTCTTGAGTCTGAAATAAAAATTAAAACTAAAGATTTTAAGGGTTGGAGTGATAGCACAAGGCTTAGGGCATAATTCTTGGATATCAACTGACTCGAATAATGATCCCTGGCAACCCATATGTTACTGCAAGCTTTCCAGGAGATATTTTTGAGCAATAAGCCAAAAGTAACCCCAAAACACTGCTGACTGTGACCCAAAATTTATAAATATGTACATACATAAATACATTTATAAAACTAAAGATTTTGCAGTAAATTTCATTGAGTAGGTAGGAAAAGTGGAGAGGCATCTGCTTTTCTTATTCAGTACTTAAGGCCAAAATAACATTATTTTTTTTTTATTTCAGACAATCCAAAGGTTTTATTCTGTTATGTAGGGATGGCCACCCAGAATTATTATTATTTTTTGTCTTCCATATTTTCTTTTTCTTTTTATATTTTTTAAATTTTTTATTTTTAATTATGAGAACAAAGATGCAAAGAAAGAGTACAAGGTAAAGTTACTGTGGAAGGACAATCAGCCACAAACAGAATTCTTGTTGATATCTGAACTTTGAACTTTCAGCCAAAGAACATTAAGAAAAATAAAACAGAACCCATGTACAATTACTTTGTTCCACAAGTCCCCATATTGTAATACATCATATTATTTAGCAGCACACAAAGCAATCTAAAGCCATAAACTTATGTAACTCCTTAAATATTGAAGGCAAAGTACTCTTTTACATTTCCATGTACATGCATATTATTTTAAGTAAACCTCAAAAGTTTAAGTGGGTTGTTTTTCTTAAGGATTAGAGTCAAAGGAGCCAGTAAAAACGGTGTGAAAGTGGCAATTATTGTTTGCATAGGCCCACCAAAATATGAGGGACATGGAAAGGAAAAGCCTTGGCCTAAATACAAGGAGACCCTACCTCTGAAGTTTCCTGGCATAAGACCAACTCTAGGCTCCAGGCAAACTAGTTTGTCCAGTTCAAGTCATTGTCTGTAGTGCCATTACACTTTTATTTTTCACACAGTCTTTGTTGTTGGTATCATGTTTCTGTATTAAAGATCCTGGAAACTGCATATTCTACATTGCAGTCAGGATGGTATGGAGCGTCATCTCGTTTCACCTCACAATTAAAGGGCAATGCAGAGAGCCCTGTCCGGTAAGCAGGTCGTTGTTGTTGTCAAGTCTTCTTAGTGTTAAGGGAAGTCTCTTTTGAGCAGGTCGATGACAGAGCAGTGGTAGGGTCTTCCCTGGTAGAGGATTGCTTTTAAAAAACCTTGGATATTTCGTAGATAGCTTCCCTGGTTCAGGGATGAATGGAGGATGCCCATTCTTCTGAGACCTGTGCCAGGTCATTATATCAATGTTCAGGTTATAAGGTCCCATTGCACTACAAGATTTGTGTGTTCCAATCTCTATTAGATAAGAATTTATTTGTATGTATAGTGTTTTTCCATTTTAATGTGCCTATGCAATCAAGGAACAATGCCACATGGCGTTATCAATGTATATGGGGGCCATAAGAACAAGTCCAACAATTCCCCTGACATGGTTCAATCATAAGCGTTAAACTGAGGGACTCTTTCACCAAAACATTATTATTATTATTATTATTATTATTATTATTATTTTTTGGTTTTTGGGTCACACCTGCGGTGCTCAGGGGTTACTCCTGGCTGTCTGCTCAGAAATAGCTCCGGGCAGGCACAGGGGACCATATGGGACACCGGAATTTGAACCAACCACCTTTTGGTCCTGGATCAGCTGCTTGCAAGGCAAACACCGCTGTGCTATCTCTCCAGGCCCCAAAACATTATTTTTAAATAAGAGTTCATTATTCAAATTCAAACATACAGTTGAATTTTATTTATCGTTAAACCATTTTACATGTTTCTATCATGTGTTTCTTCAAACATCTTATCTTCATCCTTAGGATTATTTTACCTGATTTTTTTCATATTTTATACACAATTTTCTTTCACTATTTTTATTATTACAGAAATGTTGATTTTTTTACATAGTTATTTAATATAATTACAAGCTAAGTCAGAATTTGGAATGTAGGCCCAGGTGAAGGGAAAGAATCTGAGGTGGGATCCCAATGTGGCAGAATCTGCTTTCTAGCTGTGGCTGTTGTATAGGCAGTAGAGGCTGAGATTATGGGACCCAGAAACATGATGGTAGTGCCCTGTTGAAGGGACAAAATTTATGAAAAAGCCAATGGAGCACAGCCACAGCACTCTATTCTGTGACTGTGTGCTACTCTGAAACAAGAAATGCTAGCCACACAAAACATAGAAAACATCATACTACAATTGCAAGTATATGGCTACAATGCAAGTCATCTCTATGTTTAGAGAATAAATATGGTAGCTCCAATGTCCTAAAAAGGACCATCCATCTATTTAGACTCTCAAATAAGAACTTTAAGAATTATGGAAGATGTGCATGGAGCTCAAAGAAAGCATGGAATAATCTGAATGTGCTGCAAATAAAATATAAGAGAATATGAGAGTAGAATGTGAAAACATCAAGCTAAAATAATAGGGCTTTTGTTAGGTGAAATGAAAACTTCACTAGAAAATCTATTTAATAGAGTAATAGCAGTTGAAAACAGAATCAGTGGCTGGAAGATGAGATGCATAACAACTCCATGAAAAAAAGTTTGATAAAAGCCTCAAAAAATGATCAAAAATGGGAAAAGTCCTCAGATAATTGGAACAAAAAAATTAAGTCTTTGATAAACTCAACAGAAACAACATAAGAATTATTGGATCTCCAGGGACACAGGAAGAGAACACTCATGAAATATCAACAATCAAGGACATCATTGCAAAGAAACTCCCAGTCCTAAAGGGTGTATAAAAACAAATCCTACATGCTCAAAGAGTACCAGTCAAAAGATCCCAAAATAAGCACCCAAGATACATCCTAATCACAATGATGAACCTTATAGGCAGGAATGTAATATTGAAAGCAGAAAAATCATAAAGGAAAAAGGATTATTCAAAGATTTGTCACTGATTTCTCACAAGAACCATCAATGTCCAAATGCAGTTCTGGGATACAGTGACAAAACTCAATGAAATAAATGCATTAGCAAGTGTACTTCAGCCTTAAGATTAAACTCAGATTTGAAGGAAGAATACATAGTTTTATGTATAAACAACAGCTTAGAAACTTACAGATTCAAAACTAGCCTTAAAGGATGAACTGAAAGATCTAATTTACAATATGCCAGACCACAAAACACACCAAACTTTTACCAAAAGATGGCACTAAATACCATGACAATCATCTCTCTCAATGTCAATAGACTAAATGCACCAGTTAAGAGATACAGAATGGCAAAATGGATTAAAAAGATGAATCCAAGATTTTACTGCCTAAAAAAAAAAAAAAACACCTGAATACTCAGAACAAACATAGCCTCAAACTCAAAGATTGGAGGACAATTATTCAATAATAATCTCTCTTAAAAAGTCTGAACTAGTCATAATAATCTCAGATAATACAGATTTTAGACATAAAAAAGTTAAAAGGGACAGAGATGAGCATTTCTTAATAATTATGGAAAAAAATCACTCTGTCTCTGAGTAAACAACTCTTATTCACTGATGGTGATAATGCTATCTAGTCCAGCCTTTATGTAAAACAATATATATACATATATACATATATATATATATATATATATATATATATATATATATATATATATATATATATATATATATATATATATTGGGTTTTTGGGCCACACCCAGCGGTGCTCAGGGGTTACTCCTGGCTGTCTGCTCAGAAATAGCTCCTGGCAGGCATGGGGGACCATATGGACACCAGGATTCTAACCAACCACCTTTGGTCCTGGATCGGCTGCTTGCAAGGAAAACGCCACTGTGCTATCTCTCTGGGCCCCTATGTAAAACAATATTGATATCTTCAAAGAACTGGACATTTAGCTCTTATATGATCCATCGATACTACTCCTCAGAATATATCTTATGGACACAAAAACATAATAAAAAATGACCTCTGCACTTTTCTGTTAATTCCAGTGATATTTACAATAGCTAGGTCCTGGAAACAAGATAGGTGCCTGACAACAAGTAAATAGTTAAAGAAACAAACACATCTACACAATTGAATTGACAGAGCTGTTACGAAAAATGACGTCCTGAACTTTTCTTATACTTGCATGGTTATGGAGATTATTATTCTAGTAAAATAAGTCAGAGTGAGAGACATAAACACAGAATAGTCTCACTTATCTGTGGAATTTAAGAAATAATATCCAGAGACAATATAATTGAGGGTTGGAAGGATCAGCGCATGCTATAATACTTACCACAAAGAGTGGTAAGCACAGTTAGAGAAATAACTACATTAACAACTACCATGACAATGATAGAGAGAGAAAGATAATGCCTGTCACAAGTACTGGCTGGGGAAGGGGAGAGGAGGAAAATGGGGAACATTTGTAGCAGGAATGTTGCACTGATGAAAGGGGGTGTGCATTTTATGGCTGAAAGCCAATTATGAACATGTTTGTAAGCATGATTCTTAAATAATTATTAAATAAAAAATTTTGAACCTAAGGTGAGAAATTATTTAAATAATAAAATAATCTTGAAGTCCTTATTTCAGACTACTAAGCCTAAGTGAGAAGTCATGATAGTAGATCAGTGGACTTAAAGAAACACACAACCAGAGAGTCAGCAAATATCTGAGTAATAAAATTAGCAAACTAGTATCATAATCTAAAAACACCATATTTGTGAACTAATTAGGAAACTGCAGGAAGCCTGGGCATAAAAAAAATGAGGATTAAAAACTACTTTTTTAAAGCTTTTTAATAAGTATGTGTAACTTCCTAAAGATTTTGAATCTTATGCAAATCTTTCACACTTTACCTAAGAACCTACAAAGTCTGAAACTAAATCAATTTCACAGTGACAAATTGATCTTAGCTTGATAAGTGGTATCCTTCCCAGAAGTACATATCTCTCTCTGATATTTATGCATGATATTGCCTCTTTACTAGGGTCTTCTTTATTTTCCCCAAGATAATTATAGTGGGATTCTTTTAATTCTGGGTCTATCCCCACACAGCTGGCACTGACTACTTCCTAATTTACTTGGGAATTGCTCAAGTTTAGCCTAACTCTATGGCTTAGATTGTACCCTGTTTTCTCTAGTTGGTCTACTACACCATTATAGGGCTTTTTCTTGGAACATGGTGGTAGCTGTATTTTATGGTAAAGCAATGATGAAGTGAGTGATGGGATAGAAAAGAAATGTACCTTAAAATTCATGGTAAATAACTGAAGCATTCAGCTGCTTAAAATGAAATAAACAAAATATATAGTTTTGAGTGAATTTCTAGAGTTCACATTCAGAAAAATTGGTTTATGACACTAGTATTGAAAGCAGACAAAAGACAATAGATTAAAAATATTAGTATTAAACTAAAAGTCCTGTTTTTCTCTGTTTTTAGCTGTAATCATATGCTGGTCTTTTTAGAGATATAATAACAATCGAAATAATATGCTGCTTGTTGTGATAGGACAAGCACCCCAACTGAGGCTCAGATTATCCAGGGGCTGCTCTAGCAATACTTAACCAATCAGGAACACAAGGCCAAAGGATGTGGTACTAAATAGGTCCTATGATAATGAAAACTGTGAAACATTAGTTGGGTATTTAAGGTTTTTTATTTTTAATTTTACTATACAGCACCATGTTTTGGTGTCCAGAGATATATTCAAGAATGATCTGGAGACTATATGGAGATTTTAGGTCAATTTCAGTCTTTTTGAGAAAAGAGAAAGCATGATAAATTTGGCATAAATTTCTAAAGCAGAACTCCTAGATATTATTTTTATAGTTGATATACATAGAGTTTGAGGGTTCAAATTGTTCAGAAGTACCCTCTAATCTTTATCCTTAAAAATAATTTATCAGAGAGAGATATGCAGAATAGTCTCACTCATCTATGGGTTTTAAGATAAATAAAAGTCATTTTTGCAACAATCCTCAGAGACAATTAGAGGAGGTCTGGAACTTCCAGCTCACTTCATGAAGCCCACCACAAAGAGTGGTGAGTACAGTTATAGAAATAACTACACAGAGAATTACCATAATCATGTGAATGAATGAGGGACCTGGAAAGCCTTTCTGGAGTACAGGTGGGGGTGGGGTGGGATGGAGGGAGACTTGGGACATTGGTGGTGGGAATGTTGCACTGGTGAAGGGGGTGTTCTTTACATGACTGAAACCTAATCACAATCATATTTGTAATCAAGATGTTTAAACAAAGAAAAAAAAGAAATATTAAAAAAATAAAATAGAGACTTTAAAAATAATTTATCAATATTAGCTAAATATATAAAGACTTTGAGACAGAAAGAATGATTGGCATATAAAGTTGAGGATTCATTAGATATATCTAATTGTAATATAGAACACATAATATTATATTTATTATTACTGGGTTTCAATCTATATCTAAGCAATGACAGTTTTAAATGGCTACTTATATTTCGTGCTGGTCATCAATATAAATAATTAAATTATTTAATATATTCTTTGGTTTTAGTATGCAATTTATATGACTTCAAGTTGGAAAATGTCCTCAGTTGGGCACAAATGTTCATCTGTTTGCAAAGAAGAATAATAATGGCTGAACGTAATCGATTACACAAATTGTTTGAGGTTTTAGTTTGCTTTTTCTATTTGTTTATTAAATGGCTTTGAGAGAATTCGTTTGACATGAAATCAAAAGAGATTTGTGGAAATTGTATTATCTGTTTCATGACAATGCATAATAAGTTACTGAATGAAGGATTAGTTACCTCTGTTGTAGAATAGTTAAGTGAATGCATGCTTATTACTTGTCACATCACTTTAGATCGTCTCTAAATATTCTGACATTTCAAACAGTTATTTTGTCCACAGATAACCTCTAAATGCAATGTCAAATGTATTTTCATTCAGAACATTCATGGATACCAAAAACTCATTTGAAAAATCAAAATGATCATTTTTTCATCCCAAGCCCCATCCATATTTAAATCATCAATGCTTGTTAACAAGCCAGTTATTTCCAATGGGTGCATTAGCCTCCTGTTCCTAAAGATTGCAACATTTGGGAATGAATGAATAATACATTGTTAATAGAAGATTACAAGTCAATGTGCTCAGAGTCTGAAACTTGTTATCATCTCAAAATTATAGTTACTAATAGAAACCTTTGTGTCTATATTTGAAAATAGGATATTAGGGAATAATTTTGAACAACACATATCAAGAGCAAATTTCATGCTTTGTGGGCATTGCTATTTGTTTTATTTTGTTTTTGTTATTTAGGGCCACACCAGCCTTGTTCAAAGGTCACTCCCAACTTTGTGCTAAAAGATTATGCCAGGCAGTTTTCAGAAATCCATTATATGGTGCTAGGGATTATACCTAGGTCAGCAGGTTGTAAAAAAGCATATTACATTCTGACATAATTATATGTATAATATGCATATGCAGAATACACATTCTGTACTAGTTCTATATTCAATGACTATTATTCTTGAAAGAAAAGATAGGAAAGGTCTTTTTTCATCTCTATACTCAGAGAAAACCCCAGCAATGAAAACGGTGATAAGGTATCTTACCACACATCAGGAATTCTCAAAATTAACCAAATTTGTCGGTAACTTGATCATATTATTTTCTATCTCCAGAACCATGTGAAATTAATTGTTGATCTTTCAAGCAAACAATTCTGAGTATTTTAGTATATTAGCCCTCAAAAAACACTGCAAAGAATTAGACTATTTTGAGAACAGAGGAGTGAATAAAATAATTTTCCAACTATTTGTAAGATTTCGAAGGAAATATTCTTAAACTTCTTTGAAGTAGACTTGAAACATACAGAATTTAGAAAGTAAAATTTAGAGAACTAGTCAGGCCACCCACCTAAGAGGATTACATGGAATTGGAAATTTCATGATATAAAATAAAAGCACCCTGTTAGAAAATTAATCATATTTACCTCTACAAATTAAATGAGAAAAAGTGCCTGAGTGATGGCACAGTGATAGGTATTTGCCTTGCACACTACTGACCCTGGACTGACATTGGTTCAATCCCAGGCATCTCATATGTTCCCCCAAGCCAGGATCAATTTCTGAGTGCATAGCCAAGAGTAACTGAATGTGACTGGGTGTGGCCAAAATAAAAAAAAAGGAAGTTAACTTTTTATACACAGCTGATTTTATGTTTCAAGATTAAATTACTTTGTGCTATCACATTTCAATAGCCATACTCAATTACTAATGTTAAAATTTTAAATTGGATGAATTGTGTATCCGATACAATTATTCTATTTACATATTTGTCTTTTATTGTTTTAACTCTATTTTATTGAGTTTCTTTTTTTATTTGTTTTTGTTTTTGGGCCTCACCCGGCGGTGCTCAGGTGTTATTCCTGGCTGTCTGCTCAGAAATAGCTCCTGGCAGGCACCGGGGATCATATCGACACCGGGATTCGAACCAACCACCTTAGGTCCTGGATTGGCTGCTTGCAAGGCAAACGCCACTGTGCTATCTCTCCGGACCCTGAGTTCCTTATAAACCACTTAAATGTATATTTATTTACTAGGAAAAAATACTAGATAGTTATATTAGTTCTAATAGTTATATTAATATTAATAGTGATATTAGTATAACAATTTAATATTTTTATTGATTTAGATGTAAAATTTATTTGTAATAAAAGAGAATTTAAAACAGAAAAATAAATTGCATATGAGAAATAATATTATCTTTATCTTTAGGGGATATGTGGACATACACAGCAATATTCAGGGATATAACATCATTCAATATATGGGATAAATTATGTGAAATTTAATTGGTGTTAACTTCATGCAATGCAAGTAATTTACATCCTATGCCAGTTCTCTGGCCTTGAGGAAATTTACTTTTTTTCTGTGAAACCATGTATTGTTCTTTTAAACCTTAAAGTGAGTTTTGCTGGGTGCAGTATTCTAGGCGAAGCATTTATTTCATTGAGTTTTGTCACTATGTCCCACCACTGCCTTCTGGCCTTGAGTGTTTCTGTTGACAAATTCCCTTGAATGTAATTTCTCTTTCATTCTTGCTGCTTTCAGAATTCTGTCTGTATCTGTGGGATTTGTCATTGTGACTAGGATGTGTCTTGGGGTGTTTTCTCTGGGGTCTCGTTTAGTTGGTACTCTTTGGGCATGCAGGATTTGATCACATGTAATCATTAGCTCTGGTAGTTTCTCTTTAATGATGTTCTTGACCGTTGATTCTTCCTGGAGATTTTCTTCCTGGGTCTCTGTGACTCCAATGATTCTTAAGTTGGTTCTGTTGAGCTTACCATAGACTTCTATTTTCATCTGTTCCCATTCTTTGAGTAATTTTTCCATTGTTTGATTGTTTGCTTTAAGGCTTTTTTTCCAATTTCTTCTGCTGTATAGAGTTGTTATCCATCTCATCTTCCAGTGTACTAATTCTATCCTTGGCTGCTGTTAACCCATGGGAAAGCTCACATAATTTATCCCATACATTGAATGATGTTATACCCCTGAATATTGCTGTGTATGTGCACATATCCCCTAAAGATAAAGATAATACTGTTTCTCATACGTAATTTATTTTTCTGTTTTAAATTCTCTTTTATTACACATAATTTTACATCTAAATCAATAAAAGTATGAAATTGTTATACTAATATCACTATTAATATTAATATAACTATTAGAACTAATATAAATATCTAATATTTTTCCTAGTAATAAATGTTTTCTTCAATTTATCTCCTGAGTTTTTCAGACCTGTTATTTGACCTGAAATTTCAGTTTGAAGTTTTCTGATTTCTATCTTCATATTCTCTTGATTCTCATTAGTGTTCTCTTTTATACTTTCTTTGAGTTCTTTAAACATCTTCCATATTATGATTCTAAACTTCTTATCTGAGAGACTGACTAGTTGGTTGGTTATGTTCAAGTCATCAGAGTTGCCGTCGTCATTCTCTATGTCTGGCACTGGCCTGCGTTGTTTCCCCATTGTCACACTTGCATTGTGGGTTTTTCTACATGTTGTGGTTGTATTCATTGGCTAAATGATGTGCACAGCTGGGAAGTGAAGCGGAGTGGCCATGCTCCTCTGGCTCCACCCTTTCTGGGCTTGTAAACTCACCTCCACGGAAGGCAAGCCGTCTGCAGATGGGCCACACACAGGATGAAATCAGGCCGAAGATAGAGCACAGCACAGAAGACAGGCAGATAGGGGTGCTGGTATCTGAGTTCCATCAGAGTTCAGTGGCTTCCCCTTTCTGGGCTTGTAAAGTCTGCCATTTCTGATTCACTCACTTGCTTGCAGGGCAGCTTCAGAATGCAGTTTTTTGGGGGTTCGCTTCCCAGGGCTCTGAGGAGAGCTTCAAGGATTCAGAAAAGACAGAGAAGCATAGGACAGGGTTCTCATTAGTTCCTCAGTTTCCTCAGAAGAAGCACAGCAGGGCGGAGACTCTGCAGGTGAAGAAGCAATCAGCACTTCACCTGGCAGTCCCCACAGTCAGACATTTCTTTTACTCACTTGCTCGCTGGGAAGCTTCAAAATGCAGTTTTTTTGGGGTTCGCTTCCCAGGGCTCTGAGGAGAGCTTGAAGGATTCAGGAAAGAGAGAGGGGCACAGGACAGGGTTCTCTTTAGGTCCTAAGCTTCCTGAGAAGAAGCACAGCAGGGAGGAGACTCCGCAGGTGAAGCAATCAGCACTTCACCTGGGAGTCCCCACAGTCAGCTATTTCTTACTCACTCGAGAAAATTTATTTTTAAGAAAGTTGATGCAGATTAATTAAAATAAAGGAATAAAGAAAGATAAAATGAAATAGTATTGGTGTTTCCAGTTCAGATGGAATTATAAACACATATTTACTAATTAAAGCATATTTACTAGATTATCTGATTAATGCATCTCTAGTTACCAAACAAAATATAAATAAACTTTAGTTAATATGGAGGCAAAACCACTTATAAAAAAGGTCAGAGCTATTACACATCCAAAGATATAAAAAAGCACTTATTAATAAACATTTTCTTTTGTTCAGATGATCATTAAAATGTAATGTCAAAAATTCCAAATTTTACACACTCAGATAATTAAAGTAATCCTAACATCACTAGGAGGCTGAGATCTTTAGTAATAATGAAGTATTACAAAATTATCTTGCTTTAATCAATGAAACAGTATGCAAAGGTGAATTGAGTGTGACATTATTCAACCTAGTTTACATGTGACTAACATTTAAAGAAGAAGATACTGGCTTAGCTATTTTCTTTCAAATTAACACATACTTATTTTAAAATGAAAAAGCTATTACTGCCAGCAGTCTGAATGGTAATAATATTTCAAATTAATTTACTACCT
This sequence comes from Suncus etruscus, assembly GCF_024139225.1. NCBI lineage: Eukaryota > Metazoa > Chordata > Mammalia > Eulipotyphla > Soricidae > Suncus > Suncus etruscus. Next base: position 26,795,306 of record NC_064863.1, read on the forward strand.
TCTTTGTTTTTTTTATACGTATCTGCTAAAATTAGCCCCCCAAATATACAAATAATAGGACAAGAGAGATAATAGAAGGGTTATGATGATTTCCATTCTCCCAGCTAACCATAATTCGGTCCTAAACACAGCATATGGTCTTCTGAGCACAATCATGAGTGTTCCTTAGCCCTGGTATCTATGAAATGTGACTGCTACTTCCCATAGGGGGAAAATGTTCTTCAGTTGTTAGTGGTAAAACAACAGGAAAAACATTAACCTTCCATATGACAGAGCATGGTTTCATCTCAATGAAACAGGACAAACCTGCGTCCTATATAATCCCTTGAGATCTGCCAGAAGTAATTTCTGAGTTCAATGCCAGGACTAATCCCTGCGCATTTGCCAATTGTGACCCTGCAAACAAACAAAATATTTACTCTTCAAATAGGATACAAAATAAATAAAACTACATAAAATTGTATTTTTTCAAACATTTTGGGTTCTGTTTACCTGATAAAATAGAAAGCAGTTAAAATGAATTTCAAACAAATGATAGATAAAAAGTTGCTATGTTACTAGAATCGATTTTTTCTAAATTTCCTAATCTGATAACTAATACGCATATTTGTATGCACATCATTTGAAATGGATTTAGAGATAGAATTCTAAAGTGTGAATTATACTAAAGGAGATTAAATGGTGGTCCGTATTATATTGAAGTTCTATCATTATATTATTTTTAATTATTCTTTTCAAATAGCAAAGGACTATGTGGCTTTTAGATTACATGTTAGGACAACATGGAAAAATTTAGTTTTAAATCTTATGCTTGCCAGGGTAACTCTTCAAGCCAACTAGAGTCATCTTTTAGACACATGAGTTGTGGTTTTTTAGAAAAGAGGAAATTTGGTCTTGAATAGAGAGTAAAACTATTCCAGTATTCAAGAAGATGATAGAATCTACAGTCCAGAAATAGACATCAACAGAAACCACCTTGCTGACATTTTGTTGCAAATATTTTCTTCCATATCTTCAAGAATATTAATTTATTTTCTTTAAGCTTAAAAGTATGCATCAATTTGATTTTGTAGCACTACTAATAAACACACCTTATAGTATGCTTTATATGCCTACCTCAATAATGGAATATTAAAAAATTAAAGGCAGATTATGCAGCTGATAAGGTAAGCACATAGATTTGTTTATTATTTTTCAAGAGAAATAGAAATGTCAAAGGGGAACTGGGGCCATGCTTGATGATAGTTTTCCAAATATACATGTGATATTTAATACTTAGGTTCATTAATGAAGTATTGGTCAAACCTAGGGGTGCTGGGAACAAACTGGGCCAGACTGTAAGCCAGATGATTCATTCTTTCCTGATATATTGTGCTCAGGAAGCCTCACAGTGTTAGGAATCCCAAGATTTGGGCCAATATTTTCAGTATTCTTGAGTACCCAGATATAACTTTTGAAATATTTTGTTAATGACATTGATTGTAATCTTTATTCATATTGCAACCATTCTTTAATAAAAGAGGCAAATTTAGTCTTCTATATATAAATATTTATGCTAAAATATGTATATATTGAAAATGTTTCAAGGTGGCATATTATTGTGTTTTATTTTTCACTTTATTAAAGATAATTCATGAGAGTTGACATAATTGACCATAATATTTTTCCAGATAAGTGAGAAGTTATTTTAAAGTAAATAAAAAAGATAAAGCAAGAGAAGAAAGTTTTAAAAATTATCTCCAGTGAAGTCATTAATACAATGGCAGAATGCTTAGTAACTCTTATTTATACCTGTCCATTCTGTTAAATTAATGTATTTCAATAGGCATGACAACATCAAATAAATTATGATGTTAAGAAATTAATAGTGGGGCTAGAGTGGTTTGCACAATGGTGAGGCATTTGTCTTGCATGCAGCTGACCCAGGATGGACACGGGTTTGATCCTTATCATTATCCCATACGATCTTCTGAACCAGGAGCAATTTATGAGCACAGAGCCAGGAGTAACCCCTGTACACCACCATGTTTGACCGTACCCCCAACACACACACACACACACACACACACACACAAAGAAATTAAAAGCACTATTACTGATACTGTGGCTTTTACAGGTTTGTTCTCAGCTGCCAGGACTCCTGGAAGGAGGAGGATTTGTTTGGGAGGGTAACCACACTCCTTTCAAAAAGTCCTTGTAATATTAGCCCAAAATGGAGACATACTTTAGATTGGTGTCCCCAAAGAGAATTGTAAAAGTGTAGTGAGGCAAATGTATCAGCAAAATGGTAATTGTGAGTGATGAATGCAGCAGTAGTGGCTTTGGAAGGGCTAATGCTTGGCTTGACCTATTTTCCCATGCTTTCCAGTATTCATCTTTGTTGTCAGTGTACCCATGGTTATTCACAGCTTTGTTTACATTTTTTAATGAGTCTATAGAGTTGGCCTGGTTCAAATATCTGCATTATATTATTATATAAGTATTATAATTTATTATAGCAATTATTATATAAATATATATAATATTTTATTATATAAATATTTCCTTGGAGCCTTAAGTGAAAATATGTGTGTCTTTGTCTGTGGTCTCAGGGATGTCTGACATTTAATATATAGTTCAATATGTGTATAGCATGTACCTTTTCCACTATAGTATCTCTTTAGCACTCAATAATTAAATGTATTTTGTTTTTATAATTACATTTTAATGCCATGGTTGCAAATAAGTATACCTTATATTTTAGGTATCACTGTTCCCTATTTCCTATGTTTCTTTCTTTCTTTCTTTTTTGGGGGGTCAATATGGCAGCACTCGGGGTTTATTCCTGGCTCTATGTTCAAAATTCGCTCTTGGCAGGGGTAGGGGACCATATGGGATGCCGGGAATCAAACCACCATCCTTCCTCTGTCCTGTGTCAGCTGTGTGCAAGGCAAATGCCCTACCATTGTGTTATTGCTCCAGCCCCTCCTTGTTTTTTCATCATATTATTTCTTAATCTATCTTACTGCACATAATAAAAATTATATTTTAAAGAAACTTAATAAAATAGTACAGAAAAAAGAAAATAATATTACTATCAATGCCATCTCCCAAATATATAATTTTGCATGACCATCTGTCATTTTGTTCAATTTTTATGTGCATAATAAAAATTTTTATAAAACATTACATTTGTATTTCTGTGTGTATATATGTGTACCTGTGAATGTGAGAGAGTTTAGGTGATTAAAAACCACCTTTAAAAAACACGAATATATTGGTTGTAGTTGTGGTGCAGAGCAGTAAGGCATCTGCCCTGCTAGCATTAGCCTAGAACGAACTATAGTTCAATCCTCTGGCGTCCCATGTGGTCCCCCAAGCCAAGAGCAATTTCTGAGTGCATAGCCAGGAGTGACTCCTGAAGGTCACCAGGTCTGTCCCCCAAAAAACAAAACAAAATAAAACAAAACAAAAATCCCATGCATAAATTAGAGCCTGAGCAATAGTAAAGCAGGAATGGAATTTGGCCTGCATGCAACCAACTGGTTCAATCCCCAGAGGCAAAGTAATTACTGAATGCAGACTAAGAAGTAACATACAAGTTAACAACTGAGGCTCAAAACTAAAATTTAGAAAGCAAAAATATATATAAATATATAGGATATATGTATGAGTGAAGAAAGCCTTAAATTATTTTACCTTCTGCAGTAAGTAAAGAAAAAAGAAAGCATTTGTTAGATTTCCAACTGAGGTGGAAAAGTTCACGATGATATTAACTACCATGCTCTTAAATAGCAAGGAGGATACATGGAAATTAAACTGCCCTATGATTGCTCTTAATTGATGAAAAACATGTGGACATATTATATCAGCTAACCTTGTGGATCATGAACACCTGATTGAGTATGTTGGTATAAGACTCCTTATTTGCCTTGTTCAAAGTCCTTTATATCTTTAGTGAAGGTAATATGCTTCTTTCCCAATTTATCTCCTCTCCTCACTCCCTCCATTCCTCCAGAAAAGCTACTTTCTTTTCTTTTTTCTTTCTTTCTCTTTGTTTCTTTCTTTCTTTCCTCTTTCTTTCTCTTTCTTTCTTTCTTTTTCTTTCTTTCTTTCTTTCTTTCTTTCTTTCTTTCTTTCTTTCTTTCTTTCTTTCTTTCTTTCTTTCTTTCTGTCTTTGTTTCTTTCTTTCTTTCTTTCTTTCTTTCTTTCTTTCTTTCTTTCTTTCTTTTTCTTTCTTTCTTTCTTTCTTTCTTTCTTTCTTTCTTTTCTTTCTTTCTTTCTTTCTTTCTTTCTTTCTTTCTTTCTTTCTTTCTTTCTTTCTTTCTTTCTTCTTTCCATTTATTTTTTCGTTCTTTCTCTTCTTTCTTTCTTTCTTTCTTTCTTTCTTTCTTTCTTTCTTTCTTTCTTTCTTTCTTTCTTTCTTTCTTTCTTTCTTTCTTTCTTTCTTTCTTTCTTTCTTTCTTTCTTTCTTTCTTTCTTTCTTTCTTTCTTTCTTTCTTTCTTTCTTTCTTTCTTTCTTTCTCTCTTTCTCTCTCTTTCTCTCTCTCTCCCTTCCTTCCTTCCTCCTTCCTTCCTTCCTTCCTTCCTTCCTTCCTTCCTTCCTTCCTTCTCCTTCCTTCCTTCCTTCCCTTCCTTCCTTCCTTCCTTCCTTCCTTCCTTCCTTCCTTCCTTCCTTCCTTCCTTCCTTCCTTCCTTCCTTCCTTCCTTCCTTCCTTCCTTCCTTCCTTTCTTTCTTTCTTTCTTTCTTTCTTTCTGTTTTTGGGCCACATCCGGTGATGATCAGGGTTTATTCCTGGCTATGCACTAAGAAATCGCTCCTGGCTTGGGGGACTATATGGAATGGTGGGGGATCAAACCATGCTTTGTCCTAGGCTACAGATGCCTTACAGCTTGCAACACCACGCAGGCCCCCAAGATTTACTTTATTATCTCTTTCCCTGAGCATCCTGCTTTTCAGAGAACTTATCACAACTGCATTGCAAATTTGCTTCAGTGTATAGACCTATAGTTGGAAATCTAATTAAAACAAGGAGGAGGTAAAATAATTTATATTCTAATTTGTAGAGTACACAATACAATAAATTAATGCTTAAATGTATTTATATTTATATAAAGAGAAATATCCATAATAAAGTTGCTAAATTATTAGTATTGAGAGAAAGCAGAAAGAAATATTGCTAGAACAGTCAAGAACACTAGTCTTATTAAAGGTAGAATTTCACAGTGATTTCCTTGATAGGAAGTAGTCAGAGAAAACAGAATTAGAAGGAAAAGGGAAATGCCCAAAGTTAAATCCCACGAAAGGAGTTAAGTCAGAAACAAAGGGTCCAAAAAAAAGACCAAATACAGTGATATTAGAGAAAAGTGATTCAGAGACTCAAAGTTAGAAACACAGGAGATAATACTCAGATAATGCTCTTACCATACAAGCAGCCAACACAATTTTAACTACAACAACTCTTATGGCCCCCTGAACCCACCAAAAGTAAGTTCTGAATATTTCCAGCTCTGCCCTCAAAACAATGAATTAAAAAAAAAAGAAAGGCCTGATAAGACATGATTGATCATTTGGACATAAATTAGGGTTAATTCCCTACATACAGGATGGTGATCACTAGAGGGTTTTTAGAAAGAAATTTCCTTTCTAAAAATGTTTAATTATTTTTTTTGAAAAACCATGCAAAATAAAAATGAAAGTGTGATCAATTTTAAAAGCTAGAAGATTATACTACAGATTTAGTAAAGAAAGGAAGATAATTTTATGTGTGTCACTGAAAAAGCTAATACAAAACCCCCGGATTTTGTTTGTTAGTTTTGTGTTTGTTGTTGTTGTGTCATGCCCGGCAGTGATCAGGGTTTACTCCTGGCTTTATGCTCAGAAATCGATCCTGGCAGGCTTGGGGGACCATATGGGATGATGGGATTTGAACCACAGTCCTGCTTGCAAGGCAAATGCCCTACCTTCATGCTATCTCACCGGCACCCCAAACCCTGGATTTTTAATGTAGTTTTTAAAGTTGGTGGATGAGCTGGATTTTGGAAATGAAAAATCACAGAGAACATCTAGATTTGAAGTTTTAAATATGTATACAGAAATGAGTTAGTTAATATATATTTTACATATATATAAATATATGTTATATATATATGTAATATGAACATATCGGACACAATTTTCACCTTGATCTTCAGGAAGGTATTTATGCTTAGCACAAGCTCTGTTACAGGACCAGACAGCTGCACAGGCAGCGCCTTAAAGGTAAATATCAGAGACAGACCTGCACATAAAGAGGTGATATTTATTCCTGCCATTGGGGGTCTAACCTGAAAATAGTGAGGTTTTGAAGCAGCCTCAGAGTTCAAGAGCTCACTACTGGACTGACTGGCAAATCAGCCTGACACTGAAGAACATTTGTGAAATAAACTTTACAGAAAATGCTTTTATTTCTATTGCTTTGTCTGCTTCTGCACTGTAAGCATTCCAGTACAGGGAAAGCAAATTCAGTGTAGAGATAATTCAAATGGTCACAGATCAACTTTCTTCATTTATGGGAGTTGGGTTATGATTGTAGATAAAGCATTAAGGAAGACAAACAAGGTTCTGTGAAAGATTTTAGGTAATTATTTGGAGATTTATAAACAAAGAATATAAAATAAAAATATTAGGCAATAATAAACTTATTAGAGATGATAACTAATAGAAACACACAGCTTGAGTGAGAAAGTAACCTTTTAAGGGAACTAGATAAAATTTGATTCATGACGGTATCTGTAAACAAAACAATGATCATTTGTTTCATGACATTTAATGAATTAGTATAAATAAGATACTGTAGATGCTAGATTCCAGGGAAGCTTCTAAATATTTATAAAATAAAAATGTGTATTGAAGTTGGTTAAAACAAAATTGTTAGTAATGACTTAAAGAAGTAATCTATAGGAACCAGAGTGATAGTACAACTGGTAAAGGAACCTGACTTGTGTGCAGCCAACCTGGTTTGGTCCTTGCCATCCCATATATTCCCCTGAGTTCATTACAAGTTATTCTTGAGAAAAGAATCAGGAAGAATTTCTGAGCACAGTAAAGCATGGCCTTCAAACAAACACAAAAACAAACAAGTAATTTATAGTATATATTTGATCGTTAGATGGGGGCATAGAACAAATTAATTATGCCAAACCCACTTCTCTATACTCAAAAAATATGCTACATTTTTATTACTACATTTTCATTTTTATTTTACTTAGTTATTTTATTTTATTTTACTTATTTGCTTATTTGACAGGGTGAGGAATGGAAAGATGTATGAATTTAAAAACAATAGTTTATTAAGAAAATGTAGACAACATCCTAGAACTTGACCTGTGATTCAAAAATAAACAATGCATTAAATAAAATAAAAATCTCAATTTCTTGTCATTCATAAAATGCAGGTAAAATATCTCTTCACAAGATGAACTTCTGAGTTTTTTTTTAAATGACATGAGATCATTTAATAACATAAATTTTTAAATTAAGAAGAAAGACTATCGAATTTAGAAAAAGTACATGGCCAAAGAACTTCTTGGGAGTATAATAAAAAGACATTATACTGAATGCAAAATATCTAAAATACATAGATCACTCATGCAACAGAAATGTAAAAATTAATTGAAACTCGAGGTTTTTATATATTTTTTAAAAAATATCTGGCTAAGTGAAAAAATTAGATCCAAGAATAACTTTGTTTTGAGTCAGTTAACAGACACAAAAATCTTCCAATTTGCCTTGTACATATTGCTTCTGGACAGAAAATTGGCAGAAATTTTATAAGTAATATTTTTTAAACTTCTGCTTTCATTGTACTAATCTCCAGGAAGATGAATGTCAATGATTATTGTATCTAATCACAGGAGAATTACATAATTTTAGAATCCTTTTATAATTTTATTTTATAAAATATATTTAACTCAATTTCCTAAAAATGACCAAATACTCTAGGGTACATTCACCATTAATCAAGAGCAAACACTACTTATTAGGGTTAATTAAAAATGGCTTGTTTGTTGGCAAAATTTATTCCAATTGTTGGTCAAATAGAAAAAAATCAAGGCTTTTGTGAAAGAAAAGTTTTTAATAATATTTAAAAATACAGTTACAAATTGGTATGGGATGTTATGTTTTCTTAAGAGTTAATTTATTTTTCACTCTGGATTTTCATTTCCCTCCATTCATTACTCCCCTCCAAGGGTTTAATTTTCAACATCCTTTTAGATTTCTTATAAAGCTCAATAACTTACAAAAAATAAAAGTGCTCTGATCTTCAAGACCCATTTATCCTTTTATCCTGTTTATCATCAACAAAATAATTTGACCTTTATTTATGACATCCTATTATTTATAACCCAAACCTCAAGTATATAGCAGCAGAAATATATGGCTTCCAAAGTTCATATAGTATAGGAGATTTATAATGCCTTAATTTACTTTTAAAGAATAAATTTTGTGCAAAAGATTTATTGATGTTTACTAAAAGGTTGGCTTCTGTGCAGTCAAATTTGTTAAAAGGCTGGAATGACATGTGTGCATTTAGTGGAAACACAGAGTGCACATTTCAGTTTAATTGAATCAGTTAAGATATTGGGATAATGATAAACATGTTATCTGTGAACATCAAGACAGAGCAGGTTAATGAGTGACAAGAACACTTGAAAGATAAAGAAGATTTTTTAAATGTAAAAACAACAAAGCTTTAAGAGGCATTATTAACATATAGATATGAAAGAGACAAACAATGAAGAATCAAATACACAATGTCAGGATATTTAGGGTTTACCATTAAAATAAAGTGATGAGATAAATTTTATATCTTAAAGGAATCTTCTTTAAGATAACAAAAGAAAACTATTTCTAAATATTTAATACCTTAAATATTTTTCTGTTATGTCCATGAAAACACAGATTTGGTTAATTTAAGTAATGTTGAAACATAACAACAAAAGATTATTTTTATTCTAGGCCAAAACTTGCAGTGCTCAGGTTTTATTTCTAATTATTTTATGTGATTTTGAGGACTCTTTATCTCAGACCTCATGTAAAATTATTATATAATAAATGATGATAATTATTCAAAGAAGTGACCATATATTTTAAATTCATTGTGAAAAGTTGCTTATATTGGAAACTATGTGAATAATTAAAACATAGTAGTTATTGTTACTGAGACAAGCATAAAAGTAGATTAATTTCACTGCATAATCTGGGAAAGATACATCAGTTAGCATATCATAATTGAAATAGTGCCAGGCAGTGGCAATAGGTTATTTTTCAAACACTTAAATTAACATTTAATTTAAAAAATATTAAAAATATGTATGTTACAATAAAACACTAATTTTAAAGATTACCTAAATTAAAACTGAATACTTTAATGATATTTCTCTAGAAAAAAATTACTGAAAAACATGCACAAAGACAGTAAATATGCATTGTTGTAGGTGTAATACAAATAAATGCAATTAACTATATTTTCAGTCACTTTAATGACTATACTAAATATTAAGACTGTTCAGGTTGAAGAGATTGTAAGAAGGTAAGAGATTTGGTTTGCTCACATTGACTCATATTAAATCTCATATGTTCCTCCCAAGTACCACCTGAAGACATCCATGGAGCACAGAATCAAGAAAAAGTAAGTCGTGAACAATGATGATGTGGTCTAAAAATAGAATACAATAAAATAAAATACTAATCATTATATATATAGGGGAATGTAAACAAAATATATTTTGAAAAACATTTCCTGAAAAAGTGGTATAATTTCCAATAAAAAGAAATAAAGTATAAATGAATAACATCACAAATAAACTTAAGTTTATTACTCTTGATGGAAAAAAGTCACTAAGAATCATGACACAATTACATTTATATAAAATATTCTGAATAGAAATTTCTATATATAGCACTAAAAGTACATGCACACATATAAATATGGCTATATAAGAGCTTTTTCTGTAATAGAGTAGGCAGAGTTTTGAAATACTAACTAAACACTCACTTCTGTGGGAGAGGGGTAAAGAAAACATTTGTAGCTGATCAAGGTAATGATGCATAACTCTTAAAATACAAAAAACAGATTGACATTTAAAATAATGTTTAAAAAGTTTAAAAAATTAAGTTACATTGTGTGTGAATTGTATTCATTTTCTAATGTCATTTTGTATTATTACTGAAAGCAATTTTACAATAATAGTGAAATTGGATTAAATTATATATATATATATGAGTTTAATTTTAACATGTATAAAGTTTATTTATATTTGATTTGGGGGCAGTATCTGACTGAACTCTGTGCTTATTTCTGGATCCAGAGATCAGGATTGCTGAATTTGGGGTCCAGACATTGTGCAGAACATGGACCCCAGTCTGCTTCCTACAAGGTAAAAATCTTGTCCTTTGTATGCTATTTATCGGACTCCTAACATCACTCTTATAAAATAAATGTCAATTTGTGATTTTGATTTGTTGGAAGTTTCATACCTGGCAGTGCTCATGAATCTACTCATGGCATGGTTAGCATGTGCAAATATCACTTCTAAAAAAATGACACAAAGTCAAAGCTATGGATTAGAGGTCTGCAGCGCATCCTTTGCATGTTAAATTTCTGGGTAAAATCTGTTATTTGTTATTCATGCTCTCCAGAACACTGCCTGTGGCGATTTCTAGCTCTTACCCAAGAAAACCACCGAAATTATGATGTGTAACTAACTCCAAAGTGCACATACAAAAAGAATTTTTAAAAATGATCTAACTAATCACATTTTAATTTCTTTGTTCAGATAAAATATAACTCTTGTTGCTATTAGGTTTTATTTTTAATGTTTTTAAGAGTCATTGCAGTTTGTTAGTGTGTGCATAGTATGAAAGTATCTTAAAATTATTTTTTTAGTTCACTTCTTAAAATTGTTATTTTGCCTATAACTTGTTCATTTCTAGGAAATATCATAAACTTTTATACTTTTTCTCGAAAGCTTTTAAAATGCATATAGTCACTCCAGCTTGTTCAAGTCCTTTAGCTTTTATCTGTAAATTTATCTGCATTGTATTTGGAATCATTCCTAAGTACCATCTGTTACAAGTTCTATTTGTTAATAAAATGGTTTTCATTCTCAAACTGACTCATATTCTTTGATTTTTTTTTTTCAGAACTATACCTTACTTTCCAGTATTGCTCATCTCTTTTCCTTTTGATTGCTTTCTCTGTTCTGATGTCCTACACAACAGTTTTTTAACTTAGTTTGTAAATTCCTCTTTTAGCCTTTTTAATTCTTTATTTGAAATACAGGTTTAGTTTTTGTCAATAAAGTATATTTATTGAAGTTAAGTTTATCTATCCATTGAGAATATTTCCCCCTCTGCTTTCCTGAAGCTCTTTATCATGCGTTCCATCATGTAAGCTGTGTTCTTCTTGAAAACATAACGATTATACTTACATTTCAGACTGTAGGTTTCCTGTCACATGAATAGGTTCTTCTTCAAAAGTGGGACCTAGTCAGCTTAATGCTGAGTTTCAATAAATCCTGATCTCTTGTAAGCAGAAATGTCTTAATATACTATTACTACCAAGTCAACTATAGAAATAAAATACTTGAATATCTTCCACAGTGACTCATAAAATGGATTTTAAAACTATATTTCAGTTTGGAAAAACTTGACCAGATAGATATAAAATAAACATTTAGCACTTCTTTCAATACCTTATAAAATAGTCTTAATATTTAGAGTAACAACTCCACAAGCAAAATATTGATAACAAGAATGTGTAGTTTATATTCTGTTTGAATGGTTTATCTTAACCCAGACTAAAGGCTAATAAAGAACTGTCAGATTTGAGAAATGCCGCTATTCAGATATTAATCATGTTTTACTTGCTTCATACTGACTTAAGGGTAAACTTTTGGTTGCACCACAATTTCCTTTCAACTTTCTTACACTCCAAAAAAAAAAAGAGAGAGAGAGAGAAAATAAAGTCTAACAGTCTCTTTTACAATGCTTACACAAGCTTTTTTTTTTCTGATATTTTTGCCTGTCAGTAGAAATGAAGACAAATGAAAACAGCTACACATTGGATGATGTAGTATTAAATGTTAATCTTTCATTTTTCAAGACAAAAGTTGAAAGGCATGCAATATAGTAAACAGTCAGAGTACACAATAAAAATGTCTTATAATGGAAGAATTTAAAGTGTATAGCATATTTGGATACATGTCGATTTTTGATCCTCTCTCAAAATTCATCCTGTGTAAAAATATATACTACAGAAATAAACATGCCTACATGGCTAAACTCCTTCCTTTCTTGGGTTTTAATTCTATAACCAAGATCCAATGAAAGGTTTACAGAGAAAAACAAAACATAAAATGCCATTCATTAATATAAAAGTAAGACTATAGAAAATTGTAAACAAGAATATGAACATGCATATTTTTCTTAAAATTGTGCTTTTGTGTTTTGTTATATTGTTTGAGTACAATTTATGGGCCACATAGTTCTGAATTTAATTATTTTTAGACATTTATATACTATGATCAAAAAAGACTAAAACAAGTTATGGCCTCTACAAGAATGAATGAAATGACCACTTTCTTTCCATAATTTCCTCATTCTAATATTTTTGATAAGGCTCATTCTCATGAATATCTTCTCAGTTTCTCTTTCATTTCCTAACACTCGCTTATAATGAGTAATGTTTTAATGTGCCTATCATTTATCTGAATATTTCCTTGAGTTATTTCTATGTTCAGATCTTTTTCTCTATTTATTTAAACATAAATCTTTGTTGTTTGTTTTGTAAGTGCTTTGCATAACTGGAATAATTGCTTTTCAGTGTATGTCTAAAATTCTAGAAATACACGTCACTGTGAAGAAACATGTATTTATACATAGAAAATTCCTGAAGGCAAAAATACTGAAAAATCATAGATTTATGTATTTCAGTAATTTAACCTTCAAAATGTTATAATAAATTTTTAGTGTTTGGGGAGGTGTTAAATATGATTGCATATTTTACTAGAAAAGATAGCTTTTTCATAAATCATTAATTTTATATTATATATAAATTAAAAAAACAAATCACCATGAGATTGATTTTAGTTTAATCAAATCAGTTAATTGAACTAAAAATGTACAGTAGAGTTTCAGTCATAAATATAAATAAAATGATTAGTCTAACGAAAAAATACATACTCATTTATACATATTTTAATCTCAGCTTTAGTATTGTCTTTTAACTGAATTTTTATTAGCCATAATTTTTATCACTAAAATGTATATAATTTAATTTTGAATATTCATAGCAGTGAACCTATTTTACTTGATCTTTCAGTAATCTTTCAGATTTTTCATTCATGTAGATGCATCACAATCGTTAATTGATTTTTTAAATTATATATAGAACTATTTTCAACAGTGCCATGACATATATATTTTATTCTTGGTGGTTATCTATAAGTGACTTTCATTCAAATAGTGATCTTGAATATTTTATTCACATTAATATATGTATGCATATGTTCTATATACCTATAGTCTTTTTTTGTATTTTTTTTGGAGGGGGAACACCCCTTTATGATCAGGGGTTACTCCTGGCTATGTGCTCAGAGATCACTCCTGGTTTGGAGACCATATGGGACTCTGGGGGATCGAACCATGGTCCATCCTAGGTTAGCATGTGCAAAGCAAATGCACTACCTCTGTGTTATCACTCTGGCCCATGTGTCATTACCGTTTTGAGTCTAAATTCTATGTTACCTACATTAGTACAACCACATCAGCCTTTTTAATGTTATTGTTTTCTTAAAATATTGCACTCCAACCTTTGACTTTGAGTCTGTGTTTGCTTTGAATATTTAAATGTGCTTTTATTTTCTTCCAAGCAGAAAAAGTTGATTCAACTCCTGATCTACTTGCCACTGTTTCTCATAATTAGTCCATTAATATTAAAAGAGATAATAGCCATGGGATTTTTTGCTATTTTTTGTAGAAGTTTGGTGTATTAGTTGGGTTTTTCTTGCCTTAAAGTAGACATTCAGTGCTTCTTTTAATGTTGGTTTTGATCAATCAAGTTCCTGAGTTATTTTTTATTTATGAAACAGTGTAGCATTTCTTTAAATGAATTAAAGTTTGACCATGAAATATTAAAGGCGAGGTGTTCATTTCTTTGAGGTGTTTTTAAGTTTTATTTACTAAATCCCACCACTATTTATACAATTTGTATTTATACCACTATATATACCATTCAGGACTGAACGGTAAATTTGATAAATATGCTGTGACTCATAAGGATGTTTCATTCTATTTAATTTCCTTGTCTTACCTTGCTGCTTTCAGCACTCTATTTCTTCCTGTGGTTTTCATCATTGTAATAAGGATGTACCTTGAGTACATCATTTTAGGGGGGTCTCTTTTAACATCTTGGATATCGATTATATAGTTTCATGCACTCTTCAGGTCTGGAAACTTATTAAGTATATCTCTGACTGCTGCTTTTTCCTTGAAATTCTTTTTTGCCTCTCTAGGATCACAAAGATTCTTGTATCATTCATATTGAATTTACCTGAAAGGACTTTTGTTGTCTGTTCACTTATATTTAGTTTTCTTATGTTTTGTTAGTTTTTTTTTGTTGTTGTTATTTTTATTGGGGGCCACACCCAGTGACGCTCAGGGGTTAGTCCTGGCTATGAACTCAGAAATAGTTTCTGGCTTGAGGGACCATATGGGATGCTGATGGATCAACTGTGGTCCGTCTTTATCCTTGGCTAGCGTGGGCAAGACAGACACCTTACCACTGTCACTACTGATCCTGCCTTTATTTTTAGTTTTTTTTTTCCACCTTCTGTTCATTTATATTAAGGCACTTTTCCATCTTCATCTATTAAATGGAGGTGTTATGCAACCCATTTTCCAGCTCACTGATTTTGTCCTCCACAACTGTTCCTCTTCTGGTGAGGCTATCCTGTTAGAGTTTCATTTCTCATACCAAGGTTTTCAGTTCTGTTATTAAAGTTTAAAGTTTTTTCACTTCTACTCTCAAATCCACCTTGCCTGTTTGTTGGTTTAATTGAGTTCTTTGAACATTCTCTGCTTTTCTTCTCTAAAGTTCTTATCAGAGAGGCTATATAGGTGGCTGGTGATTGAATTTTCTGAACTATCATCTTCATTCACTAAACATGGTAGTATTTTTACCCATTGTGACCTTGTACATTATGATCTTCTCCATTATGACACATTGCAGTGTGGCCATGTTTTCTGTGTGTTGTTCTGGGTTTCATAGACTAAAAGAAACATGGGTACCAACAGAGACTCTGACAGGACCGTGGCCTTGGGCACTGATGACTGAGATGAGCTGAGATCTCAGGGTAGGTGAGGTGGCTGTATAGGTGTGGTAGCCTAGGGGCACCTTCTCACCAGTTGGCTTGTCCTTCTGAGAGCTGAGAAACAGTGAGTTTGGGGTGGAGGCCTTGGTGTTCCAGATAGCTCTGAAGAGAGATGACCTCTGGACATTGGTGGGTGACATTCTGCATACTCTGGGCACCAGCACTGGCTGTAGAGGTAGAGTTGTTGTGCAGGACTTCTTTTAGAAAGAAGTGGCAGTGCTCTGAGTATAACCAGGACAGCAAAGCAGTAAAGAGCTATTTATGATTTTTAAGATACACCATTTGTTTCCCTATAACATGTGAATTAAAAGGAAATATGTAGAATTTTATTATCAAAAAATCCACAACTCAGATTTTGCAATGTGTCAATATTATAATAACTCTACTTTTCAAAGTAAAGTTGTAAAGACATTTTTTAGATTAGAATTTGTACTTATATGTTCAATATTAATTATGAAAAGAAGGATTTATTTAGAGAGAACAGGTCAGATGTAGTGTAGGTAGGAGATAAAGTAGAATTGTGACTATAGGCCATAAAAAATCTTGATTTTCTTTTTAAATTTTTTTCTTGATGACTGAGGTGATGACATTTGTTATAACTGAGAAGGTAGCAAGCAAAGAAAGCATTATAATAAACATTATTAGCTCCAATATTACTGCCTTAAGTAAGACTCATTCATATTTTGTATTTATCAACTTTTTAGCACTTTTGAACTTCTAAATTATTGAAGTAATTATTTTCATACTTCTAAAATCTTAAAGAATTATTGAAGTTTAAGTGAATTCCCCACCTCCAAAAAAAAGAAAGAAAAGAAACTATATATGTGATAGCTCAATATTGTCTTGCATGAAAGTGATGAGTGAAATTGCTACCAAATGGCTATAAATGACTCTTCCTATGTTTAATAGACGTTGTCTGCTAATACAACTCAATATGTAATGGCACAGTATATATAAAAAATACAATATTCACTCATGAAACTCATGAAACTCAAGAAACTCAAACATTTTCAACTACAAACATGTGCTAACTTCAGTCCATTTTATTCTGTCTTGCCCATTTTTCCCCTTACTATATTCACATAGTTTTTGTTTTGTTTTTAGGCCACACATGGTGATGCACAGGGGTTACTCCTGGCTATGCACTCAGAAATCTCTCTTGGCCCAAGGGATCATATGGGATGCCAGGAATCAAACCCAGGTCTGTCCTGGGTCACCTGCATGCAAGGCAAACACCCTACCTTTGTGCTATTGCTCCGGCCACTATATTCACATATTTTGACCAAGTACATAAGGTTTGCGATTACTTGATACTTACTAGTCCTCTGTATTTTTTTCTATATACTGCAGATAAGTGAGGTCACACAGTTCTTTATGACTCACTTCTAAGATGTTATTCTCCAGTTCTAATCACATTGCAATGAACTGCAATATTTCATTATCTATTTTTGTTTATCTTATTTTGGAACTAAACACAGTGGTGCTCGTAAGTTACTCCTGATTCTGGGCTCAGGAATAACTCCCAAAGTTGCTCAATACACCAGATGCAGTTGGAATCAAACTGTATTGGAAGTATACAAAACAAGTGTATTGCCTATGTATCATTTCAATAGCTCAGAATTTTATTATTCTGGTTATATAACAACCCAGTATATTGTTTATTGTAGTACCTTGAGGACTATTACCAGAGTTTTCATGGAAATCTCATTAAATTTATAGCCTTTGGTTGGATTTTTGATATATAGTTCTTCTATCCATGAACATGGATATATTTTGATACATATAGTTTTCAATTTATATGTCTTTTACATAGTGTATAATTTGTTCTTATTTTATTTTAGACACTATTTTTAACCTTTGGCTTATTTTAGTGTATAATTTATTTTAGTGTATAATTTGTTCTTATTTTATTTTAGACACTATTTTTAACTGTGGCTCAAATAACTTACTTGTTTGCCTTATGAGTTATACCCTAAGTAAAAGTTTTATTGATGATGTATATTTCTCAGTTTGCCATTCATCAAGGTGTAAGAAATGGTAGTTATTCTTAATATACTAGTTCCTTTGCTTCTAAACAATCATCATATGTGCTAACATACACTTTCAATTGGCCTAGGTATTTGTTGAGTCATTTCAATATTTTGCATATCCGATGATGTATTCACCACTAGCAATCATTTATATGCTCAATCTATTTTCTGAGCATGACAAAACATTAAATATTCATGCAAATATTGTGTATAATATGTCTATAAAACCATGCCTAGTGACTATTTAATCCAATATCATTCTACAATCGAGGATAGAATTTTTACATTTTTAGTAGTATTTCTTACCTTTAAGTGACCATTCATACAATACCACAATACGCTAATTTGCTATAGTAACCATTTCTACTCTGGTCTGATTCATTGTTCTTGAGAAAAAACAGTAAATGCCCCAAATTTTTTAAAGTTAGCAACAAATATTTTTCATTTTGTTCATTCTATGCTTTTGGCCCATAATTGGTTTTAAATATTGCCAACTATTTTACTTGAAAATTATAAGTGATAGAAAACACTGAATATTGCCAGTGACTATATAAAGGAATAAAAATAGAGCTCTGGGTGTTTAATAAGCCAGTGTATTCCCAGAAGAAAAATTTTTTAGTTTTGATAAGGGCAAGAAAAATTACTTTCAGGTAGGAAATTAATCAGGAAGTGAGAAATTTGATGAAGCAGCACCAGTGTTGACTCCACATGAGTTATGTGATGGCCATGATGAAATCATGATGTGTATGATTTTTTAAATATTAGTGAGATACCAAGAACATAACCTCCATAGGCGAAAAGTTAATGGTCAATGTTCTGCATTGCAAAAAACGTGTTAACTGGGAATGTAGAAAATAGCATTGTTACCAAATTCTTAAAACCTTTTCAGCTTCATGACAAGTTAAAAGGTTCCTGTGGAGAGGAAAATCATTGCTACAGTACAGTAAGAGGCATTTTCATGTTTGCCTAGTGCAGAAAACATTGCTAACAACCAAATAGAAATTTTTTTAAACCAAATAAGCCTTTAACATGACTCTAAACACCATAAATAAAAATGTATAATGGTGTTTATTTAGATGAATAAGATCTACTCATATATTTTGTCTAGGTTGATGAAATATTAATTAAATAGGTAATTCAAAATACAGGATAGAGCTTTAAGCAAAAAGTTGTTTAAATCTTGGTAGTACTATTTAGAAATTGTTATTGTCTTCTGTTTTATCAATTCAAAGAAAGGACATTTAAGTTGAATTCTGATAATAAATTAAGCTATTTCTTATTTTATCCCAGAACATGGCTATTCCAAGGAAATAAGCTCTTAGAAGGCACATAGTGAAGATGGGACTTTGTAAAACTTGAAAGTCAGATTTATTGCTCTAAGATTCAGTTTTATTTGTCAAAAGTTAAAGGGCAAGCACTACGTTTGACTGAGAGAAGTTAACACCATTAACTTGAAGGCAAAGTGGGGTTTTCCAAGATTGTGCCTCCCAGGGTTTATATCTCTTCCTGTTTTAGGTGATATAGAAACATATCATTCCCTGGTTCAGGTGACATAGTAATTTTTGGTGATATTTCCTACT
Organism: Suncus etruscus; assembly: GCF_024139225.1. NCBI lineage: Eukaryota > Metazoa > Chordata > Mammalia > Eulipotyphla > Soricidae > Suncus > Suncus etruscus. Next base: position 26,814,312 of record NC_064863.1, read on the forward strand.
AACTTCATGGCATTGAGATTAAAAGTGTCTTCAAGGAGAATACACCACTCTCTAAATTGAAAGCAGAGATAAACAAATGGAACTATATTAAGCAGAGACTCTTCTGTATTTCAAAGGAAATATAGACCAAGTTAAAAAGGCTGCCAACAGAATGAAAGAAAATGTTCACCCAATACCCTTTAGATAAGAGGCTAATATCTAAGATACATATGTATGGACAGAACTGAACAAGGAAAATTAACCCCATGAAATAATGGGGAACAGAAATGAATAAACATTTCCTCAAAGAAGAAATATAGATGGCAAAAGGGCAAATAAAATTTCAAGTTAAATTAAAACAAATTAAAAAAACAATGAGATATCATCTTATGCTTTAGAGACTGTCATATATCACAAAGAACAAGAAGATCCACTGCGGTTTAGATGTGGGGAGAAAGAAACTCTCATTTCCTGCTGGTGGGAATGCTGATTAATTCAGCCTTTATGGAAAACAATATTGATATTAATTTAAAAGACTGGAAATTCAGCTTCCATATGATCCAGCAATACCACTCCTAGGATATATTGTAGGGTCATCAAAACGCAATATAACAATGCCCTCTGCACTCCTGTGTTTATTGCAGTACTAATTACAGTAGCCAGATTCTGGAAACAAATTGAGTACCTGACAACAAATGAATGGCTAAAGAAACTGGTATATTTATACAATGGAATACTATGCAGACATTAGAAGAAATGAAGTCATAAAATTTGCTTATAACTGGATGGATTTCAAGACTATTATGTTGAATAAAAAAGTCAGAGAGAGAAAGATAAAGTTAAGATAAGTTAAGTCTTACTCATCTGTGGGATTTAAGAAAAATAAAAGACAGTATAATAATAATATCCAGAGACAATAGAGATAAAGGCCAGAAGGACCAGCCCATGAAATGAAGCTTACCACAATGAGTTGCAAATAAAGTTAGAGAAATAAGTACACTATCAACTACCATGACAAAATAGAGAAATATAGTTCATGTCTCGCAGACAGGCAGGGGATGGGGCAGGGAGGAAATGAGGCAAATTGGTGAATGAAAATTTGCAGTGGTCTAAAGGGTGGTCTCCATTTTATGAATAAAATTATGAAAATGATTATATCCATGGTGCATAAATAAAGAAATTAAAGATTAAAAAGTAATAATTTAAATTAAAGGAAAGTATAAAATATAATCAAGAGTCTTTTCTTTGCTCAATATACAAACATTGATTTCCTCTTTTAATACCTCACTACTTAAATCCTCAATAGAGTCACTGAGGTACTCATCATCTAACTTATAATTATGAAAACTGCTCATTTTTAAGCTCATCAATATATAATATTAATTGTTGCTCTTTTAATGGTTGGTAAATCATTATATATTTTTATATGACCATGATATTTACCATAGACATTGTTAAATATTGACTCTTGGTTAAATATAACTTAAAGGCACTGTAGACAAATAATTAACAGTGACCATTTCATTTTTGAAATATATTATATGAAACAGGCACATACATTTAGGTGATGCTTACAGCTATATTCATAATTTAATAGTGACTAATAGTGGCTGTCTAAATTAAAGATTTAAAAAATAGCAGAACATGTGCACCAATCTTTATTATATTAATAAGTGTTATAAATTTAGTTGATATTTTATCATGTACTTTCTTTTACAAACAAAAACTTTTATATTTTTATTACATAGCTATTTAAGTCAGAGTCAGTCTAAAATAATTAGGGTCTAGTAATCATATAATTAACATAATAAACACATATTAAGATCTAATTATCTAATTAAAGAAGAATTGGATGTATCACTTGCAAAATCAGAGAAACTAAAAATTCCTAAAATACACTGAAATATTTTTAAATTTAAATTTCTCTGACTTTTTATATTTTATCTAACCAACATGCTTTAATATCTTTCAATTTTTCTCTAAGGAAAGAAAACCAACTTACAAAGAATGTATTGATTTGCCAAAGAGGCAGAAAACCTTTTCTCTTTATTAGCACAGCTATGCTTACTGGGTTAAAGATAGCTATAGTAAAGATAAACTGCTGGCTTTAAAATTTCTAGTTGTTTAAGAACAACACAGATTCTCAGTAAGATCTTAAAACAGTGTTTGTAAGAAGTTAGACAGATAAAAATCTTAAAATAAAAAAGCATTCTCAGAAAATGTAATAGCATTTACTGATGAATTTTATGGGTATGTTTTTACTATTTATTTGTATTTCTTCAAATTTTGCTCTAATTCATGTTTTATTAAATATTGTGCTTTGATACTGGAATATTTTAAATTGGTATAAAAATCTAAGTTTGACATGAGTGTACATAATTCCAGCTTGAAAACTAATATCTACACAAATATTATACAAAAAATAAATTGGAATTTCGTATTTTGTTTTGATTTATTTGGGGACTAGAGATTTGGCCACCACTCTGCAATTTTCAGAATAAAAAAAATTAATAAAAACTGAGAGGATGAGAATTTTAAAGTGGATAAGCATCAAAGAAGCTTGTTATAATTGTATACATTATGATGTTATAATTTAAAGCATTACTTTTAGAAGAAAAGATTTAGGCTAAAATATTTTAAAATTACTTTACAAATTAGTAATAACTTATGTGAATACTTACTGAAAGAAAACCCTTAGATAAGGAATACTAAAATATGGTGATATGGTACTTTTGACCTAGATGTCAATTCAATTTTCTTTCAAGAATCACTAAATGAGGGATTAAATTAAAATAAATTCAAATGCCAGATTAAATTTTTTTAGTCAGTATACTTTGGAGTATAAAAGTTAACAAAGTATGTATGGTATTCAACAATGGGTATATTATTGTTTACACATGGGCAAATATAAGTAATTGAAACATTCTGATATAGTGTGTTTATGTATGCATGTATCTGGAGGGAAAATAGTCTATATAGATAGATCATTTAGAATTAAAATTGTAGTCATGGAATCACTAAATAAATCAAAAAAATTTCCTCTTTTTTAATTGCTGTGTATATTATCATTATACTGCTCAGACTTAATCCCGGTCATTAATGCCCCAACAAGTAGTGGAGGAGGCAGTGTATCTATGAGCTAATGGATCAAACCCAGGGAATCACAAAAGCAAAGCAGCAAAGCATGTGACAAGCACCAGAGTAAACTGACTGCATTTTAATTTCTCTTTAAAGTTCTCCAAATCTTTATTTTTTTAAATTGTCAGCTCATATCTATTGGGCCAGAATTTTGACAAACTTTGTGTCAAAAACTTGACACCAGAAAAACATAAGTGTTGAATGATTTATATAGACCAAGACAACATCACTCAGCAATTCTGTGATACTAGCCTCAAAACCATCAGGTTTGTAAAGGGATAATGAATAGATGACCAAGGATTTTGATCCATGGCCCCCAACTCCCAAGAAAAAGAACATTCAGTTTTATTTTCACTAGAGCACTTTTTATCTTATAATTTATAAAGATTTTATGCCATATTTTAATTTTACAAAATAATAATTGTTGAATGGGTCTATTGGTAAAGGCACCTAAAAACTGTTTCAGGGGTCAGGGTTATAGCAAGTTATACTAAGTTGGAAAGTTTTTCTCTGGTTTGGTTGTTGAAGTTTAGATCTTATTGTTTCATGGTTGCTGACCCTGTGATTTGGATATTTCAATCTAGCATTCTTTAACATCTCTGTGTCCCCTTGACTTTCATTCTCATTTTTCTTTCTCCTTACCCCTCTTCTTTATCTTTCCTTTCCACCACACTCTAGGGATATACTCTAGTTGATATAATTATCCCGCTATAAACCATCACATTCCTTAATTCAGTTATTCTAAGTTCCACATGAGCTTCACCTTCTGTTTAAGTATCCGTATTTTATCTGACGCTTGAATTTACAAAAGAAGAGATAGTTAGCTAGAGAGAATATTGAAAATTATGTTCATTAGTTGAAGGAGATTTTTCTTTATTCATTGATTCTTCTGGATTTTCTGCATTGGTGATCATGTTAAGAAGACAGTTTACTTCTGACTTCCATGTGTCTAAACCCATTTTTGTTTTTTATTACCTAATATTTCCTACTGGATGGTAAAAATCAGTGGTGAGAAGGAACATCCTTTTTCTGACTTCATATTATTGAGTAAGATTATGCCTATAATAACCTCTTTTTGTTTTGCTAGCTTTAAGGGATTTGTTGATATTATTTAAAAGGGTGTCACTTATACAAGAGCTTCTGCCAGTCTTACGGTGTGGGTTGGTGGTGCTTGAGCTAATGTTATTTTGATACTTTGGTGTCTGGGATCAACAGGATTATAAAACTGCATCTAGCATGGCTACTCTCAGAGACTGCAGAAGTTACAACAAGTAGTGCTAGGGGTCACCGTGATCACTTTAGGGCTGCTTTGTATCAACCGGGGCTCTATCTAGTAGTACTTGAAAAGGCATGACATGTTGGGATTAAATTCAGAATTTTGTTGGGGCTAGACTGAGTAGAATACTTACCTTGCATATGTCCAACCCAGGTTCCATCCCTGGCAATTCATATTGTCACCTAAATTCCAACAGAAATGCCATGATCTCAAAGTCAGAAATAAGTCCTAAGCACTGCCAAGTGTGCTCCATTAAAAAAAATTAAAAAAAAAAATCTCAGGGTATTTCACATGCCAGGAATATGGTCAACCATTTGAGATCTCTTCCTGACCACATATTATTAATTCTCTAAAAAATGAGATTAATTTTTATGCCTAGTTTACTGAGAGATTTTTTTATTATAAATTGCTATTAGGGCTCGCTGGGGCTGTGAGTTTTCTGTTGGAGTTGTGGATTGTGCTGGTTTCTTTGCTTGGCAGACACTTGGGGGCCTCCCCAGGCATCCCCTGACGGCTTGCCTCGGCTGAGGTGAGTGTTTGGGGGCCGGAGTTGCAGATCAGGCTGACTGCTGGACCCCTAGGCCCGGCAGACATTTTGGGACCTCCCCCAGCCTGCATCAACCTGGGAACTTTGACCTGATTCAGCATTAATCTCTTCAAGGCGTGTCTCGCTGGGGCTGTGAGTTTTCTGTTGGAGTTGTGGATTGTGCTGGTTTCTTTGCTTGGCAGACACTTGGGGGCCTCCCCAGGCATCCCCTGACGGCTTGCCTCGGCTGAGGTGAGTGTTTGGGGGCCGGAGTTGCAGATCAGGCTGACTGCTGGACCCCTAGGCCCGGCAGACATTTTGGGACCTCCCCCAGCCTGCATCAACCTGGGAACTTTGACCTGATTCAGCATTAATCTCTTCAAGGCGTGTCTCGCTGGGGCTGTGAGTTTTCTGTTGGAGTTGTGGATTGTGCTGGTTTCTTTGCTTGGCAGACACTTGGGGGCCTCCCCAGGCATCCCCTGACGGCTTGCCTCGGCTGAGGTGAGTGTTTGGGGGCCGGAGTTGCAGATCAGGCTGACTGCTGGACCCCTAGGCCCGGCAGACATTTTGGGACCTCCCCCAGCCTGCATCAACCTGGGAACTTTGACCTGATTCAGCATTAATCTCTTCAAGGCGTGTCTCGCTGGGGCTGTGAGTTTTCTGTTGGAGTTGTGGATTGTGCTGGTTTCTTTGCTTGGCAGACACTTGGGGGCCTCCCCAGGCATCCCCTGACGGCTTGCCTCGGCTGAGGTGAGTGTTTGGGGGCCGGAGCGCGGCCGCTCCGCTGCGCTTCGCGGCCGCGCACTCCACCTCGCCAATGAGTACCACCACAACACGTAGAAAAACCCACAGCGTAAGCGAGACAATGGGGAGACTACGCAGACCAACTTCAACCATAGAGAATGAAGATGGAAACTCTGATGACCCAACAACGACCAACTACCTAAGCAGTCTTTCAGAAATGGAGTTTAGAGACGAAATATGGAGGTTGCTATCAGATATCAAAGAAAGTATAAATCAGAGCACTAATAAAAATCAAGAGAATATGAAGACAGAAATCAGAAAACTCCAAACTGAAATATCAGATCAGATAACAGGTCTGAAAAACTCAATAGACGAATTGAAGAACATAATGGATGAGTTTTCCAACAGGTTAACAGCAGCTGAGGATAGAATTAGTGCTTTAGAAGATGAGATGCATAACAACTTTACACAGCAGAAGAGATTAGAAAAAAACCTCAAATCAAATGATCAGACAATGGAAAATTTACTCAAAGAATATGAGAAGATGAAAATAGAAGTCTTTGATAAGCTCAACAGAAACAACTTCAGAATCATTGGAGTTCCAGAGACCCAAGAAGAAAATCTTCAGGAAGAATCAATGGTTAAGAACATCATCACAGAGAAACTACCAGAGCTAAAGAAAACATGTGACCAAATCCTGCATGCCCGAAGAGTACCAGCTAAAAAAGACCCCAGTAGAAACACCCCAAGACACATCCTAGTCACCATGATGAAACCCACCGATAGAGATAGAATACTGCAAGCAGCAAGATCGAAAAGGGAAATTACATTCCACGGAGCATCCTTGAAATTTACAGCAGACCTGTCACCAGAAACACTCAAGGCCAGAAGGCAGTGGTGGGACGTAGTGGCAAAACTCAATGAAATAAATGCTTCGCCAAGAATATTGCACCCAGCAAAACTAAGTTTCAGGTTTGACGGATGTATACACGGCTTCACAGATAAACAACAGCTCAAAATCTTTGCAGACTCAAAACCAGCCTTAAAAGAAAAACTGAAAGATCTACTCTAAAAACAAGACAGAACAAAAAACACACCAAACTTCTACACAAAGATGGCAATAAATCCCATGACAATTATTTCTCTCAATGTCAATGGACTAAATGCACCAGTTAAGAGGCACAGAGTGGCGAAATGGATCAAAAAACTGAAGCCAACCTTCTGCTGTCTACAAGAAACACACCTGAATAGTCAGAATAAACATAGACTCAAAATCAAAGGCTGGAGGAAAATCATTCAAGCAAACAACACCCTTAAAAAAGCGGGGGTGGCCATACTAATATCAGATGACACAAACTTTATACTCAGAAAAATTGTAAGGGACAAAGATGGATATTATGTACTAATCAAGGGATTTGTACAGCAAGAAGAAATCACTCTCCTAAACATATACGCACCGAATGAGGGTCCAGCAAAGTATTTAATACAATTGTTGACAAATCTGAAGAAGGATATCAATAATAACACAATAATTGTGGGAGACCTCAACACAGGCTTGTCAACACTTGATAGGTCAACCAAATGGAAACCCAACAAAAATATACTAGACCTGCAAAAAGAAATGGATGAAAGAGGCCTAGTAGATATATATAGGGCACTCTATCCTCAGAAACCTGGATACACATTCTTTTCCAATGTACATGGATCATTCTCCAGGATAGATCATGTGCTGGCACATAAAACATACCTCCATAAAATAAAAAAGATAGACATTTTGCAGGCTGCCTTTGCTGACCACAAGGCTCTGAAGTTAGATGTGAACTGCAAAGGGACACAGAAGAAAAAATTTAACACCTGGAAGTTAAACAGCCTCATACTCAATAACCAGTGGGTCCGAGATGAAATCAAGGAGGAAATCAAAAGGTTCCTGGAAACAAATGACAATAAAGACACAAACTATCAGAATTTATGGGACACAGCAAAAGCAGTACTGAGAGGAAAATTTATAGCTTTGCAAGCACACATCAGGAAGGAAGAAGGAGCTTACCTGAGTAGCTTAATGACACAGCTAATAGAACTAGAAAGTGCTCAACAAAAGGACCCAAAAATAGGGAGACAGAAGGAAATAACAAAGCTGAGAGCAGAAATCAACGAAGTGGAAACCCAAAAAACAATCCGAAAGATCAACGAAAGCAGAAGTTGGTTCTTTGAAAAAATAAACAAGATTGATAGACCATTGGCAAAACTCACAAAGCAAAAGAAAGAGAGAAACTTGATAACGCGTATTAGAAATGAGAAGGGGGAGATCACTACAGATACTGCAGAGATTCAAAGGGTATTCAGAGAATACTTTGAGAAACTCTATGCCACTAAATATGAGAACCTGGAAGAAATGGATAAATTTCTGAACTCATATAACCTTCCACGGTTGAATAAAGAAGAGGTAGCATATCTAAACACCCCCATCACTATTGAGGAAATTAAAACTGTAATCAAAAATTTACCCAAAAACAAAAGCCCAGGCCCTGATGGATTCACGAATGAATTCTTTCAAACCTTTCAAGAGGAACTACTACCAATTCTGGCCAGGCTCTTTTATGAAATCGAAAAAACAGGAATACTTCCAAATAGCTTTTATGAAGCCAACATCACCTTAATACCAAAACCTGATAGAGATGCTGCCAAAAAAGAAAATTACAGACCAATATCCCTGATGAACACAGATGCAAAGATCCTCAACAAAATCCTGGCGAACAGGATCCAGTGCCTCATCAAGAAGATCATTCACTTTGATCAAGTAGGTTTCATCCCAGGAATGCAAGGATGGTTTAACATCCGTAAATCTATTAATATAATACACAACATAAACAACAACAAAAATAAAAATCACATGGTCATATCAATAGATGCAGAAAAAGCATTTGATAAGGTTCAACACCCATTCTTGATTAAAACTCTCAGCAAGATAGGAATAAAAGGAACCTTTCTCAATATAGTCAAAGCCATCTACCAGAAGCCAGTGGCAAATATTATCCTCAATGGAGAAAAACTAAAATCCTTTCCTCTAAATTCTGGTACAAGACAAGGCTGTCCTCTCTCACCACTCCTATTCAACATAGCACTGGAAGTACTTGCTATAGCGATTAGGCAAGAAAAAGATATCAAGGGAATTCAGATAGGAAAGGAAGAAGTCAAGCTCTCACTGTTTGCAGATGACATGATACTCTACTTAGAAAACCCTAAAGACTCTACCAAAAAGCTTCTAGAAATAATAGATTTGTATAGCAAAGTGGCAGGATACAAAATTAACACACAAAAATCAATGGCCTTTTTATACACGAATAATGATAGGGAAGAAATGGACATTAAGAGAACAATCCCATTCACATTAGTTCCACACAAACTCAAATATCTTGGAGTCAACCTGACTAAAGATGTGAAGGATCTATACAAAGAAAACTACAAAACACTGCTCCAAGAAATAAGAGAGGACACGCGGAAATGGAAACACATACCATGCTCATGGATTGGCAGGATCAACATCATTAAAATGGCAATACTTCCAAAAGCATTGTACAGATTTAACGCGATTCCTCTAAAGATACCCATGACATTTTTCAAAGAAGTGGATCAAATACTTCTGAAATTCATCTGGAACAACAAACAACCTCGAATAGCTAAAGCACTCCTTGGGAAAAGGAATATGGGAGGCATTACTTTCCCCAATTTTAAGTTGTATTACAAAGCAACAGTTATAAAAACAGCATGGTATTGGAATAAAAACAGACCCTCAGATCAGTGGAATAGGCTTGAGTACTCAGAGAAGGTTCCTCAGACATATAACCACCTTGTTTTTGATAAAGGAGCAAAAAATCCTAAATGGAGCAGGGAAAGCCTATTCAACAAGTGGTGTTGGCACAACTGGTTAACCACTTGCAAAAAAGCGAACTCAGACCCCCAGCTAACACCATATACAAAGGTAAAATCCAAATGGATTAAAGACCTTGATATCAGAACTGAAACTATAAGGTATATAGAACAACATGTAGGTGAAACACTCCAGGACATTGAGACTAAAGGCATCTTTAAGGAGGAGACAGCACTTTCCAAGCAAGTGGAAGCAGAGATAAACAGATGGGACTATATTAAGCTGAAAAGCTTCTGCATCTCAAAGGAAATAGCGCCCAGAATACAAAGGCCACCCACTGAGTGGGAGAAATTATTCACCCAATACACATCAGATAAAGGGCTAATATCCAAAATTTACAAGGTACTGACAGAACTATACAAGAAAAAAACAACTAACCCCATCAAAAAATGGGGAGAAGAAATGAACAGACACTTTGAAAAAGAAGAAAGGCAAATGGCCAAAAGGCACATGAAAAGATGTTCAACATCACTAATCGTCAGGGAAATGCAAATCAAAACTACTATGAGGTACCACCTCACGCCACTGAGATTGGCACACATCACAAGAAAGGAAAACAAGCAGTGCTGGCGGGGATGTGGAGAGAAAGGAACTCTTTTTCACTGCTGGTGGGAATGCCGTCTAGTACAACCTTTATGGAAAGCGATATGGAGATTCCTTCACAAACTGGAAATTGAGCTTCCATACGATCCAGCTATACCACTCCTAGGAATATACCCAAGAAACACAAAAATACAATACAAAAAACCCTTCCTTACTCCTATATTCATTGCAGCGCTATTTACAATAGCCAGACTCTGGAAACAACCAAGATGCCCTTCAACAGATGAGTGGCTGAAGAAACTGTGGTACATATACACAATGGAATACTATGCAGCCATCAGGAGAGATGAAGTCATGAAATTTTCCAATACATGGATGTACATGGAATCTATTATGCTGAGTGAAGTAAGTCAGAGGGAGAGAGAAAGACGCAGAATGGTTTCACTCATCTATGGGCTTTAAGAAAAATGAAGGACATTTTTAACAATATCTCAGAGACAAGAGAGATGAGGGCTGGTAGGTGCAGCTCAGGACATGCAGCTCATCACATAGAGTGATGAGTGCAGTTGCAGAGATGACTACACTGAAAACTATCATAAAATGTGAATGAATGAGGGAAGTAGAAAGCCTGTCTCGAGTACAGGTGTAGGGGGGTGGGGAGGAGGGAGATCTGGGAAATTGGTGGTGGGAATGTTACACCGGTGAAGGGGGGGTGCTCTTTACATGACTGTAATCATACAACTATAATCATGTTTGTAATCACGGTGTTTAAATAAAGATAAAAAATAAAAAAAAAAAAAAAAAAAAAAAAATTGCTATTAGGTCTTGTCAAATATTTTTGGCACTGATTGCTATAATAACCCTGTGAACTTCCTTAAATACACAGATTAGTAAATTTGATAACATTTATTGACTATGTAAATGTCATCCTAACATGTCTAAAGTAAAATATCCATTATATATAATTGTTAACAAAAGCCGATATTATATTCTCTTCTATTTTATTAAAGTTTTACATTAATACTGATTTTTCCTAGAAGCATAATGTTAAAGACTGTTAAAATAGCTAAGGAATTTAGCTGATAAAACAGTGAAAGATGGAGTGGTGGGGCAAGGGGTAAAGTGTCAGTCTTGCTTGCGCTAGCTTAGGATGGACAGCAGTGTGATCCCAGGGCTTCCCATTTGGTCTCCCAAGCCAGGAGCGATTTCTGAGCACATAGCCAGGAGTAACCCATGAGTGTCACCAGGGTGTGGCCCCAAAAACAAAAACTATAAACAGTGAAAGAAATTATACTACCTTGGGTCTACAGTTTTAATAACTATAATAATGGTCTATAACATAAATAAAAGTATTCACACTGAAGAAAAACAGGTGATTGAACATGACAACAATTTTTTTTCCCTTAAACTTTATTGGGGATATTTGCAAGTTCATCATATCAGACAAAAGTCATAGAAATGTTTATTAAAATATCAAAATCACTATGTATACTAGACAATAATGTAGACATTAATCATAAATTATTTAACTGCCATCTCATCACAAAGTGGCAAGGTATATTTTATTGCCATCATCCTTTCATTTTGCAGATATATATTCTTATATTTAAAATTATTTAAAGTTACAAAACAAATAAATGAAGCTATTTGATCAATATATTTAAATATTTACATAAGTTCTGCATTGGATTTTATTATAAAGAACTTTGAAATATTCAATCAAAAATCTTGGGGCAAGAGCAATAGCACAGCGGCAGGGTGTTTGCCCTACCAGAACCCACAACAGACTTCAATTCCTCAGTTCAATCCCCAGCGTCCCATATTGTCCCCCCAAAAAGGAGTGATTTTTTTTAGTGCATAGCCAGAAATATTCCCTGAATTTCACCAGTTTTGTCCCCCCCCCAAAGCAACAACAACAACAATCCATATAGATTAAAAATCATAATAAATGGCAAAAGTGACAGTACATTCTCTTGCCTTGCATATATCTGATCAGGGTTCAGTTTCCAACAAAAAACAGTGTCCTTCAAGACCCAAGAGTGATCCCTAAGCACAGAAACAAGAATAAGCTCTGAGTATAGCTTAAAGGGGCCCACATGTTTTAAATAATTATTTTTTAATATTTAATATTTTATTTAATAAACATTAATATTCAATATTAATTTTTACATCTTCTCTCTTATTTTTAAGAGACATTATTATTAAAAAAAACCCTTATTTTGTATGCTCTGGAAAAGTTCACAGGCAATCATATTTAAGCATTGTTCAATACCAGTCGTAATAAATTGCTGTTACATCTCTTTTTGTTTTTCTCTGAGAGACATTGAGTTAACATATTAATGCACTACCTGATCCAAGTAACACTACATTGTGAGATAGAAGTTATAACAGGACACTGTTTGTGCAGAAAAACTGAATTGTAGAAATGTAATCTTTCTTGTTTTTCTAAAAATCATCAAGCACATTCTAGATGAAAATGTACACTCATGTAAGGAGATATAGAAATACAAAATTTAAAAATTTAGTCATATAATTTAATCCAATATTTTTAAATTACCAAAAGGAATATTATATTATCACAGCTATTTAATATAAGCTAATTTGAATTAAAATATAATTTATTTAAACTTTGAGTATTCCTCCTCTCATTCTATATCTTTACCTTTCAAAAATAAATACTAAAAATAATATTTTATATTTACATTGGCTAGGGCCATAAATTTTTTGCATCTGATTTTTAATATGAATGGCTCATCTTTTATTTTTTAGTTTTTGGGCCACACCCAGTGGTGCTGAGGGTTATTCTTGGCTATGCTCTCAGAAATCACACTGGCAGACTTGGGGGACCATCGGGGATGCAGGGAATTGAACCGGGGTTCATCTCAGGTCATCTGAGTGTGAGGCAAACACCCAAACCTTTGAGCTATTGTTATGGCCTCTAAAAAATTCATCTTTGTAAAAAACCATGTTTGCTTAATAAACATGTTAAGCATATTTTCTTTGGTATTTAAATAATTTACAAAAAAATTATGACTTGATGGCACAGCTTTTAAGATAATTGCAATATAATTGTTTTAGTCTGTTTTATCGAAAAAATGTCACTAAGTTTTATACCAATACATTATGTTTCATTTCTAGTTAGTTTTTGAAAGTAATATATTTAGTGTAAAAACTTATTGGTCATTTTTACAGAGCTATTCCTGCCTTGAATAAGTATCCCTTCTTTAGTATGCTGAAGTCCTCACCTCTCCATAAATTGAGTACTTTTCTGCACTTTCCATGTGATCAATAATGATTATAAATCAGGCTTAAACTGGCTGTGACATAATGAACTGGGTTACTTTTGTCCTTGCTATAACCTTATGACATAGCTCTTGTCTTTCTTTTACAAATAAAGACATTGGAATGGAGGACCTTGGTAAATAGCAGACTTTAATTCTTACTGAATCAATTTAGACTCAGTCAAACTGATTCAAAACCTATGTCAAACACGTTGTAATTCTGTGCTCAAACCAAACTAGTTGTAACTCATTCACTAAATATTCACTTCAAATCAAAATGGAATAGAAAAAGAACTACAGAAAGAAAACCTATTTAAATTATTTATATCTGAGGCGGAGGTGCAAGCACAAGGATCAAGGTGCTTGCTTTATTGTTACTCAACAAATCCCAGTTTTATTCCCAGTTCTTCATATGGCCCCTGAACACTTCTACAAGAGAACACTGAACACTGAGCCAGGAGTAATCCCTGCGATCTGGTGGTTAAAGCTCCCAAAGGAAATCAATGTATAAGCATATATATGCATATCTGCATATGTATATGTACATACTATGTAGGTATGCATATAGATATATAAACATATAGCCTAGTATATGTTTATGTTTATCTTTGTATTATTTATGCACATGAGCATTGAGGTACATTTTTACATATGTATCAAACATGATTTACATTTTTTATTTTTAGTGATTAGTTATTTGCAATGCTTGAAGAATTAACAGTTGGGCAAAAATTCCCAGGAAGAGACCCACAGGAGAATTCTCAACCAAAATTTTTGATAAAAAACATTTAATTTTCTTGACATCCTTTTTGTAATTAATACTGATGGTAATATTTGCAAATAAAAGTATGTATCAAGTTATGGATTATCCATTTAATAAATCAAAGCAATATTTACATATGTCATAGAATTATATTACAAGAAATATTAGGTATTTTCTATAACAATTCACAATTTCTCTGTCCCTGTCTTTCAAAAAACTTTTTCATATGATTTTATAGAAACTTAATCTCTAAAGTACTGACATTAAAAGGAACAAGATATAAATTCAAATATTTAATCAGGAATCTTTACATCATTTTCTCTTTGTGTTTTTTTTCTATAATAATTGAGGGGGAAAAAGTACCTGATTGTATTTTCTTTTAGGAATAAATTCATAAATTTAATATTTAATCTTTGTAAGTTTAAATATTTTCATCAAAATTGCATTGAAATGTGACATTATGGTTGTATATATTTAGAAATATTTAATTAAATTTTGTTTTCTTTATGGGTAATAGCACAGCAGGTAGCACATTATTCTTGCTTGTGGCTGACAAGGGTTTAATCTTTGATATCCCATATGGCCCCCATGATTTCTGAACACAGAACATTTATAAGTAAAATGTTTATTTAAACTAAAATTAACATTGTAAGGGGCCAGAGTGGTGGCGCAAGCAGTAGGACATTTGCCTTGCACATGCTGACCTAGGTAGGACTGACTGTGGTTTGATGCCCTGGTGTCTCATTTGGTCCCCCAAGCCAGGAGCAATTTTTGACCACATAGCCAGGAGTAACCTATGAGCATCACCGAGTGTGACCCAAAAAGCAACAACAAAACAAAACGAAAAATAAACCATTGTAAGACATTGTTTGCGAGTTCCTTACTCAGTGGCACTCTGGACTTACTCTTGCCTCTGCACTCAAGATCATACCTGGCATTCCTCAGAAAATCATATAGACTGCCAAAAATCAAACAATGTTTAGTGACTGTAAGTCAATTATTTGCTATCGTTTTTTTATGTGTGTATTGCCTAAAACAGATACTTCTGAACAAACTTTCTTTTATGATAGCTAACATAATTGTGAATAAGGTGCTTATTTTAGAAAAAAGAGAGAGATACCAGTTGTCAATACATTTGCTGCTGATAGAAAAACTATCATTTCTTAATATTAGAGACATTTTGTTTGAGAGATTTAAGAATTATTTTATATTATTTTATTTTTTTTTTTGTTTTTTTGGGCCACACCCGTTTGATGCTCAGGGGTTACTCCTGGCTAAGCGCTCAGAAATTGCCCCTGGCTTCGGGGGGACCATATGGGACGCCAATGGGATGGAACCGTTGTCCTTCCTTGGCTAGCGCTTGCAAGGCCAACACCTTACCTCTAGCGCCACCTCGCCGGTCCCAATAATTATTTTATTTAAAATAAATTTTATCTAAGATAAATGATTTTACCTAAAAATAATAATAAATGTTTGTATATAAGAGCCTCAAGGTATACTGGGTTATTGCTAACACTGGGCATATGATTTTTGAGGAAAATGATAAATGGGAAATAGAATATATTAGAGATCAATAGAAGCATTGAATATTGAATTGCAAGGAGGTTATGAATCAGATATTTCTAGTGGAACTTAACTGTACAAGAATACCTACCATTTTTAACTACAATATGTTCATATTTTGAGTTAATCCCAATACATTTTTAGTGTATATGCGTTTTTGTTCCTGCTTCAAATTACAAAGATATAGATGATTGAATTAATTAAGAGTCATTATTTATTCAGTTACTTATATAGAAAATAGTGGATCAAAATGTCACTGGAATTAGATATTAAATTTTATAATCCAGAAAAATTGAGTATATACTTAAACAGTATATATAAGTAGCACCTTATCTCTCAGCACTATGGTGTGTAGAACATTAGAATGGGCATCTCGAGACTGAAGGTTTTTTCAACATGCCCGAGCCAGCGAAGTCCGCTCCCGCCCCGAAAAAGGGCTCGAAGAAGGCGGTGACCAAGGCGCAGAAGAAGGACGGCAAGAAGCGCAAGCGCAGCCGCAAGGAGAGCTACTCGGTGTACGTGTACAAGGTGCTGAAGCAGGTGCACCCCGACACGGGCATCTCGTCCAAGGCCATGGGCATCATGAACTCGTTCGTCAACGACATCTTCGAGCGCATCGCGGGCGAGGCGTCGCGCCTGGCGCACTACAACAAGCGCTCCACCATCACGTCCCGCGAGATTCAGACGGCCGTGCGCCTGCTGCTGCCCGGCGAGCTGGCCAAGCACGCCGTGTTCGAGGGCACCAAGGCTGTCACCAAGTACACCAGCTCCAAGTAAACGTTGGCACCGTGTGCTAAGTTCAACCCAAAGGCTCTTTTCAGAGCCATAAAAAAAAAAAAAAAAAAAGAATGGGCATCTCATTCAGGCATGGGATATGAACAGAATAAAGTACAGAGGCTATAAGGTCATGATATTCAGCTATAAATTCTTCTGAAAATAATTCAACTCTATTCTTCAATTTCCAAATAAAATTGAATTTAATAATAGTAACTAAATTTTTGTCATGGTATATTTTATGATTTAATGAAATATCTGGAAAAACCTTTTCACTGTTTGAAAGAAAGGATATTATATTCTCAAAGGTTTAATCTGTTAGGAAGATGAAAAAAATAACCTGGCAATAACATTCCTATATGTTGATTAATTTTTGAAATAGGAAAATAATGGAATTGAAATTAGAAAAAATGGCAAGAGATTATAGAAAATTTCGGGATATCATTATGATGCATATTACCCAATGTTTACTATATGTGTACCTATAAAACAAAATGAGACAATTGTTTCCTGCACTTAACTATTAAGAGTCATAGAATAGGGAGATTTTCTTTTGAATGTCAAGTTACACTTATAAAAATATATATAATTATAACAGCATCTAGATAAATAGTAAATTGAACAAAATACAATAAAGCATTATAGCAAAAGTAAATAAGAGCCTTATATAAATAGACAATGTATATTTGCAATTTTGTAATTTGAGCCCTACAAATAATTCCCCCCAAATTATATAAAATTATAACACCTACTTATCTATAGCCTCCCTTACCTTTTCATCTCTTTCATTTATTATGTATAATTTAACTAAAAGAAAATATGCAACTTCTCTCAGTCACCCCAGAGAAAAACATAACATATGGATCTTAAAGGATATCATGTTTGTCTAATTCCCAAGGATATCTAATGAATAAAACTGCCACCCCTCTTTTTTAATCTTTTAGTTAAGAGCTTCCACCTTTTCTTTTTTCAAATATTGGGACATGAATTACATTGTTTTACTTAATTTCTGTATTTTTCTATAAAATTAAGGAGAAAAAATAAGAAAGATTGGGAACCAGGGGTCAAGAGGTCTCATCAGATTATTAGTGGAGATAAAAAAAAAAAGACAGAACTAACTATTCAAGCCAAAGTCAATAAAAATAGAATCAAGTGATCCAATCTATAAAATTCTAAATTTAAAATTAGCCTATTTTACTGGCAGGCCAGGGAGCAAAGGGTTGTGCGCACTCTGGGAACATTGGTGGTTGAAGGAGGACGATGTTGGTGGGATTGGCTCAGATTCATTGTATGACTTATTGGGACCTGAGATCTGGACAAGGAGGGACACTATTTTGTAAATGCCACTTGGCAAGGCTTCTTAAGGTTCTGCTCAGAACCACTCTTAGTTCCATGGGCTGTCAGTATAATAGGCTCAGGATACAATAATTTTCACAAATTTGCTTTTTTTCTGTACTCTCTATTTTAACTTCTTTATTTCTTTTTTTTTCCTTATATATTTTTACAATAAATTATTTCCTACTTATCTAGAAATAATGTATTATGGTCAGCTATATTCAACTCTGTAATACATGCTCTTAAAGTAAAATTAAAAAAAATTAAGGTCAATTTATCTGATAGCACTTCTTTCCTCAAAAGACCACATGAGATTCACTTTTACTGAGAACATAAGCCTAATTAAGTGAATGAAAACATTTGGAACTTGTTGCCCGATATTTTGAAACAGTTCTCTACGATGTTATTTTTCTTGGGTCAGAAAACAACAATAAGGGAAACATGAGGAGGTGGTAGGTCTGGGCTTAACCATTTTTTCAGACTATGAGGGAAATTGGAGAGTGAGTGGGAAATTAGAAAAGAAGATGTTATTTTTCTATGTGATTTTTTTTCCTAATACCATCACCCAGCTGTGCTTTTCTTTATAATTCTATTGAGCTTTCAAACTAGGTCTACGTGGAGTTAGTTATTGTTGCTTATGTCACCTTATATCTAATCCTCCTTCAAACCTGATCCCAAGGTTAAATCACTCTGACTGAAATATTCTCAATGGTGTGTTTAATATAAATTCACACTATGAGCCTTAATCTCACCAAGAAATCAAATAGTGCAAACTGATATCTCCTTATTAATCATATATTTTGTCTCTCTGATTACAGGCCTTGACTGTCATAATTTTAAGGCTTATTTTATTAAATATTATTAGTTGGACGAGTGCTCATTAGTCTTTGAAAAGCAGCTAAAAGCAAGCACTTCAAATTTATAGTTCCTATCTGAAATCCCAGAGTCCCTCTCTCATTTCACTCTGCTACATGTATGCCATTAAACCTGAAGAAACACCAATGAAATCTTTCCCATACTAGAGATTTTATCTGCTTTTCATGAAGTCTGACATAACCAAAGTAATATGCTTGCTTGTACTCAAGGAAAAAAATCCATGATTCTACATTGTACAATTTACTGAGGGAGCAGAATGATAACTGCAACAATGTCATAATCGACTTAATCATAGGATACAGTCAGATGTTAAGAACACATGCACACATACAAAAATAGCACTGGTTAAGCTATATCTTTTTCATATTTTGTTCCCATGCATTTTCGATGTAAGATGAAAAGTTCCATAATAAAACCATCTAGATTTTATCCAGATAAAATTTATCTAAATGGTATCAAAAATAATATCATCTAAAAAGGATTCAATTTTATTTTTATCATATCTCTCACAAGTAATTCACAAAATGATGGACATAGGAAAGATAAGATATTTCAAAAAATTTAAATACTAATCATTTTGTTCACATCTTAGAATTCAATAATGTAAAGGCAATAAAACTGTGCTACTTTTTTTCCTGAAATTCTTTTTTATTTATTTTTTAAATTTTTTTATTTAAACAACTTGATTACATATATGATTGTGTTTGGGTTTCAGTCATGTAAAGAACACCACCCATCATCAGTGCAACATTCCCATCACCAATGTCCCAAATGTCCCTCCTCCCCACTCAACCCCCACCTGTACTCTAGACAGGCTTTCTATTTCCCTCGTACATTTTCATTATTAGGATAGTTCGAAGCTTAATTATTTCTCATCCCTGTTTGTGGTGAGCTTCATGATGTGAGCTGTAACTTCCAGCTCTTTTCTATTTTGTGTCTGAAAGTTATTATTGCAAGAATGTCTTTCATTTATCTTAAAACGCATAGATAAGTGAGATCTTTCTGCGTCTTTCTTTCTCTCTCTCTGACTTATTTCACTCAGCATAATAGATTCCATGTACATCCATGTATAGGAAAATTTCATGACTTCATCTCTCCTGACAGTGCATAATATTCCATTGTGTATATGTTCCACAGTTTCTTTAGCCATTCATCTGTTGAAGGGTATCTTGGCTGTTTCCAGAGTCTTGCTATGGTAAATAGTGCTGCAATGAATATAGGTGTAAGGAAGGGATTTTTGTATTGTATTTTTGTGTTCCTAGGGTATAATCCTAGGAGTGGTATAGGTGGGTTGTATGGGAGCTCGTTTTCCAGTTTTGGGAGGAATCTTCATATTGCTTAACATAAAGGTTGAACTAGATGGCATTACCACCAGCAGTGGATAAGAGTTCCTTTCTCTCCACATCCCCACCAACACTGCTTGTTCTCATTCTTTGCGATGTGTGCCAATCTTTGGGGTGTGAGGTGGTACCTCATAGTTGTTTTGATTTGCATCTCTCTGATGATTAATGTTGTGGAGCATTTTTTCATGTGTCCTTTGGCCATTTGTATTTCTTCTTTGTCAAAGTGTCTGTCCAGTTCTTCTCCCCATTTTTGATGGGATTAGATGTTTTTTCTTGTAAATTTCTGTCAGTGCCTTATATATTTTGGAGATTAGCCCCTTGTCTGATGGGTATTGGGTGAATATTTTCTCCCAATCTGTCGGGTGCTCTTGTATCCAGGATGCTATTGCTTTTGAGGTGCAGAAGCTTCTCATTTTAATATATTCCATCTGTTAATCTCTGTTTTCACTTGCTTGGAGAGTGCAGTTTCCTCTTTGAAGATGCCTTTAGTCTCAATGTCCTGTAATGTTTTACCTACGTGTTGTTCTATATATCTTATGGTGTCGGTCTGATATTGAGGTCTTTAATCCATTTGGATTTAACCTTCGTACATGATATTAGCTGGGGGTATAAATTAAGTTTTTGCAAGTGGCTATCCTGTTGTGCCAACACAACTTGTTGAAGAGGCTTTCTTTGCTCCACTTAGAATTTCTTGCTCCTTTATCAAAAATTAGGTGATTGTATGTCTGGGGAACATTTTCTGAGTATCAAGCCTATTCCACTGATCTAAGGGCCTGTCTTTATTCCAATACCATGCGGTTTTGATAACTATTGCTTTGTAGAACAGTTTAAAGTTGGGGAAGTAATTCCTCCCATATTCTTTTTCCCAATGATTGCTTTAGCTATTCGAGGGTGTTTATTGTTCCAAATGAATTTCAAAAGTGCTTGATACACTTCTTTGAAGAATGTCATGCATATCTTTAGAGGGATCACATTAAATCTGTACAATGCTTTGGGGAGTACTGCCATTTTAATGATGTTAATCCTGCCAATCCATGAGCAGGGTATTTGCTTCCATTTCCACATGTCCTCTCCTTATTTCTTGGAGCAGAGTCTTATAGTTTTCTTTGTATAGGTCCTTCACATTTTTAGTCAAGTTGATTCCAAGATATTTGAGTTTGTGTGGCACTATTGTGAATAAGGTTGTTTTCTTAATATCTATTTCTTCCTTATTACTATTGGTGCATAGAAAGGCCATTGATTTTTGTGTATTAATTTTGTAGCCTGCCACCTTGCTATATGACTATTGTTTCTAGAAGCCTTTATGTAGAGACTTTAGGGTTTTCTAGGTAGAGTATCATGTCATCTGCAAAGAGCGAGAGCTTGACTTCTTCCTTTCCTATCTGGATTCCCTTGATATTTTTTCTTGCCTAATCTCATAGCAAGTACTTCCAGTGCTATCTTAAATAGGAGTGGTGAGAGAGGACAGCCTTGTCTTGTGCCAGAATTTAGAGGAAAAGCTTTCAGTTTTTCTCCATTTAGGACAATATTTGCCTCTGGTTTGTGGTAGATGGCCTTAACTATATTGAGAAAGGTTCCTTCCATTCCCATCTTGCTGAGAGTTTTGATCAAGAATGGGTGTTGGACCTTATCAAATTCTTTCTCTGCATCTATTGATATGATCATGTGATGTTTATTTTTCTTGTTGTTGATGTTGTGTATTACGTTGATTTATGGATGTTAAACCAGCCTTTCTTTCCTGGGATAAAACCGACTTGATCATAGTGGATGATCTTCTTAATGAGGCATTGAATCCTATTTGCCAGGATATTGTTGAGGATCTTTGCATCTGTATTCATCAGCAATATTGGGCTGTAATTTTCTTTTTTCATAGCATCTCTGTCTGGTTTAGGTATCAAGTTGATGTTGACTTTATAAAAGCTATTTGGAAGTGTTCCTGTTTTTTCGATTCATGAAAGAGTCTTGCCAGGATTGGTAAAAGTTCCTCTTGAAAGGTTTGGAAGAATTTATTAGTAAATCTATCTGGGCCTGGACTTTGTTTTTGGACAGACATTTGATTACTGTCTTAATTTTCTCAATAATGATGGGTGTGTTTAGATATGCTACATCCTCTTCATTCAACTGTGGAAGATTATAAGAGTCCAAAAACTTATCCATTTCTTCCAGGTTTTCATTTTTAGTGGCATAGAGTTTCTCAAAGTAGTTCTGATTACCCTTTGGATCTCTACCATATCAGTATTGATCTATCCTTTTTCATTCCTAATACGAGTTATCAAGATTCTCTCTTTCTTTGTTAATTTTGCCAGTGTTCTATCAATCTTTTTTATTTTTTCAAAGAACCAACTTCTGTTTTTGTTGATTGTTTTTCGGGTTTCCACTTTATTGATTTCTGCTCTCAGCTTTGCTATTTCCTTCTTTCTCCCTATTTTTGGGTTCTTTTGTTGAGTACTTTCTAATTCTAGAAGCTGCGTCATTAAGCTATTCAGGTATGTCTCTTCTTTCTTCCTGATGTGTGCTTGCAAAGCTATAAATTTTCCTCTCAGTACCGTTTTTTGCTGTGTCCCATAAGTTCTGATAGTTTGTGTCTCCATTGTCATTTGTTTCTAGGAAGGTCTTGATTTTCTCTTTGATTTCATCTTGGACCCACTTGTTATTCAGTATTAGGCTGTTTTAACTTCCAGGTATTAAAGTTTTTCTTCTGTGTCCCTTTGTGTTTCACATATAATTTCAGGGTCTTGTGGTCAGCGAAGCTAGCCTGCAAAATTTCTATCCTCTTGATATTATGGAGTAATGTTTTATGTGCTAGCATGTAGTCTATCCTGGAGAATGTCCCATATACATTCGAGAAGAATGTGTATCCTTGCTTCTGGGGGTGGAATGTCCAGTATATATCTACTAATCCTCTTTCTTCCATTTCTCTTTTCAGGTCTAGTATATTCTTGTTGGGTTTCAGTCTGGTTGACCTTTCATGTGATTTCAATGTCGTTTTGAGGTCTCCCACAATTATTGTGTTGTTATTGATATTATTTTTCAGATTTGTCAACAATTTTATTAAATATTTTGCTGGCCTCTCATTCGGTGCATGTATGTTTAGGAGAGTGATTTCTTCCTGCTGTACGTATCCCTTGATTAATATAAAATGTCCCTTTTTTTCCCTTACAACTTTCCTAAGTATAAAGTTTGCATCATCTGATATTAGTATGGCCACTCCAGCTTTTTATGGGTGTTGATTGCTTGGATGATTTTCCTCCAGCCTTTTATTTTGAGTCTATGTTTGTTCTGACTATTCAGGTGAATTTCTTGTAGGCAGCAGAAGGTTGGATTGAGTTTTTTGATCCATTTAGCCACTCTGTGTCTCTTAACTGCTGCATTTAGTCCATTGACATTGAGAGAAAGAATTGTCCTGTGAGTTGGTGCCATCTTTATCTTGGAGATTGGTTTGTCTGCAGGTCAGTCTTGTCTTAAAGTAGGCCATTCAGTTTTTCTTTTAAGAATGGTTTTGAGTCTGTAAAGTTTTGAGCTGTTGTTTGTCTGTGATACCATTTATTGTTCCTTCAAACCTGAAAGTGAGTTGTACTGAGTGCAGTATTCTAGGAGAAACATTTATTTCATTGAGTTTTGTCACTATGTCCCACCACTGCCTTCTGGCCTTCAGTGTGTCTGGTGACAGGTCTGCAGTAAATCTCAAGTATGTTCCCTTGATTGTAATTTCTCTTTTCGATCTTGCTGCTTTCAGAATTCTGTCTCTATTTGTGGAATTCATCATTGTGACTAGGATGTGTCGTGGGTGTTTTTTCTGGGGTCTTTTTTAGTTGGTACTCTTTGGGAATGCAGGATTTGATATCATGTATTCTTTAGCTCTGGTAGTGTCTCTTTAATGATATTCTTGATCGTTCATCCTTCTTGGAGATTTTCTTCCTGGGTCTCTGGGACTCCAATGATTCTTAAGTTGTTTCTGTTGAGCTTATCATAGACTTCTATTTTCATATGTTCCCATTCTTTGAGTAATTTTTCCATTGTTTGATCATTTGCTTTAAGGCTTTTTTCCAATTTCTTCTGCTGTATGGAGTTGTTATTCATCTCATCTTCCAGTGTACTAATTTTATCCTCAGCTGCTGTTAACCCATGGGAATGCTCAACCATGTTTTTCTTCAATTCATCTACTGATTTTTTTCAGACCTGATATTTGACCTGAAATTTCAGTTTGGAGTTTTCTGATTTCTATCTTCATGTTCTCTTGATTCTTATTAGTGTTCTCTTTTATACTTTTTGAGTTCTTTGAACATCTTCCATATTGTGACTCTAAACTCCTTATCTGAGAGACTGACTAGTTGGTTGGTCATGTTCAAGTCATCAGAGTTGCCATCATAATTCTCTATGTCTGGCGCTGGCCTGCATTGTTTCCCCATTGTCACACTTTTATTGTGGGTTATTCTATGTGTTGTGGTTGTACTCATTGGCTATATGATGTGCACGGCCAGGAAGCAAAGCAGAGCGGCCATGACCCTCTGGCTTCACCCTTTCTGGGCTTGTAAACTCACCTCCAGGGAAGGCTCCAGGGGAAGGTGATCCATCCTCAGATGAGCCACATACAGAATGAAATCTGGCCGAAAATGGAGCACAGCACAGAAGACAGGCAGATAGGGGTGCTGACATCTGAGGTCCAGCAGAGTTTAGTGGTTTCCCCTTTCTGAGCATGTAAGCTCAGCTCCAGGGAAGGCTCCAGGGGTGGTGAGCCATCGCAGATGAGCCACACACAGGATGAAATCAGGCTGAAGGTGGAGCACAGCACAGAAGTCAGGCAGATAGGGGTGCTGGCATCTTTCCAGCAGAGTTCAATGATTTCCCTTTTCTGTGTGTGTAAACTCACCTCCAGGGAAGGCTCCAGGGAAGGCGAACCGTCTTCAGATGAGTTACACACAGGATGAAATCAGACCGAAAATGGAGCACAGCACAGAAGCCAGGCAGATAGGGGTGCTGGCATCTGAGTTCCAGCAGAGTTCAGCGGCGTCCCCTTTCTAGGCTGTAAAGTCAGCCATTTCTTACTCACTCACTTGCTCACTGGGTAGCTTCAGATTACAGTTTTTTGGTTGTTCGTTTGCCAGGCTCTGAGGAGCGCTTCAAGGATTCAGAAAAGACAGAGAGCACAGGACAGGGCCCCCTTGAGGTCCTCAGTTTCCTCAGAAGAAGCACAACAGTGTGGAAACTCCACAGGTGAAGCAATCAGCACTTTACCTGGCAGTCTCCACAGTCAGCCATTTCTTACTCAATCCAAATCTGTGCTTCTGAAAGACCTTCATAATGTAAGGATGAGGCATTTTTGTCCCAAAACCTACCAGAAATTTTTTTACACAAGAAATTTCTGAAATATTGCCAGAAAAAACTTGTGTAGGAGTTAAAGCACATCCGTGCATATGGTCAGCCCAATTTCTATTCCATTAACCATGTGGTCCCCTGAGAATAATTAGCGATAACACTAATTGCTTTTGAGTAAAATGTGGGTGGCCCAGTTAATTTCTAGTTCTATAGCATCAATGTTGCTATCTGCAAATCAACAACCAAATAAAACTGAATAAATTTAGTTTTCAAAATAAGTTAGAATAGAAATCTAAAAGATGTGTCTGACTGGAAAGCAGGTATAATCTCGCAATACATTAAAACAAAAATATTGTACACAAAAGCTTGGCTTTTGAGTTGAGACTTCCATTACAAACAAAGGTCTGCCCAACTCAAGTGTTATCTTTTTCTACACCAGACAATGATACTCTCAAGTACATGGATGCACATAATTTTATCCTGCCTATTTTCTATCACTGCACTCAGCGGTCACTCATGGCAAGGCTCAAGATACCATACATGTGCCAGGGATTAAAACCTAATTGACTGCATGCAATGCAAATGCCCAACACATTATACTATTTCTAAGGTCTCTAAGAGTTGTGAGGTGTGTTTGTGCGTGTGTGTGTGTACAGGGGGAATATGAGTGTATATGTGCAGATATGGGGTCTATTTAACTTTAAAACATACTATCAATTAGAGTTCACATATCAACTTACCCAAAAGCATTCATTGTAGGCTTTATATAATATAGTAACGTATCACCAGGGCAAAACTTGAACTCTTATACTATCTCCAATTATAACACTACCTGAAAAGAGTGCTTGCTAGGAAGGTAGATTGATGAAATATGTAAAATTCAATACATGAGAATAACATTTTACTTTTATTCATTCTTAAGTTGCAGTAGTTACCTGGAGTTTTATATGTAAAGTAATTAATTAAATTAACAATAACAGTAGCAAGCATTCACTTTAAAACTTCAAGAAAAACAGAAAGTAAAATCAGTGCATTTTCACTGACTATTAAGAGAACAAAAGACATAAACTCCAATAACTCTGAGTGTGAGAGTTCTATGACCAGAATAGCAGAAAAATATATAATATATGTGTGTGCAGAGCCAAGTACTCCCCACAGTGTGCAGTTACATTAAATGTAATCTGAAGAAAATTTCTGCTCCTACTAATATTTCTGGACCTCTGATATGTTAAATATATTGTTAATATAATTTTTCCAAAATACAGAAGAATGAAAATAAAAGTGAGTTCAGATGGAAAACAAAGTGGCAAATACAATATGAAGAAGAAACACTAGATGAATGCATGTGAATAAAGAGTAGCCACGATGCCATGACCCCTCAAAACTTAGAACCCTGAAAGTAGCTACAATTATGTACTTCATTTTTCAGTGCAACCCTCATGATATTTAAATAACACAGGAAGAAACTTCACCAGATTAATGTAGCACCTGTATCATGATCATAGATCCTGAAAATTATTGATGTGTAATCCAATTGATTAGCACAGAATATATAAGTCATTGCCATAGGAATTGGAAAAGAAATAGAATATTCAAGAATTAAAGAACTACAATCATCAATGTAAAGCAAACTCTTGATACAATATTAGGTGCATCATTAACATGACATATTTACAAAGCATTGCATTTAAAAAAAAAGAAAACATTGGTACAATTGAGCTTACATGCAAGCTGTAAGTCTAATGATCATTGACTGATATTATCTAATATTTAGTTGATCTAAGCTCACTCTATATAGTAATTATATTTGGGGACCACACCCAGTTATTTAAAAGAGTTGGAATTTGTGATATTGTCTGTTTTAGGTTCTATGCTTAGATTTTTTTTTTCTGCAGCACTCAGGCCACCATGTACTGCTGTGTATGCTGAGCATGTGATCAGCCCTTTGAGCTCTGGCTGTCTCTGGCCCTGAGGCTGATGCTGTTAATTCTGGCTTCATTTACAATGCCATCTTTTCTAAAGCCAAATATATTTTAAACTGTGTGAGCAGAAACATTAGTGTCCATATTCTAATACTACATTTCTACATTATGTTCAACTATTCTTAATATATGAAGTTACACAAGGGCTGGGTTTTGACTAGTGAATGCAATCTGGTATCTAATCAGATAGCTGTGAAGGCAAACCTATATCTGAGTTCCAGAAATTGGAATATTTTAAATGATAACTGCAAAACAAGAATTTATTTCTATTAGAAACTATATAAATGTTGAAGAAGTAAATCTCTTAAAAATCTGCTTATGACCATTATATTCTCCAGTATTGTAGGAAGAGAATGACTTGTTCCATACTCGGGGATGCTATACATTTTTCCTCTAAATTTCTCTTCCCTAAAAGTGAGGCTATCTGTAACCTCCTTGTGTCTTTTGAATTGTAGCACCCATTCCCACTTGATTGTCAAGGAGAAATATGTGGTGCAGACCATCAGAGTGCATTCAGAGTAGGATATCTAACCTGTGGCTAGAAACCCAGTGGAGTCCATGGCAGTCAGAACATTCATCACATTGTCAATTACCTCAGGTTTCTTTTTGCCACTCCCTTCTTCCCAGCATGTTTACCCTGCTTGTCTCCAGAAAATGCTTCAAGGATTTTTCAATTCTATTTCTCTGATCCCATCTGTTTTCTATTCTCTAGGAATTTAGTTTTTTAAAATGTTGGCTTGCTGATGGTAATAGCTCTTACTTTCTGGCTCTGTTCTTGATATGTTCTTTCAAAGAAAAACATTCTCTGACAACTTGAAGGAGTTTAATAGGAAAAGAGATAATGTGCATGCTAGGCTTGCAATCTTGAAACAATTTTCCTTTGCTTTCTTTAACTCAACCAACAGTTCATCTTTATTAATAATATCCTATGACAAGGAGAGGTTATGGAGTTTAGGCGTTCAAATAAATAATCTCACTAGATTTAACCACAGTTGTACCTTCTGAGCTAGCACAGATTTAATAAAGTTAAAAATGTAATTCTTAAATTCCTAAAAGACATATTATAAATATTTGGTTTTGTAGTTGGTATTAACATATAAGTTAGGGTACAGCAAGGGTACATGTTTGCCTTGCATGTGACCTATTAGAGTTTGATCGTGAGCATCTCATGTTGTCTCCCAAGCACCATCAGGAGAGATTCCTGATTGGAGAATCAGGAATAACCATAATCTTTGCCAGGTGTGCACCTACTCTTCAAAAATATGTGAGGGTTCTTGTAGATACTTCAATGGGATGAAGCACATGCCTTGCATGCCAGAGGCTTATGGAGTAACCTTATATCATTGAATCAAGTATAGTCCCTGAGCATAGCTGGATGTGACATAACAATTAAAATTTTTGTTTTATTTTTTCTAAAATATTATAATTATAAAATAAAATATTATATAATTTCATTTATCATCAGTATGAATTAGTTAGATAAACATTACATTTATCCTATGTACTGGAAAAGGATACACAAATGCAAGAAAAAATTAAACTTATGAAAATGTATTGGTGACAAATTCATCATTTTTAGTTTCTGTTTTCTGCTTTTTTCCTTTTTTATTACTTTTTTTTCTCTTTTACTGCAATGAGAAAGATGAGAGGGAGAGGGAGGGAGAGATGTGGGAGGGAGAGGGAGAGAGAGAGAAAGAGAAAGGAGAGATAAATTTAAATTATTTCCATTTTATTTAATCCTAAAATTTGCATGAATCTATACAACTAATTTTCAAGACTTGTTTCAATCAGATCAACTTAAAAACATTTCAAAATAAATTTGTATAAAAGATGTTCATTATAATTTTCAGGATGCTTAGGAATTAATTATATTGTTAATAAGTTATATCTGTGCTGAGAGATTTTACAGTTGACCTCTGTTTGAATCCAAGCACCATATATGGTCTCTGAGCACCAACTAGGGTGATTCCTGAGAAAATTGCAAGGAGTATGCCCTGAACATTACTGAGTATGAACCAAAAAATACATAATAGAAAAGAAAAGGAAAGAAGAAAAAATAAAAATAAATAAAGAAAATAAATGAGATGAAAGGAAAGGAAAAGATACAAAA
This sequence comes from Suncus etruscus, assembly GCF_024139225.1. NCBI lineage: Eukaryota > Metazoa > Chordata > Mammalia > Eulipotyphla > Soricidae > Suncus > Suncus etruscus. The sequence continues at coordinate 26,843,789 of NC_064863.1, forward strand.
GAAAGATAGGATCGGGTCTTAGAGGTATTATATATATTAAGGCATTTGCATTGATTAAAAAAAACTGGTTTGATTTCTGGAAACACATGATCTCATGTGCACGTATAACAAAGAACCAGGAATAGTCCCTGAGCACTAATTAAATTAAGACTAAACTATGCCTGTAACCCAAAGTATTAGGTATCTATAGACTAAAATATTTTTAAAATTATAGGATATTTTTTCAACAGAAATCACTGATATATTTTGTTATTTTTATATTAATGATTAAGTTCAATATGTTTATTTCATTGGACGAATATTAGTAATTGCCTAATATAATCTCAATTTTTGATAGATAATTTCTGGTATTGTTTAAGAATAAATGTAATAGAACCTTTGAATATTAGTTAAAATATTGAGACACAGTCTTTAGGATTCCTTAAGATAAAATATATGTTCAAGGCTTTCTAGAAATGAAGATATTAAATAAAATTAAAGTAGTTGTAAGTAGTTACTTTAAAAAGGAGCACTGATAGTCAAACTATGACGATATATATTAGTATTTCCTTGAATTTTGTGTTTTATAGCTATATTATTATTTAAATAACTAGCATTTTTATTTCTTATTGCATTCTTTGATTAATATATTTTTAATGTCCTATGCCTCAAAATATAACAAGCCACCATTTCTCTCAGAATAGTGAGTTTCACTCTCTGACAGCCATGAGACTGAGGGTGAATCTGAAAAGAAGTTTGCATTGTTGGACAAGAGAACTTCTTCAGAGATTAATAATCACTGGGTTATAAGATAGGTCTACCTTGACTTTTTAAAAAGCTACCAATGCATTTTCATAGTTGTATAAAAAGACAACATTTTATCAATAGTAAATAGAAATTACTTTTTTTACCCCATCTTATCAAATGTTGTGCTTTTAGTCTTTCATTCATTCTCCCTGTTAGTAAATATTTTATTGTCAATTTAATTTATATTTATCTAAAAAAGTAGCAGTGAAAGTTTTGTCATATGCCTATTAGCTGCTTGTATTTACTCTAGAAAAAATTTTCACCTTTGCCCATTTTTAATAGGACTCACTTTATTTAAAATATTTGAGCTTTGCAAGTGTTTTATATACTTGCGTGTTCACTCTTCATAAGATGGAATCTATGAATTAAAAACTTTTTTTGTGACTTACAACATCTTTAACATACCTTGCAACAAAGTTGAACCTAAGTCTTCTTTAAAATAGAGACAAAAAAAATAAAATAGAGACTAGACTTAAAATCTCACAAGAAAAAGATTCAGGAAAAAATGATCAGTGTGATTGTGGAGATAATATTTCCCCAAGCACTGATTATATTTGTTCTCTATCATTGGTCATTAATCTCAGGGAAGTCATTTGTTCTTTATAGAAAATTTACAGATTTCTTTATAGAAGAACCTAAACAGAGGTTCACATGGAGATTAAAAAATGTGTAATGCCAGTGATTTGCCTGGGAAGCAGTATCTTTGTTCCCTTTATGTTTTGGTATAATTGCAGTCTGGCCTTAGCTTGTTCTCAATTTCCCAGGTGATATTATAAGTCTAGTTCTGAAATCTGAACCTTTCTCCTAGCCGTAACTCATAAAATCCTGAGTGAAAGAAGGTTTATTATTATTTTCTTTCTTTCTTTGTACATTTGTTTCTGTATTTGGGGCCACACCTGGCTGTGATCAAGGGTTATTCCTGGCTCTGCTTTCAAAAATCACTCCTGGCTCAGGGGACCATATGGAATGCCAGGGATTGAACCCTTTTCTATCCTGGGTTAGCCGTGTGCAAGGCAAGCACCCGACCACTGTGCTATCACTCCAGCTCCAGGTTGATTATTTTAACTTATTATGTTTGGAACCTGAAAGAGTAAAGATAAAGCGTTGCCTTTCATAATCACCACCAATTTTAATCTCCAGCATCAAATACGCTTCCTCAATCACTGCCAGAAATACTCCTTAGCACATAGCTATAAGTAAGCCTTGAGCACAACAAGGTGTGGTCCTCTTCCAAAGCAGCCCTAAAAATAATTAATTTAATTAATAAATTATTAATTTATTAATAAATTATTAATAAATTCAATAAGTTTCTCTTAATTTGTTATTCAGAAAATAAAATATTGTAAGCCATGTATCGCTTATCATTAGTGGTTAATATTAGTATTATATATTTTATTTGCTGAGAGCTTATACACATGATGATAAATTGTTAAAAACTCTTAAAAACTCTTTATAATTTTAACTCAAAAAAATTTAAACCTTGGGGCCTGAGTGGTGGTGCAAGTGGTAAGGAGACTGCCTTGCCCATGCTAGCCTAGGATGGATCATGGCTGAATTCCCTGGCATCCTATATGGTCTACCAACCCAGGAGCGATTTCTGAGCATATAGCCAGGAGTAACCCCTGAGAGACACTGAGTGTGGCCCAAAAATCAAAACAAAAAAACTTCAAACATTGAAGAGAATTGTATAGTCTATTTTATGGTATAGAAATTATTGACATGTACTGACATAGTTGAAGTTTCCCAATACATTGATCTGATTATACTAGGAGCAATCATTGGTCCAAAACCAATAGTTTTCAGTGATACCTCCTGGCTCTGTGCAGAGATCATTTCTCTCAGTGCTCATAAAATTATATGTACTACTAGCGATTGAATCTAAGGCAATTGCATGACAGGCATCCACCATACTGCCATACTGTCCCTTCAGACACTATAGTGGTCCTGTTAAGTGGGTTTTGGATAAAATTTGGAAAAACTAATAATGATATATAAGACAATATATAAAGTGAGAACAGATGGAAAAAAAACTGCAATAAAATTCTTGGAGAGCCTGAATGATAGCACAGCGGTAGGAAATTTGCCTTGCTTGCGGCCAATCTGGGATTGACCTGGGTTTGCTCTCAGCATCCCTTATTATCCCTTGAGCCTGCCAGGAGCGATTTCTGAGCGCAGAGCCAAGAGTAATACTGAGGTCTACCAGGTGAGGCCTTAAGGAAAACAAATCTTGGAGACAGAAACTTTTATAATAAATGAAAAATAATAGATGTATATTACTTGCATTATTGCATACAATTAAAAATGAAAGGATCATTACATTTTGAATTATATAATGGTGACATTATATTAATCAAGAATAGCTCTAAAATAATTGTGAAAACTCAAGTAGTATTCTCATGTGTATATTGCATTAATTGAATTGGTTCTTGACTTCTGTGTCTCTTGCACATTATATTTGACACTTTCTTAATCTATTCAATGGTATTTTTTATTTTGGTTTATTGTTGTTATTGTTGTTTCTGGGACATAACTGGTGGACCTATTGTTATTTTTTAAACAAAAGGTCAATTAAATGAAAAAAAAGACTATCAGATGAAATTAGAAATTAGTAGTGATTTGTCATTAAGTAAACAAAAATGGAAAATGTTACAATGAATAAGAAATAGTTTTTAAGTATAATCTGGTTGAAACTAGCATGAGGAAGTTGTCAAGATAGTAACTAAAAGTGAGATATCCCATTCAGTTAGGTCTATGTGGACATTTAGCATTCTCTGGTATTAAATTGAAAGATAGGAATGAATAGATAACTTGCTTACCTGTTTATCAAGACCTGGCCATTTTATGCACGTTTTGTAGAATCATTGCTTGATATCTGAATTATTACTAAAGACATCTATTTATCTATTTAGCTTCTTTCAAACCTGATTTGTCAGTTTTTTTTTTATTTTTTAAATTCAAGATAGTGGATTTGTTTCCAGGCAGACCTCACAACAGATTGTGTTGCCAAGTTATCTTTTTATATATGATCTAGCAATAGTTCACTTTTATTTTCTCTAACAATAATTTTTTAAACTGGCACACTGATTATAATTTCCTTATCTTTGTTCCCAAGTTATAGAACTGTCCTTTCCCATTACCATATCAAAGTATTGATATCAATTTCATAGCATTCTTACTCTATGAAAGACTGAAATCAAGGTTACTGAATATGAATAATAAAATAATCATGAGGATTATATTTTGGCAGAAACTTATTTTGCTCTAAAAACAGACGCAAGCATAGAATAATAAAATGGAACAATAAATAAAAACATCACTTTGAATTCAGCACATTTTCAATTGAATTACAGAGAGTGATGGGTAAAGAAGGTGAACAGATAGAACAAATATCAGAGGCATTTTTCTTGCTTCTTTTCATTTGAAAAGTTTTCATTTGGTTTCAGATGTAGAATTTGGTTTAATTTCTCCCAGTTTATTTCTTACAAGTATTTAATTATTTGCATTTCTAATTTATCTCTTATTTTTCACATGTAATTACTTAAAAGCCAATTAATCAAAATTATTTTACTGGTGTAAATTACTTGGGACTAGAGTGAAAATAATTCTGTGAACGATTGAATGTGAAAAGCAGAAAACTATCACGATTTTGTACCAATGACAGATTTCTATTTTTCTTGCAATGACCTTAGAGGTCATCAATTATTTCCATATTATTTAAATTAAGTAAACCTGTTACAAAGGACCTATAAAATAGACTCCTTATAGGGATTAAAACACTCCATACCTATGTAAAATAACAGTAAAGTAATTAAAATAATGTATAAATTATTTATTTATGGAATAATATTTATAGAAACTGACTTCTTTAAAGTTATTATTTAATTACTAAAATTTATCCATAACATTTCCTTGACTTATATCTCATTTTGGTCCTGGAACTTGGCATATATATCATATGATAAAGATATAACTAGATAGTTATTTTCTATGATTAAAATGTGGAAATGCTCATAATAAATAATAAGACTACACTTTTTTTCAGTTAACTCAGAGAAGGTGATGAGAATTTTTGGACAATTTGTTTAATGACAACAATTAGGATTGCTATACAGACATACATAATCACATTTTGTCAGATTTTCCAATATTATTTTCATAACTTTAAGAAGGTAAAACATCAAATATATTCTGACATTTAAGCACCAAATTTTTACTTCTGATTTCTAAAAGAAAGAAAAATGACACATTGCTATCCATTTTTAGTTCAACACTTTGGAACATTTCTCTTAATAAATATTTAATCTTGACTATAGGGCATTGCTATAAATTATTGAGTTCTGTTTATTTCTAATATCTGAGTGACAATTTCTGTGTTATTAATCTGTTCTGTTCTTTCAATTAGATGTTTTACAGGGTTTTTATTTATTTTTATTTATTTATTCATTAATTTATTTGATATTTTTAAAATTTATTTGATTTTTGATTTGGGGATTATAACTGGATATGGGCTTATTCCTGTCTTTGTGCTCAGAGATCACTCCAGCCAGGTCCCAGGGGAACTTTGTGGAAGCAGGGAAACTGAATCCAGGTAGGTTTCATGTAAAACAAGCACCCTGCCCAAATACTCTCATTCTATTTTGTTCACTAAACAAAGCTTTTATTTATTAATTTTCAAGATTTCAGTAGTATTGTCTTTGCTGTTTATCAAATCTTTTGTATATATTAGACAAGGCAGAAATATATATTCACTAGTTTTCTAATAATAAATTACTAGAGTGAATGCATTTCATTTACTTGTTAAAGAAATGTCTTCTAAAGTACTCCATAAAGCAAACCAGCATTAGAAAGTGTATTTTTCAGGCTTTCATTTAATTTCTTTTCGCTTTTTTAATTTTATGTTTAAGTATAGTTGAAAAATGGAAAAGTTCCAATAATATCAGCGACAAAGAATTAGCTAATCCTCCTAGGCATCTAATCCTCAAAAATTTATGGCAAAATCCCTTATGACCTATTTTCTTAAAAACTTTAAAATATGTTATTTTTGATTATGGTCAAAATGTCATAGTAGAGTAACCATACATCTTCAAGCTAAACATCTGTAGTTCTAGACTTAGTTAGCTAATTCCTCACAGAATTTTAGCATCTGAAAGCAACCATTTATATTTAATTTCTAGAATTTTGTTGTCATGCAAGTAAAAACATATATACTTTTCTTATGCTGATATATTACTTCAGCATAATATCCTCAATATATATGTTGCTCAGTTAGCTTCATTTATTTAGCTGAATAATTTTTCATTGTTTAAAGTCCTTAATTTCATTCTACCTTTGCTTACACAGAAAGATCTTTTCATTCAGAAATCACAAGCCTAAACTGCCTTTACAAGCTATTTTCAAATTACTGTTATACATTTTCCTTCTAATTTCTCTAGTTTGATGAATCAAACCCACTGTTTTTGAACTATTATAAGTTTTACATAAAATTCATTTCATGTAAGTGGCAATATATCTTACAAAATATCACTAATTTGCAGTGATCTCTTTGTGTACTTTGCCTTATAAATAACAAAGATGATTTCTTATTATAGCTATTAATTTTCTAGTTTTATTAACTGACTTTTAATACACTTTTAATACACTGCCAGATATTGAATGGAATGTTCTTTTTCTGGGGTAAATTGTAAAGAATTGTGTAACCTAAGTACTGAAAAAAGATAGCAAGATATGAGAAATATGAAAAAGTTTTTGTAATGTTTTCAAGAAATAGATATTTATTGATTCATTATCTTTGTTGACCTAATTATTTGACAATGGTCTTTTAAATCTTATTTTAGTATAATTATTTGTTTATATGCCTGTATAACTCACAAACATGAGTTACATAAGAACAAATAATATGTTTATTAAATTATGTACTGAAAACTCTTTTAGAATACTTGACTTGCTTTCGGAAAATGCTAATTAAAGGGGAATGAATCAGTGTACAAACAAAAGACACAAATATGGAATCTGAGATGTTTATGTCACTCAAAGGAAACATAGAAAGATTGTGGTGGTGTCTAAATGTGTGCCTTGAAATTTTATAATTGTTATTGTTTTTATACAGGAGAATTAAATGATTGTCAAAATAATTAACCACATTTTTGAATATCAAATTAATTTACTGGTTATAACAAAACTTCAAAAGCTTTGTTCTACAAAGAATTTTTATTCCAATTTTCTATAAAAATATAGAAATTCTCTCATCTATCATATGAGTGATCTGCATAGTAGTTCACCATCAGTGATTTCCCATTTTTCACTAGTATGCTCCAGATAACTTATTTACTTGCAAATCTTGGTGAAGGTTTTAATTGATACTTAATTCAACAATTGAATTCTTGGAAGGTTACAGAATGCGTCCAGTATTAGAAAATACCCACTAAAGTAATGGAAATTTCCATAGGCCAAAGTAGAGGAATAAAATTTCTCTTCTTGGAACATGAGCTTGAAACATGAATTTACTAAAGTCCATATAGATTGTTAATCTGGAAGTATCTTGAATTAACTTCTTATACTTTCAGTCATAAAGACGTTTTTATTTAACATAAAATATTTACCCTCCCAAAGAAAGGAAGATAAAGAAAAAGAATCTCATTTGAGAAAAATAAAACAACTTTGACCTATGCATATAAGACCTTAGCTTTATATGTATGAAGAACATTTTCTGTAAGAATAGTTCTTGTCTTTACATTATGATGAACAATAGATAATATAGAATAATGCTATGAAATTCAGCATGAAATACTTGTTCTGGTATGATTTTTTCTTGTTTACACCAGTGTGTGGTTTAATTACAATGAAGAATAGATCAAAAGAGAATGTCCTCAACTGGATATACCTAGCAGATCAATCACATCTCAGTAGGAAATTATATTCATGCCAGATATAACAAACATTAGGAACTACAAACAGAAGTATGGGGTAAATAGAAAGAGTGTATGATGGATATTAAAGACCTCTGAAACTTCAAGCTTTGTAAAGCCTTACATCCACTGGAATTGAACTATCAATGAAAGAAAACAGTGTCATCAGATGCTAGATCTGTGGTACTATGGAGGTTTCCTTGAAGTTCTCTAAAGAATGGAACTGCAGATTTGGAGTCATTGTTGTAAAGAACTAGGGGAGATTATTTTTGTCCTGTTTGGATGGTTTATTACTTTTGTCTCAACTAACCAGAAGACAGATGGCTAGGGAATCTAAATTTTGTCTGCAAGGCTTAAAAAACATTTTATTAACATCTAAATCTGAGGACAGGAAAGAAAAAAATGGCAAGGTTTTGAGAATAGTTTTGGGAATGGATAACAGGAATAATGCACAGTGTCTGATGTAGTAGTTTCGACAAGATTATTCAAAACCTTTGTTCTCATATGCTAGATAATTTCTAGCCTATTCCCTTTACATAAGAGCTGTGAGGGTAGAATTTTAATGCTCCCAATTAAAATCTAAATACATTCTAATTATGCCCTTCCTATGAAATTCCATATAACGGATGCCTTAGCGCTTTACAATAAAAGAATTCACTTCAAAGTGCATTATATATTCTTTGTGGGGATGAGCAATGAAACACATGCTCTTTATGTCAGAATATTAATTCATTCTGTAGAAAACATATAGAATAGTAGCAAGTAGAATATAAAGATTGAAAATATTTAAACCGAAAGTTTTACAATTCACTTCAATCTTAGACATTTTTAATATGTCTGTGTTCATAGTCTAGGTGTAGACAGAGCATTTTGTCTTATACTGGCTTGATCTGGGCTATGCATGATACCATGGCTGAATTTGTATCCACCTACTTTGCTCAATTAGTGTCTTTTTAAATAGCTAAATAAAGCTTTTAAACACATACACACAAATAACATCCTGTGAAAAGTTTCAATCCAAAATAGAATCTATGTGAAACTCAAAAAAAGCAAAATAGAATTAATCTGCCTACTAAAATCTAAAACAAATGGAAAAAACCTTTATAGGTGTGGTATATTAATCAATTTCTTACTGAGTAAATGATAGACTGTAGTGTTATGCATGGACTACTTAAGCACATCACACATATGCATATATGTAATATAAAATTATATATGTTAATAATGAATTTAGTATTTGAATTACACTTCAAAGATGATTGTTTGAGGATGAATTAGAATGTATATGTGCATAGGTAGATAAAAAGATAGACTTATGTGTGAACATGTGTGAAATTAAGCTAGTCTCATCTCTCTCATCTGTTACTTATGTGACTTCCACAAAGTTATGAAATGTCTGCCAACTATTAACTTATAGATATATTTGACATTTTAAAATAAACACCTAGGTTGTACTCATTATCATATCCTCACTATTATAACTTATGTCACGTGATTATAATTTATCATTTTACCAATAATTAAATTTTAGGTCAAGTAAGAGTAAGAAATTTGCTTAGTAATTGATACTTATGTCCCTGTTCTCTGTTGAGCACCTTCTGTGATATAAAATTATATATGTTAATAATTAAAATTAATAATCTTAATTTTGGGGTTTTTTGAAATGTGAACTTTTTAAAAAATTTTATTGTGACCAATGTGAATTGCAATTCATTTACAGTTATATTTAAGGTACATAGTGACAGTGAATTAGGACCATTCCCACTACCAATGTTTTCCTCCCTCCACCCCTGTTCCCAGCATGCATCACTTACTTTTCTTTTTGGCCCCTGATACTGTTAGTATATCAGGTCCCTTTGGTATATAAGTTGTAGATTGGGTATCTTTTTTTTTTTTTTTTTTTTTTTTTTTTTTTTTTTTTGGTTTTTGGACCACACCCTGTGACGCTCAGGAGTTACTCCTGGCTATGCGCTCAGAAGTTGCTCCTGGCTTCTTGGGGGACCATATGGGGCGCCGGGGGATTGAACCGCGGTCCATCCTAGGCTAGCGCAGGCAAGGCAGGCACCTTACCTCCAGCGCCACCGCCTGGCCCCGTAGATTGGGTATCTTGATTCTGTTGTTGTTGGGTTTGATATTTAGGTCTGATCATCTTTTTTATTTCTGTTCAATTTTTATGCAACTGTTTGCTCCTGGTACCATCCACTTATTCTTTCCCTTCAATTTTTGAGGCAGCACATGATGATTCAAGTTCTGTGGTTCTGTTGGGAAAAAGGAAAAGAAAAGCTGGGAAAGGTCCATCTAGGAACTATTAGTATCAATTTAAGAGAAGAAAGGGAAATAAAAAAAAGTAAAGTAAAACAAACAAAACAACCCACCAAAACAAGCAATGCACAACAACTAAACAACAACAAGAAGAAAGAACAAAAGGGGGAAAATAAAGCAGGGCTAGTGTGGCGAGGTTTTTGCCCCCCTTTTTTTTTCATTAGCACTGTAAGTATTAGAAAAATTGTTAAGAGAATTTCCTTTGGCCTAAAGGATACTCATTTCTCCACTCTTGAAGCATCCTGTCATAGGAACAAATACATGCTCTGGACATACTCATTATCAAACCCCAAGGTCTTATTATGGTGCCAGGAAATTTTCTGCTTAGTTGTGATTGACAAAATCAGTCATCTTTAATTAGAGATTTTGACACTTGCATAGGTCATAGGACAAAGTCTAGAATAGATTCTTCACAGTTCTAGAAAGTCTGCTCCATCACATTGGTTGTAGTCAGTCATTTGTAATTAGTAATCTTGGTTTTTGCACAGATCTTAGGATAGAGTCTTTATGGTTCCAGAAGTTCTTTTCAGTCATGGTTGTCAAAGTCAGACCTCTGGAGTTAGAGATCTTGGTTTTTGTACAAATCCTATGCTTGAGCCTATTGTAGGGTCTTTACTTTTGGTCTCAGGAAAAGTTCTACTCAGTCACAGCTGTCAAAGTCAGTCTTCTAAGACTAGTGATTTTGATTTTTGCACAGATCAAAGGGTGGAGTTTCTTCTGATTTCACCTTAGTGTTAGGTGATGAGGTAGGTCAACCTGTTTTTACATCAAGTTGTTGCTGTTTCTTCATCCTCACAGTGTCATATCTACCTGGTACAATTGGTGCCAGAGCATATTAGGAACTCCCCAGGGGGGATTTGATTTTTGATGCTGTTACAGGGAACTGTGTTGGTTTTACTGGTGGGATCTGAGGTTTGAAATTGGACAGTTACTGTCTGATCTCATGGAGTCTAAGTCAAGTCCCAAAGGTAAATGTTCAGAGTAGGAGGTGCCCCTATATTACAAAATTTATGAGTTCTTATCCATAGTAAATTAGTTTTGTTTCTATACATAAAATTTCCCCTTTTTTTAATATGCCTATGCAAAAGGAAATGGTGCCATATTATGTTGCTTCTACATTTGAGGTTAAGAATGACAGGATCTTCAATCTCTGTGCCTTAGTTTTAACTTGACCGTTTATCTCAAGCAAGACTTTTCTTCTGGAATTTCATACCAAGCATAAGCAAAACATATGAAATTAAAAAAATGTATGTTTATATAAGTAAAATTAAAAAATAAAAAATAAAAATAAATAAAAAGAATGGAAGAGCAAAAACTGGAAATTGAGCTCCCATATGATCCAGCTGTATCACTCCTAGGGATATATCTAGGAACACAAAAACACAATACAAAAATCCTTCCTCAGACCTATAGTTATTGCAGTGCTATTTACCATAGCAAGACTCTGGAAACAACAAAGATGCCCTTCAAAAGATGAATGGCTAAAGAAACTGTGGTACATATACACAATGGAATATTATGCAGCTGCCAGGAAAGATGAAGTCATAAAATTTTCCTATACATGGATGTTCATGGAATTTATTATGCTGAGTGAAATATGTCAGAGGGAGAGAGATAGGCTCAGAATAGTCTCTCTCATCTATGGGCTTTAAGAAAAATAAAAGACATTTTTTGTAATAATTCTCAGAGTCAAAAGAGAGGAGGGCCGGAAGGTCCAATTCACGACATAAAGCTCTCCGCAGAGTGATGAATTCAGTTAGAGAAATAACTAGATTGAGAACTAACATAACATAATGAATGAATGAGGGAAGTAGAAAGCCTGTCTAAAGTACCGGCGGGGGTGGGATTGGGAGGAGGGAGACTTGGGACATGGGTAATAGAATGTTGCACTGGTGAAGTGGGGTGTTCTTTACATGACTGAAACCCAAGTACAATCATATTGGTAATCAAGCTGTTTAAATAAAGATATTAATCAAAAAGAAATTTTTACTTTTCTTATGATAGGTTTTTGGAACAAATCTCACAGAAGAAAAATGTCATCTTCATCGCATGAAAAGAACACAAATCATTACTGTGATTTGTCATTGTTTGATATAAATCTTGATCAGCTGATTGAGGTAGTATTTCTCAAATGTGTCAATAAAGGGAAAGACTATTGCTAAAAAAAATAAGGAATGAGCAGGCTATCTTTTTCTTTGAAATAAACACCCTATGAAGTATAACTATTGAAGTACTAAACATACAAAAAGTACAAATATCTCCATTAAATCTTTTGAGATATTTGTGGGGGGAGTTAGATCCAGGACACAGTTTTAACCCACACAGCGGTCTTATTAAGTCTGAAAGATGGTTTCCAGCATTTAAAGTATCAAGTAGTGTTGTTGAGCAGAGGGTCCTTCTGGTGCTGAAGCCAGTAGCATGCAAGATTCGACACTTTAGGGGTATGTGTGAAAAGAAGGGCCACATAGAATAATGTATCAGGAGTCATGGCTGCAACTTCTTGCCAGGGCACAATATATATGGAACTGAGAGGGTGTCCTTTGTTTTGGAAGCTGTGTAGTAGCTTATTGTGACTTGGTACTTAATGAGCTATGTATTGAGGGTAAAGAGGGTTAAATATGGAGAAATAACAGATCAGGTTTGGGAGAAAAAAAGGATAGAAGGAGCTCTGAATGGAAGAAGAGTGATAATATATAAGACAGGCTATATACAATATAGGCATGGATAGTTTACAATACAGATTGGGCATAGGGGAGTCCACTATAAACAAATTATGCCCTCTTATAGACAGACATTAGAGATCTGTTCATTATTTGTTGTTGGGGGCCTGATCCTTATAGTGTAGGTCTAAGTGTTTAAGAAATAATTGAATTAAGAAAAGATAAATAAATAGCTAAAATATAGATTAGGAGAGAAAGAGAAAAACAAAGAAATGAAAAATAAAGAAAGCAAATTAAAAAAATTGGGACAATGCCTCAGCGTGGAAAGGTTTTCCAAATTTTAGGCAATTCAAAAATGACAGTGGGTAAACTTTGCTAAATGAAGCTTTCAGGGTTATATTGTGCCTGAAGCACTTTCAGATAAGCAGAATTTTCAAGTCTAGATTACTAAGCAGGGGCCGAAGTGGTGGTGCAAGGGCGAAGGTTTCTTTCTTGCCCGTGCTAGCTTAGAAAGGACCACAGTTCGATCCCCTGGAGTCTCATATGGACCCCCGTTCCAGTAGTGATTTCTGAGCACATAGCCAGGGATAATCCCTGAGTGTCACCATTGTGGCCAAACAAACAAACAAAAATTACTAAACAATATGGTAGTGAGCACTATACGAAGTGTCTACACTATGTAGTATCATCCATCATGTCTTGCACATCAATGTCCCTTTCTTAAAAAGAAAATGACAGCATTGTATTTATAATATAATAGTAAAAGGATGAATTAAAGAAAAACAAGAGAAGGAAGAAGAAAGAAAAAATATGAAAAAATGGAAAAAAACAATAATAATTTATAAAAAATGTCCTTGATGAGTGGAACCTATAACGTAAGTCTGTGGTGCATAGTTGTCTGTTTCATTGATCTTAATGGTCATATGCTTTGGGTCCTAATAGAAACACAATAAAAAGAATATGGGTAAGGTTGAGCACAGAATTACAAAATTAGGGTGTCCACCGTATATCTGCAAGAACCATCATGGACAAGGAAGCTGAAGAGTTATTTATATAAATAAAATTAAGGATTAAAATGTATTGATAATAAGAACTGCAGCAGCAGAGTTCCTGGCTACCAATCATATTCTGCACCTTGTTCTGTGGATTAGAACATTAGAACATTATTATAGGCCTTTGTAGTGAGAGGTTGATTGAACCCCTGTTTTCTCTAATCAGCTGTTTTTGTTGTTGCTGGTTGCTTTATGGTATAAAGTATCTTAGAGGCATTGTGTTTCCTCTTTTCAACTTGATTTGAACACTTCTCACTATATCCTGGCACCTATGGTGTTCAGACACTCTACTATTTAGATTACTGTGTTTCTTCATGGAGTCTTATATGTGTATATGGTCTATATTCTAAATACCTCAAATCAGTGTTATCATTTGGTATTTCTTCTTTTTGTGACTTATTTCATTTAATATAATATTTTTGCTTGAATTTTTCACTTGGAGAAACCAGCTTTCTTCATGAACACATATTTTTCCCCCTTTTCTCCTCTTCAAATCTTTCCACATAAATTTCAATATAAACTATAACTGTCTTGCTTTACCCACAAGCACACACACAAAAGAAAATGAACTTTATTGAATTTAAGTAGGCATTGAATAAGATAACTTGGACTTTATTTATGTTTCTAACAGTTTTATTCTTCAATCTTTATAGAATAAGCAGAGAAGTGTTGGCAAAACATTTATAGCATACTTCTGATCCTCTCCATGGTTTTGTCTCATAGTAGACAGTTTGAATTACTTCTGTTCTGCTCCATGAGGCCATGAAACACCTCACCCAAAACAGCTCCTAAAGGCATGTCATCAGAGCTACAGAGGGCACATCTTCAGAGGTGAACTGTATCAGTCTATGAAGGGCAGAGCCAGAGGAGCGCCGCTTCTCCGCTTTCCTTTATGGCCACACACATCTTCTAGCCAATGAACTCTAGCACAACACATAGAGAACACCACATTACAAGTGTGACAACGGGGGAGCAACGCAAGCCAAGACCATGCATAGAGAATGAAGATGGCAGATATGATAAACCAAAAATTGTCAAACACTTATTTATCACTCAGATAAGGAGTTTAGAGAAGAAATATGCAGATGTTAATAGAACTTAAAGCAAGCCTGGACCAAGCTACGCAAACCACAAATAAGAATCACGAGGATATGGAGCCAAAGTGGTGGCGCAAGCCTTAGAGCTTTCGTCTTGCACGTGCTAACCTAGGACTGACAGTTGTTCGATTCCCAGGCATCCCATATGATTCCCCAAGCCAGGAGCAATTTCTGGTGCATAGCCAGGAGTTACTCCTCAGTGTCACCAGGTGTGGCCCAAAAAGAAAAAAAAAAAAAAGAATCAAGAGGATATGAAAATAGAAATGAGAAAAATCCAAACTGAAATAACAGGACTGAAAAACTTGGTATGCAAAAGAAAACCTCACTACCTCAGTAGAAAGCCTCTCCAACAAAGTAATGGTAGCTGAGGACTGAATCAGTGAACTGGAAGATGAGATGCCTAACAACTCCATACAACAGAAGAGATCGGAAAGGAGCCTTTAATCAAATGATTAGACAATGGAAAATATACTCAAAGAATGTGAACACATGAAAATAAATCAAATCAACAGAAACAACATAAAAATTATTGTAGTCTCAGGAACCCAGGAAGAAAATCCTCAGCAAGAATCATCAGCCAAGGACATGATTGCAGAGAAACTCTCAGAGCTAAAGAATGCATGCAACCAAATGCGGCATGCTCTAAGAGTATCAGCTAAAAGAGACCTGAAGAAAAGCAACCCAAGACACATCCTAGTCACAATGACAAAATAGAGATAAAATACTGAAAGCAGAAGATAAAAAAAGGTAAATTACATTAAAGGAGCATCCTTTGAATTTACAGTCTTTGATATTTACAGCAGACCTGTCACAAGAAATTCTCAAGGCAGTGGTGGTATATAGTGACAAAACTCAATGAAATGACTCATTTGTCTAGAATAATACACACAGATAGACTCACTTTCAGGTTTGAAGAAAGCATATATAGCTTCATGCATAAACAATAGCTCAGATACTTTACAGACTCAAAATCATTCAGAGTATACCAATAATCTCGGTATATAGAGGAATATAGAATATATATATAGAATATATATATAATATATAGAGGTATATAGAAAGAATAATTATATTGTATAGTTCTCTGCAACTTGGACAAACTAATGACTCACATGTTTGGTGAAATTAGTTAAGATAAAGATGAATACTAGGCATTTTCATTTTTGTGCTATTTAGAATAGCATGTCTATAGAATAGGTGATATTTCCTAGCTTATTTCTTTAGCTATTTCTCCTGATTTTTGCAGTAAAATTAGCAGGGAGTGAGAAAATGAATGAGAAAAACAATAAATGGGAATCTGAGCCTTGAAATTACACCAGAACAAAAGTTAAGGGCTTTAAACTCATATGTTATGTCTAGACAGAGTATTTTCTTGTAGCTAATCCAATAGACTTGACATTACTATAAGCCTGAGATCCAAGCTATTATAATTATCCTTTAAAATATTTGTCAAGGAGAGAAGTTAAGGGAGGAAGAGAACCTGGTATCACTGATAGAAACTGACATCCCTAATGGTGGAATTAAATTTGTGATCTATGTACATCTAAAATTCTTACCAACAGTTTTCTTTTGTTTTGTTTTGTTTTTGGGTCACACCCGGCTATGCTCAGGGGTTACTCCTGGCTGTCTGCTCAGAAATAGCTCCTGGCAGGCACGGGGGACCATATGGGACACCGGGATTCGAACCAACCACCTTTGGTCCTGGATCGGCTGCTTGCAAGGCAAATGCCACTGTGCTATCTCTCCGGGCCCTTACCAACAGTTTTCTAATTCAAGTTATACAAAATTAAAATTAAAAAAGTAAGTTAAACTATTAAGTTAATTGAAACATAATTTCTTTTATGTTTTTTTTTAAATAATCTATCCCTTTGCTAATGCAATGTATAATCTACCCTTTATAGAACTTTCAAAGTTGTTAATGACTGGGTCTCTAAACTTTTAAGTTTGCATTCCCCAAAAATACCTTAATTTTCTGAATCATTCTATTTTTGAGTGCTGTCTTTGGCTTATACTTTAATAGAATATCTGTTTTTGAACACCTGTAGTTTACATCTTGGTATTCAATATACATCTGTTTCTGGTCAATAAAAATTCATTTTATCTAATATCTATCTAAGTACAGCTTTTTTATGTGTTTGTTTTTGGGGCACACCCATTCATGGGTAACCATTCATGGGTTACTTCTGGATATGCACTCAGAAATCGCTCCTGGCTTGGGACGCCGGAGGTGGGGGTTGAAACACGGTCCGACCTAGGCTAGCGTGCACAAGGCAGATGCCTTACCATTTGTGCCACTGCTCTGGCACCTAAGTACAGCTTTTTAAAGATTTGTGTGGTGAATTGAAATTTTACTAATGGTGATGATTTCTTTCCATTATCTCTCATTGTTGGATATCAAATTAAATTTTGTATCAGCTACTGTTCTTGATATTAGTGCTAAAATTGCATCAAATTATCTATGGATGAAAGTCTACTATTGAATAGATAATGTTTTTTCATTGTCATAGGAGCAGATTGATGATAGAAAAATGAAAAAGTGTAAAATCATTTCTCATTCTTTATTGTTATTTGAGGGCCACACCCAGAATTTTTTGGGGTACTCCCACTGGTAATCAAGGTACTATTTAATATCAGAGATAGAATTTTTACTTACATCATACTACGTTAATTTCACCCCCAAATTCCAATTCTTCCCTCAACCCTTCAGCATTTTTTACCACTTTATCCCAGTTTATGTATGCAATCTTTTCCTTATCTTTTGGCAACCACTAAATGGACTTTGAACTGAAAAGTGTATCTTTTTTTGTGCTAGTTGCTTTATTTCTGTACATCCTACTTGCAAATAAAATAACATAGATTTATATACCCCTGATTTGTTTATTTTGCTAATGGCTTCTAAAAGACTAGGACCTAATACCTTCTAACTTCAACCATGTTTCTGCAATGACAGCATTTCATATTTATAGCTAAATATTATTTCATTGCATACATAAGCCACATCTTCATCAGTAATGGATTTTCCAGTACTCAGTTATTTTATCTTGATTATCCATAGGGACATTGCTGCCTTCTCAGCAGAAAGGCACAGAATTCAAGCTATTATTCTGAGCATGAGTCTGAAGTGTATCATTTGCACAATCAGCAATGTTACTGTGATGTGTGGCATGTCATTGTCACTATGGCAGTAACGAATAGACTCTATGTCACTGGTCTTGGTATCACTGTCATTGTAATTTAACTTTTCTATCCTGTGTTCATACACTTTGCTTTCACACAAATATCTTGGAGAAAAGTCTTGTAAAATAAATATTTTTTTAATTTTTCAACAAAACGAGACTAAGCAGCTTTGAGGTGATCTTTAGTAAAATTTGCTTTCTAGTTTCCAATAGAAAGCAATTAAGCAGTTTTAACATGACCTGCTAATATATTGATGGGCACCAATTATATCTTAACCCTTTATCATTATAAATAATGCTGCAATACACAGGAAATATCTATATCTCTTTGAATGCATTGTATTCTATTTTGGTAAAAGGCCCAACGGTGGTATAATTGGGTTACTGAAATTTTTATTTCTATTTTTTGCATTTTATCTTAGCTGTTATTTTTATTAAAATAACTTGGTATGTTTTATTCTCAGGGCTACTATATCTCTGCTGCAGATATATACATTTTCTATAATTTACAGAATGTTTTTGCAAAAACAATTTTGTAAGTAATTTATATGGAGTTATTTTTAAGTTAGGGAAAATTTTAAAAATTCTTAACATTAAATTTTTATATCAACATATATGAAAGTCAAAGATTCCTTTACTGGTGTCTTCACATAAAATACCTGGATCTGTAATCTTTGACTGTGTGTGACCAAACATAACTTCCAGAAGCAATAATCAAAGTAACAAAATGTCACCAACTCTTAAGCTACAGGAAGGCAAATACTCTTAATATGATTTTTTTTCATAATGAAAAAATAATCACCTAATATCAAACAAATAGTAGAGCTTGTTTAAAACAGTTTCACTAAGGAAATTCCAAGTAAGTTTTAAAAGCCATAGGGAGTGTCCTGAAATGTGACTAAATGATTTATGATAGTTATTCAATTTCTAAGAAAATTTACCAACTGAACTATAATTAGGCCATTTCAAAAATCACCATTTCAAAATACATGAAAATAAAATAACCAATGTTGACAGGGTGACAATATATATATATGTATATATATATATATAAGCATGTGATCAATTTATAATATCAGTCAAAATGGTTCATACTTCTTATTTTTCACAATTTTATATGTAAAAACTCCAAAGTGCTTCATGCATAGCTAATTCATTATAGAGGGTTCCTCAAAGGAGTGAACACATGGCTGCAATAATAGATACTTCAAAGACAGGCATGTATGATTTATTATTTAAATTTATGTAATTATCTTAAAATAATTATATATAGCAATAACATAAGATAGCAATAATATATCAGATCTATGTATGTTTATAAGATCATTGGCTTTATATAGTGGTATTATTTTATGGTATTATTAATATTAAAGTTTTATTTTGT
This sequence comes from Suncus etruscus, assembly GCF_024139225.1. NCBI lineage: Eukaryota > Metazoa > Chordata > Mammalia > Eulipotyphla > Soricidae > Suncus > Suncus etruscus. The sequence continues at coordinate 26,863,171 of NC_064863.1, forward strand.
AAGACTATCAGAATGTCAATAATTCTCCACTATTAAAGAAGATTGTTTATAAAAATGATTTGTAATAGTAATTATGAATAGGAGCTCTAAATAATCATAAAATAATAAAATAATGAGAAATAATTAATGGAATGTATTTTATATTTGTTTTATTCTCAGATATAAGCTCTGGTCACATAAAACAGGGTGACTATTTTTTTGCAAGATACAGTGAGGACAGAATCTCACAATTAAAAATTCACAGAATAGTAGTGAGATTAAGTTTATGTATTTTATGTTTTATCTGCACTAATCTCTTCTGCAGAGAAATAACATTCTAGCACTACTGAAACTAGTGAATACACTTTTTATTTAAAAAAATGATATATTCCAGTACAAATGTATTGATGTTTAACTATTCAAATATAATATAAAATTAATTGTATACCCTGAAACCACAAAGAAAAGAGCTTTTCCAGGCTGTCCTATCACATCACCTAACACTAAATGGAAATAAGAGATATCGTCCTTTGAACTGTGAAAAATAAGAGCACCAACAAGAGAAAACTGACTTTGACAACCGTGACTGAACAGAGCCTACCTTGGGACTAATAAGGAAAACCCTACCCTAGACTGTAGCCCAGGACACATAAACAACAACAACAACAACAACAAAATGTCTTATTGCAGAGGTCCAACTTAGACAACAGAGACTGAACAGAATCTTTGGATACATAATATCCTAGGCTTCGGCTTCGGGACTGAACGAAAACAGGGAGCAAGTGTTACAGAAGACTGAACACCACAACAACGATGGATAGGAACCTCTAGAACCTAGAGAATCTATCCTAGACCCTGACCTATAACCTGCGCAAATACCAAGATCGCTAGCTACAGTGGCTTGATTTTCTCACACACAACCAAGAGGAAACTTTCCTGGCATCACAAAAAAACCTTTGGGATGGGGTAATGAGTATATATGGAGCTAGGGGTTGATCCCATGATGGTATGCTTCAAGAATGGAGAAACCCTGAATCTCTTAGGCCATGGGAATTCCCTTTCTTCTAAAAATAAAAAGTGGGGGGAATGCCAAACCCTACCACTCCAGCATCCATACTTTTTCTTGTTTTGTTTTGATTTGTTAGTTTTTTACTTTATTTTCCTTCTCTTTATTCTTCCACTTTTCTCTTTCTTTTTCACTCTTATGGTTATTATTTAGAAATTTATTTTTATTTTTATTTGCCAGGTCTATTTTTTTCTTTTTTTCTTCCACTTTTCTTTTCTTTTTTCTCTTTCTTCTTTCTTTTTTTAGTAGTTGTCACCAAATATTTTTCCTCCCCTTTTCTTATCCTTTTTATCTCCAATGATGGTGGAATAGATGCTCAATCTACAACAAGCTGTAAAGTGGAGACCAATTGCACTAGCATTCTGGGGGTAGAGGAGGGAGATATGGGATGCATACTGGGAACAGGGGAGGAGGGAGGAAAGCACTGGTGGTGGGAAAGCCCCTCATTCATTGTCACTATGTACCATAAATGATGCAGTGAAAGATTTGTAATGCACTTTGGTCACAATAAAAATTTTAAAAAAATGTTTAGTGAGCAATTTTGCCATAATCATAAATAAACCAGTTAAGTATTTTCTAGACCAAAAAAAAAAAAAGAGAGAGAGAAAAGAAAAATCAAACAAACAAAAATTTTTCTTAATTTTTTATAAGTCATCAAGTAATTTACATTTTGGGAACATGTTTTATTCTAGGTTGAGATATCATAAACATTTATGCAACAGCTGCCAAAATATACTAAGTTAATTTATATTACATTGTGAATTGCTTCTTATGGTTCTGAGCTAATTTTATGGGCAACATAATTTTGAGAAAGTTATGCAAACTTTATGAGTAATACTAATTTTTCCCATTTTATTTAATAATTCAATTATATCCAGAGAAAGAATAGGAAATGTCATTGATACACATGTAACCTAGCGTTAATACAACTTTTACAACCAAAGAATTCTGTGGGTTTAGCTCACAAAGCCATGTTTAAAATTTTTTTCTTTTTTTTTGATGTTTTTTCATTTTTTATTGTAAGAACTTATTTAAGAGACAAGCTTGATTAACATATTGAGGTAAACTAACATAACATAATATAGTAACATAACCTAACAAAACATATAATATAATTAATATTATATAATAATACATGTAAGTCAAAGAATATTTCTGATTAAAACACAATTCTTTAAATCATAATGGCTTACATATCTTTCACAGTAGTATTTTAGGTACATATTAACATTGAATCAGGTGGATAGCCATCACTAAATATGTACTCCCCCATCCCAATTTCCTTTCTGCAACCAATATACCCCCCCAACCCCCCCACCCCCCGTCTGCTAGAGTAGGTGGTCCCCTCTTTGTCTAGCATACTATTAGTGATCATATATCTGGTTGGTCCTGGTACCCTCCCTTGTTTCCCCCTCTATTTAAGTGGCAGAGCTAGATAAATCAAGTTTTTTTGAAGGAAAGAAAAGCAATAGATTGGGGTACAAAATAAGAAAAGAAAAGAAAGAAGTCAAATACGCTGAAAATGGGCAAAGTCCTTCTATAGGCTTTCAACCTCAGTTTGAGAGAGGATGTGAAAAAGGTAATTGAAACACCACAACAATACAGAAAAATATCAAATTAAATATCCAGTGAGCACTACAGCAATAAAGACAAGCACCACACAATAGTCTCGGTTCTGAAATCAAATCATGCTGGAGTGCAAAAAGAAAAAGAAAGATAAGATAAAATAATATTGGAAATATCAACTTCAATCTCTACACCAAAATAAAGATGTCAAAAAAATCGATCAATCTATAAATAAATGTGTAGAAAATTATTGTTTTGTGCTTTTTTTTCCTTTTCTTTTTCCCCCTGCATAGGCACAGTAGCTATTGGGGATATTGTAGAGGGAATTCCCTTGGCCTAGGAGATACAGGGTTTCTCCACCCCTGAAGTATACTGTCATGGGATTAACTATAGACTCCTTGCATGATCATTTACTCTCCCCTTGGTGCTTTCGTGGTGGATGAAAGACTTCTTTGTCATGGATGGTAAAAATCAGACTTCTGTATCTAGAGATATGGTGACTGTGCAGCTCAAGGAATGGAGCTTATGATGAAGTCTTTCTTTGTGGTTCTAGCAGTTACGCTTCTTCAGTGTCGTTTTTAATCCATCTTCTGTAGTTGGTGGTCTTGGTCATTATGTTGCTCCTAGGATGGAGCCTGGGATAATGTCTTTCGTTATATTTCCGGAAGACCCGTTCAGTTGCAGTTGTTTCAGACAGACCTCTGGAATTGGAGATCTTGTTTGTTGAACAGATAGTAGACCAAAAGCTAGGCTAGAGCTTTTTGTTGCTGCTATTGTTGTTGTTGGTCCCTGGAAGCTTACTGTCCAGTCCTGGTTGTAACAACCAGTCATCTGTATATAGCGATCTTGGATTTTGCACAGATCAAAGGTTGACATGTTTTTTTGATTATGTCTTATCGTTAACTGATGAGGAAGGACAACTTGCTCTTCGATCAAGTTGTTCCCGTTTCCTCATTGTCAGGTTATCAAAGAACTGGGGCATGTTGGCGTCAGAGCAGCATTGTGAATGCCCTGGAGGGGATTTGGCTCCTGGAGCTGTTGTGGAGAACTCCGTCGTTTCTATGTCTGGGATCCAGGAGTCAAGGCTCGATGGTCGGTGTCTAGTTCCCTGGAGCCTAAGTTGTTTCCACATGACATATGTTCACGGTGGGAGATGTTCCTGTGTTGTAAACAAGCATGAGTTCTTATCCCTAGTAGATAAGAGCTTGTTTTTACACGTACAAATTCCCTTTTGTTTAATATGTCTTTGCAGGAGGAAGTGGTGCTACCTTTTATTGCTGGTGGATTTTGGGGTGGAGAGAAAAGAAAACAGACACCTGACAAAAACTAAGAATATCTATGCTCACACATATCTAAATGAAAAAAAGTTTTATTTAAAAAAATTAAATAAAAGATGTTATTAAAGGAATAAAGTAGGGTCGGGAGAGATAGCATGGAGACAAGATGCCTGTCCTTGTAGAAGGACTCCCGGCATCCCCCATGGTCCCCCCGTGCCCACCCAGGGTGTTCTCCAAGCATAGAGCCAGGAGCACCCTCTGAGTGCTGCCAGGAGTGACCCAAAAGAAGCAAAAACAAATCAAATCAAATAACAAAAACTAAAACAAAACAAAACAAAACAAACAAAAGAAACTAACAAAAATAAAAAAGAAAAGAAAAAAGTAAACAAAACAAAGAAAAAGGAAGAAAGTGATACAAGAGATCACTATATATTTGGGGAGAAACAGGATAAGAGGTTGTGTTATATAGGTCTATACTTATGATGAAAGTATAAGCTTCCCTATTGTCTTTTGAGATTTCCTTGTGAGGTGTGGGGTTCAGGCAGGGAGGTCTTGGGTAGAGTTCTTGCAGTGGGGGTCCTTTGGGGTTAGTTCCGATATCAAGCCACAGTCCACATTAGGGAGAGGTGATTAGGAGGGCCACACTGCATGGGTCATTCAGGGTGTTGGCTGTATTTTCTTGCCAGGAATGATGTGAGAGTTTGAGTGGTTGTCTCTTAACTTGGGTAGTGGGTATTGGCTCCTTTGGGTAGGAAGTCAGTCTTGATGCGTACTGGATTAAGAACTGAGGGTGAAGAGTTATAGTGTGGTGGGGATATCAGGGGTGGGATTGAGGGGTGAAGGAATAGTTGGATTTCTGGAGGAGGGAGAGGGAATAGTATATGGGTGGGGTTATATAGGGTATAGGAATGGTTTTTTTGTGGTTTATGTTTGTCCCTTAAGGAGAATTCCTATCTCTGTGTGCTCCTGCCCACATATAAACATATAAAAGTTATCTTAGGTGTATATTATGTAGAGAGGTGTGGAGGGCAAGAGGTGCGCTGAGTACTAAGTATAGTACTTGTAAGGAAGGAAACTAATAGATCAACTTTTGGGTATGTATAGGTTTTGTGTCTCGAGTATTGATCATTGTGTTAGTGAGGTATATCTATATAGGTGTTTACCCTTTTCAGTTTTGTCCACAGCACCCTATATGTCAGCTTTCCTTTCCTATAGAGGAGGTAACCATGTGGTTTTTATTTGACATAGATTGAATTGATGATAGTGAGGAGGAGAATGTGGAAGAAGAGGGAAACAAGAAGAGAGAATAGGAAAAACAAAAAAAACTAACAAACACCAACAACAACAAAAATACGAAGTTTGAGAAGAGAGTGTATAAGAGCCAGGGCATGTTAGTTTGGTTGAACGTGTTTGATACTTAGTCCCTGTGGTAAAAATCTGTAGGTCTCGGTTGTTGCTTTGGTGATCTGGCTGGCCATGTGCTTCAGGTCTTAAAAGAAGGCATTATTTCTATAAAGGGTATGTTAAAGAGTTTTATCCAGCCATTTTCATGATTCAAGCAGAGTATGGTGCCTCGTGTGACTGAGCACCGAGGTACCAGCATAGGATGTTCACTTTGTATCCAAGAACCACTATGGACAGAAAAACTGAGAGGTTATTTTTAAATGTGGCAAGGTAAAGGCATTCAAATATAATGTTTTGAAGTGTTTTAGTTGGACTCAATAATTTCCCATTATAATCTTTACCTGTAATCCTCTATAAGATTCCTAGTAAATTATTATGGGACTTTGTATTAAAACAATAATTACATACCTGTTCTCTCTACACTGCTACTTCTGTTGTTGATGGGTTCTTTATGATATAAGGTGTAGTCGGGCTTTGTGTTGTTTCTCTCCCCTTTGTCTTGGGCTCTACTCCCTGGTATATGGTGATTATTACAGTGTTTGAGGTTTCTATCCTGTTTCACCCTGTTATTTAATCGCAGAGTATTGGTTGTATATCTGGTGTATATTCTAGATACTTCAGAATAGTGCTATCATTCTGTGTTTATCTTTTGTCTTCTGGCCTGCTTCGTTTAACATAATATGTTCTAGGTCTATCCACATTGCTGCAAAGTCTGTGATTGTATTATTTCTGACTGTCATGTAGTATTCCATTGTGTAATTGTGTATAGATACCCCATCTTATTGATCCACTCATCCTTTGTTGTACATCGAGGTTGATTCCAAGATTTGGCTATTATACTGAGTGCTGCGATAAATAGTGGGGTGCACACATACTTTGGGATGAATGTCCTTCCGACTTGGGGGTAGATACCTAGGAGAGCAATTGCTGGGTCAAATGGCACATAAATATCACACAATTATATACTTTCTACCTAACTTCCTCTCTTTTTTCCTCATAATTTTTGCAAATTGTTTTCATAATATGTAAAAATGTAAATAAATATCTAAGGATACTCTGGTATAGCATTATGTGCTGAATATCAAACAAATTATAAATTGAACACAAGCAACAGAAAAGAAGTACAATTCAATTTCAGGCCTGGAACAGTAGAAGAGCAGTTAGTGTACTTGCCATGCATGCAGCCCCAACCAAATTTAATCCCAATTACACCATATGGTTACCCAAGCTAGCCAAGAGAGATCCATGAGAACAGAACTAAGAGTAAACCTTGAGCACCACTGGGTATGTTCCCAAACAAAAACAACTAATAAAAATAACATTGTAATGCTACTCTACAAGGGTCCAAGTACCAGATATCAAATAGACATTTCCACAATTAGTGCTTAATAGAACAAAAGAATTTTGGAAGCAATTAACCTGTTACAATGCATATCAGATAAAGTATCATATTACATTTTATTGTTCTGCTGACTTGAACTTATCAAGACTTGATACACCTTTTTTTTTTCTTTCCTGAAGCTCTGCTACACAACAGATGGGATGTCTAACATCCTTTTCTATTTAAAACATGCAAGTTCTAATCAACAGGAGGGTTTTAGAATGTTAAACCAGCCAGCCATAAGAAACGTGTCATGCAGTTTTCTGTCATTCTAATTAATTAGATAGCATTATTTGTTGTCCCTACTGAACCTAAATGAGCTCACTAATGGAATAACAGTCTCATTCTTATCAAAGGTTTGTTTGAATATTTTCTAGGATTGGGAAAAATGATATTCTAAACTTGCTCAAAAGCTTAAAAATATGATTTATATATAGAATCTAAATACTACATCATTATCACAATCATGTAAATACCTTAAAATCTGAATATGCTTCTACTTGAAAATAAACATTTTTTGAAAACCATACACTTCATTTTTTATATTTTTATTGCTGCTATTTCATTTTTTGGGTTACACTAAAGAAAAATTAGTTCACAGAGGCAACTCCTTGACTAGTTCTTGTGGGTCAGCCTCAGATCTATGAAGGAGGATGAGTAGCATTAGTGACTAAATCTGGGGCTCCCACTTGCAATGCAGCCATTCAAGACCTTTGACCTATATCCCCAGTCCACATCTTTCATATTCAAAGAAAAATCATAACATATTTGTGGCCAAAATTTTATCTTTCATAAATAACGTTCAATTATATTATTAAGATTTTATTTATTTCTTTGTTCTGGGGAGTTGACATAGCAAATATTCTGTATTCAGGAGTCATTCTTGACAAGGCTTGAGGTATCATATGGTGAGAATTACTCATGTACTATCACTTCGGCCAAGATACTTTTGTACTGTAAATTGTTATCAGTTAAATATTAAATATTGTTCTTAAACTACTGGTAAAAATCATGTATATATGTTTAATTTAAAATAGCTTTGGAATATTTAATTACTAGGGAACAAAGTTAAAACAAGAATACAGTTAAAAATCCTAAGGACATTAAAGTGTTAAGACGTTAGGAATTAAGGTGCTTGCATTGATTATGGTCATCTCAAGTTCAATTTCTCTCTCTCTCTCTCTTTTTTTTTTTTTTTTTTTTTGATTTTTGGACCACACCCGGCAGTGCTCAGGGGTTTGGGACACTGGGATTTGAACCAACCACCTTTGGTCCTGGATCGTCTGCTTGCAAGGCAAACACTACTGTGCTATCTCTCCGGGCCCACGTTCAATTTCTCAAAACCAAATATGTTCCACCATTCACTGATAGGAGTGATTACTGAGGATAGAACCAGGAGTAAATCCTGAACACTTCCTTATTTGAAATTACTTAAAAATGTATATCAAGGAACAATTTAAGAGACAATCTAATTTTTTAATATTAAAAAAGATAAGGATATAAGAAAATAAAATAAGAAAATAAGCTAATAAAAGAATGATAGGTATATGATCTCATCAAATATGTTAGACATTTAATAAATATAAACAATGTTCTAAGATTTCTGTAACTAAAATTATACATTTCCAAAACATCTTGTTAGTTATATTACTGATCTTTCTTACTATATCAGCGTTTGAATTTTCTTCACATATGTTAAAATACTATATTTACATTTATTAAACTCACATTTAGAAATCTAAAGAAAGATACTTTACCAAGTGGTTTGTTTGCAAAAATATTTATTTTTAATAGAGGAATACTGATATTAATGGCATAATATGTGATAGGGGTCAAGAGCAAGCATATATTTGAAGTAGCATTCACATGAAAGCTGTATAATCCCTTTAAAAATATTTATAAATAACAGTTCTTTTACCTTAAAAGATACAAAAAATGTCTTTATTAATATCTGGACAAAAATCTCCTATGACTTAGTACCATAATTTATAATTATTTGATAGCGATAGATTTTCTTCTTCCTCGCATTTCAAAATTGTCAATAAGCAGTGATCACTTTTCTTTTTATTTCATTTGAAAATATTGTTTTCAAGAGTCTATATAAATTGTGTTTATAAAATCTTCCACTGTTCCACAGTAGTGATTTAGTCTGCTTTCCAAACTATAATCAAATCCAGGTAAAATTTATGATTCATGTTACATTTTAATCTATATTTTAGTTGATATGACTAAATATTTATGGACAAATATTTTATGTAAATAACTAAATAAAAAGTATTTTTATGGTTTCAGATCAATTAAGTGAAGTGAAATAACAAAAAATATTGCTTTGCTTATGGTCCTGCTTCACCACTCCTTTTTAATTCTCTTCAAGAGACACCAATCGGACCAAAGTTCATGTATGCCAATATTTAGGCTGATATGACCAGGGTTATTTTAGGACACATTCCTCCTTCATTTCTTTTTAATCCAGTAGGTCTGACAGTTTAAAACATGCCCCACAAAGTTTGGTATCAGCAAAAGTGAGAAGGAGATGGGAATCAATTTCTCATTCTGGGAGCTCTTTGCGGATACTCAATCAACAAAAGCGAAAACGGGACCCAACTAATGGGGCAACAGCAGATGACATGATACTAAATTTAGAAAACCCTAAAGACTCTATCGAAAAGCTCTTAGAAACAATAGATGCATGTAGCAATGTAGCAGGCTACAAAATTAACACACAGAAATCAATGACCTTTTTATACACCATTAATGATAAGGAAGAAATGGACATTAAGAAAACAACTCCATTCACATTAGTATCACACAAACTCAAATACCTTGGAATCAAGTTGACTAACGATGTGAAGGACCTATACAAAGAAAACTATAAAACTCTGCTACAAATATAAGAGAAAACAAACGAAAATGGAAATCCATACCCTGCTCTTGAATTAGCAGAATTAACATCATTAAAATGGCAATACTCTCCAAAGCTTTGTACTAATTTAATGTGATCCCTCTAAAGATACCCATGACATTTTTCAAAGAATTGGATAAAACACTTCTGAACAATAAACACCTATGAATAGCTAAAATAATACTTGGGAAAATCAATATGAGAGGTATTACTTTCCCCAACTTTAAACTGTAATACAAAGCAATGGTTGTCAAAACAGCATGGTATTGGAATAAAGACAGACCCTCAGATCAATGGAATAGAGTTGATTATTCGGAGAATGTTCCCCAGACATACCGTCACCTAATTTTTGATAAAGGAACTAGAAATCCTAAATGGAACATAGAAGGCCTCTTCAATACATGGTGTTGGCACAACTGGTTAGCCACTTGTAAAAGAGCAAACTTAGACCTCCAGCTAACACCATGTACAAAGGTAAAATCCAAATGGATTAAAGACCTAGATATCATACCTGAAACCATAAAGTATATAGAACAACATGTAGGTGAAATGCTCCATGACATTGAGACTAAGGCATCTTTAAGTAGGAAACAGCACTCTCCAAACAAGTGAAAGCAGAAATAAACAGATGGGACTATATTAAGCTATGAAGTGTCTGCACCTCAAAGGAAATAGTGCCCAGAATACAAGAGCCATCTACTGAGTGGGAGAAACTATTCACCCAATACCATCAGATAAGGGGTTAATATCCAAAATATACAAGGCACTGACAGAACTTTACAAGAAAACATCATCTAACCCCATCAAAAAATGGGGAGAAGAAATGAGCAGACACTTTTACAAAAAAGAAATACTAAGGGCTAAAAGGCACATAAAAAAATGCTCCACATCATTAATCATCAGGGAGATGCAAATCAAAACAACTATGAGGTACCATCTCACACCACAGATATTGGCACAGATCACAAAGACTGAGAACAAGCAGTGCTGGCGGACATGTGGAAAGAAAGGAACTCTTATACACTGCGGATGGGAATGCCATCTAGTCCAATCTTTATAGAAAGAGATATGGAGATTCCTCCAAAAGCTGGAAGTTGATCTTCCATAGGATCCATCTACAATACTCCTAGAGATATACCCTAGGAACCAAAAATACTATACAAAAATCCCTTACTCACACCTATATTCATTGCAGCTCTGTTTACAATAGCCAGACTCTGGAAACAGCCTAGATGCCCCTCAATAGATGAATAGCTAAAGAAACTGTGGTACCTATATACAATAGAATATTATGCAACCATCAGAAGAGATGAAGTCATGAAATTTTCCTATACATGGTTGCATATGGAATCTATTATGCTGAGTGAAATAAGTCAGAGGAAGAAAGATAAACACAGGATGGTCTCACTCATCTATGGGTTTTGCGAAAAATAAAAGACATTTGTGTCATGATTCTCAGAGACAAAATAGAGGAGGACTGGAAGGTCTAGCTCAAGATATGAAGCTCACCATAGAGAGTTATTGGTGCAGTCACAGAAATAATTACACCAAGAACCATCATAACACAATGTGACTAAATGAGGGAAGTAGAAAGCCTGCTTAGAGTACAGGCCGATGTGGGGTGGGGAGGAGGAATACTTGGGACATTGGTGATGAGAATGTTGCACTGGTGAAGGTTTTTTTTTTATATATATAAAATGCTAAACAATAAAAAGAAAGGTTTATCAGTGAAATTGATTTGTAGTTTTCTATTTGATAATATCTCTGTCAGCTTTGGGAATGAATATAAAAATAAAAATAAATAAAATAAAATTATGGGACAGAGAGTTATTCACAATGGGCAGAGTAGTCTCTTACACACAGCTCACCAGAGTTCAATACCCATCACCTAAGATCATTCTCCCAAGTACCACCAGGAGGGATCCTGAAAAACAGATCCAGGAGTAAGTCTGAACATGACCAAGTTTGGCTAAAATATATACAATAATATTAAATAATAAAAGTTTATAATAAATTATGTTAGAATCAAAATTTGCAGAAATTATCTTCTAATAGTGTTTGTTTGCCCTCATGTTAAAACATAAAACAGCATTGGCTATATATGCAGATAAGTAATTGCCTATGCAGTTAATAAATCGTCTATAATACTAAATATTGTCCATACAATATACAATATGAACATCTTGGATTTTTATAAGGACAATAAAAATCAAAGATGTTAAATAATTTTAATGTAACTTATTTAGCCTTATTGTATTTATGATATATATATATATATGTGTGTGTGTGTGTGTGTGTGTGTGTGTGTGTATGTGTGTGTATGATTACCTTCCTAGTTGATTTTTCTATCTCCTATCAAGACCTATTTTATTTTATTTTATTTTATTATTTTATTTGTTTTGGCCACACCAAAGAGTGCTCAGGAGTTACTCCTGGCTCTGGGCTTAGAAGTTGCTATGAAAATCAAAAAAGAAAATTTGTTGCTCCTGGCAGGTTTTAGGGACCATATGGGATGTCAGAAATCAAACCGGAGTCTGTCCAGGGTTGGCCACGTGCAAAGCAAATGCCGTAGACCTGTACTATCTCTCTGACCCTACTAGACCTATTTTAAACAAAATTAAATTATATTGCCAAAAATGTTTAAAATAATCAACCATATAATTATGTATGAATATACAATATTTAATTTGATACTGTACATTAAAGAATAAAACATATCAGTTGCAACAATAGTAATTAAATGTATTTAAATTTTTAAGAAATCTTTACTTGCTTTGTTATTATGTTAATAATATAATGGAAAGTATTTTTCTATAGATTTTATAAAATGGCATAAAATTTCTGCTTTTGAAAGAACTGAACATATCACATACATTGGAAAATAACTGTCAGTTAAAATACAAAATTACCCTGTAATTTCTATTTCTTAGTCAAAAATAGGTATCCTAAATCTCAGATAGAAATAAACTTGTCTCTGTCAGAAGCTAATAAAGATAGTATAGAACTACACAGTATCATTATAAAGTTGTACTGAGGCAATATATATATATACATATATATGTGTGTGTGTAGATATATATACACACATATATATCTACACACACACACAAGAACAAACTATGCAGTATGAGTTGTAACATAAATCATGCTGAACTAACAAGCTTCACACTATTGAAATTCAGTCCCTTATATTGTCTTCAAAGACTTTCTTTGCCTTTTGCTTGAACCTCTCTTTTCTAGATGGAATTGACATTATACTTCCTTCCAACATTAATCTCCAATAGCTTGGTAACAAAGGAAAATTCAGTAAAAAAAGATTATTGTCTTCCTGGGGAATCAGACGTTGAACTACAATGCTTATGCAGCAAAGCTGAGTAAAGCAGAAATAAGAGAGATAAATAATCATTGGACACTTTCTTCCTCCTCATCCACATTCTCATCAAACTACTACAACCACAAAGTCTCCAAGGAGAAATTCGCTAGAAAAACACAAATGACAAAACAAAACCTATTCACAATTTCAGTGTTTGTTGAGACAAAGTAATTACAAAGCTATCAGGCCCAATTACAAAGTACACAGAGTCAATTGTTATAAAGTATTTAGAAAGTAAAGAAGAAAAGTCATTTTAACATTGCCTTTTCAGTTCAGGGCCTTCTTGCTTATAAAATACAATCTTGGTTCTTTAGTGTAACAGTATAAACTATATAAATCTTTGCCTGTTCACTTAAACATTTACCACATTGTACTAACTGGTTTCACAATAAGATACTCTCAAGTAAGTAAAATAATATGTGATCATTTCATTATTTCTATTTTTTCATAATTTACTCCTCTTCTGGTATAACACTTCTTGGTTTTGGGGTCATGTCTGTGGTGCCTAGGGGTTACTCTTGACTTTGTACTCAGTAATTTCTCATGGGCAAGCTTGGGGAGCATATGGGATGCATGGTATAAAACCAAGATCACTTCTGTGCAAGGCAAGTATTTTACCTGCTTCACTATCTCTCCATACCCTGACATTTTTTGCAATGCACATGTTGATCTAAACTTGCCTTCATAATTTATAGTTTTATACTATATATTTTATAATATTGTATACATTTGAGTAGAGAAAATAATTTTAAAGCCCCAATTCTACCATATCCACAAATTATTTTTGTTTATTTATTATTTAATAAGATTATCATGGAATATTTATGATTTATGTATATAATTGCAATATATATCTTTTTGTGTTTGGGTTCACACTCGGCAGTGCTCAGGGGTTACTCCTGGCTCTACGCTCAGAAATCACTGCTGTCAGCCTCTGGGGATCAATCATATGGGATGCCGGGATTTGAACCACTGTCCTTCTGCATGCAAGGCAAACTCCCTACATCCTTGCTATCTCTCTGGCCCCATATGTAATTGCAATATTAAAGAATACATTTATAAACATGGATAAATTTTCACATGCAATATATTCACTATGGAAGGATATAATTTATATAAATGAAAGTTATAAATCCTCAAAACTATACATACTAAAAGAAATACAAATAATCATATTTTATGTTACATGCATTTTACTTGAAAAGTCAAACTTTTAATATTCTTCCTGCTCATTCAGGTATCAAATCATATAACAATGTTATTTGATTGGAATAAGATGAGTATAATTATATGTGATCTGCAGTATATTTTTATAACAATATAATAATTATTATGGTAAAATAATTATTTATATTCACTATACCCATTATTATGACATATTGCTTATAGAAATTTTTATAATTTTACTTACATGTTTTAATTATTCCTATTAAGAGCTAAATTAATTAGCACACAACTATATTGACACGATTTTTGTTTGTTTTGTGGTCACAACCAGTAATAATCAGAGATTCCCCTGGCTCTGTGATTGGGAATAACTCCAGGTGGTTCTTTGAAATTACATATAAAGAAAAATGGATTGATTACAGGTCAGTGTCTTGATAGGCCAGAACCTTACATACTACACTAGCTCTACTGTATCAATATTTTTCTTTCTTTTTTGGGGGGGTGTCTGAGCCACACCCGGTGACACTCAGGGATTACTCCTGGCTATGGGCTCAGAAATCGCTCCTGGCTTGGGGGACCATATGGGACCCCAGGGAATTGAACCACGGTCAGTCTGTTCTTGCTTAGAGCTTGCAAGGCATATGCATTACTGCTTGCACCGCCACTCCGGCCCCTACTGTATCACTATTTTTAAGAATAATACTTTAATTATTCAGTTAAAGTCTCCAAATATACCCGACATCTCATTCTTACTCTCCCTGTCCAAACATTGTCACCTCATTTATTATGTTGCTAAGTATTGTGGTCTTGGGGGTCCTCTCTGTAAGCACCTGAGCTGCAGTGTATCAGAAGAGGGGCCTCCCAGCAGTCTTTCTTCACAACAGTGAGCCTAGAATGTTAGGAGGAATGAGAGGGCCGTGCTGCAGTGCTGCAGTGCCACCCAGCCCAAAACAAGGACATTCAAACACATTGGGGGTTCTGTCAAAGTAGTTCCATCTCGTCTCTATTGTGTACAGCAGAAGTTTGCATAGGGTAAAGAGATAAGAGACTAAGGACAAATGGTCTATACTTAACCAAAGAGGTAATTCCATAAAAGGATTATGTTAGCTGAGATTGAAGTGTAATAAGGGCTGCAACAAGTATCATTCAAATGTGTATTTTAATAAGGTTTTATTTATCCAGACTAGTTCAACTTTGTCAATTTGCAATTAAACAGATTTCCATGGGAGATTTACTTCTAATTTCTCAATGAGTTTTGCTTATAGCTGTTTGTTCTGTTTAACTTATATTTGGTTTTCTAACGTTGCAAAAATTTGAAGTCAACTATGCAATCATTTCATAGACAAAAATTTGTGCAAAGTTTATCCCAATCAGATTATTTCGAACATTTTGACATTTTGACATTTTGACATTTATTGTGTCATAGTGATTCTATTTTAAAATTACTTTCTCTTTATTTATTTATTATTTATTTATTTTTTGGGGGGGCACATTTGGTGATGGTCAGGGGTTACTCCTGGCTATGCGCTCAGAAATCACTCCTCCTTTGGGGGACTACCTGGGACACTGGGGGATTGAACAATCCTATGCTAACACTTGCAAGACAGATGCTTTACCTCTAGCACAGCCACTTCGGCCCCTCAAAATACTTTCTTAACATTCAAGTGTATATAAAATATTGCTTACTATAGTTCTTTTTTTTCTTTTGCTGAACAACTCATACCTAGACTTTATTCAGCTTAAAAATGAACTTTGATTTCTCTGAACAATTATAGTTCCTGTACCATCTGCCACTGAAATTGTTCTAGTCTATTTCTACATGTTAAATGTTCTTTGATTTTACATATATTATCCATTAGTACAGTTATAATTCAAAAATAATTTTCTTTTCATGAATTAACATATACCAATTATCAATAGCAATAATTCAGTACTAGAATTAACTCAACTAAAATATTTATGTTATGAGCCTGGGAGAGAAAAAAATATAAGGCAAGGAGATTGTCTTGTTTAATACTTTCATAATGTTTTGAGCCTTGACAGTACAAAACCATAAACACAGAGTTCTAATCACCACCACTAGGTATAATAGGTCTAAAAACAAACAAATATTTTTTAAAAGTTTAAAAGAGTATGAATTTACTTATATGTTAGGACTTGTTTTATTATTCATACATATATATATTTTGTTTTTTTGGGCCACACCCGGTGATGCTCAGGCTACTCTTGGCTATGTGCTCAGAAATCACTCCTGGCTTGGGGGACCTATATTGGATATCAGGGGATTAAACCACGGTCCATCCTAGGCTAGCACAGGCAAGACAAATGCCTTACCACCTGTGCCACAGATCTAAACTTATTATTCATATTTTTAATATGGAAAGTGGAAACTCGGTCTTAGTTAATGTAATCATTTGCATTATTGTTTAGAAAAATGCTATTTTATTGTTCAATATTTTGATTGTTTCTTTTTTTTATAATGAAAAGCTTTTTCCATCAGGGAACCACTTAGGAAGTGGCTACAATATTTTATGAATGGTGATGTTTATTAGATTTAGAATTGTAGCAGGAGAATATTGATAATATTTTGCATTCTGTGTGCAATATGCTATGCTACAAAGTTTTTATTTGATTAGTTCAAGTGTATCAAGGATATATCTGAGTGTGCACAAGTGTGGGTTGATGTGTTAGCACATGCATTCTGCAATTACAAAACAATCTATGAAATTTTTATTCATAATTTGTTCAATTCAGTATTCTTTAAAGAAAAATGACCAGCTTTCTTTTTTATTTTATATTTGGAGTAAGTGGATTAGGCCACAGCCAGTTGTGCTCAGAGATTACGTCTAAAGGGTTTAGGGAACATACTGTTTTGTCAGGGGATTGATCCCAGGAAAGCCATAAGCACGGAAAGTGTCCTACCCACAATATTATCGCTTTAGCCCCATCCTTTATTTCTTGAGTTTCCAAAATCCTGATCAAGCAGTGTGGAAACTACTTCTGTTGATGCGGTTAAGTTTTCCTTGTAATATCATATATTGTTTATCTTTTAATTTCAGTCAAATCTATATTCAATATTTTAAAAGATAATTGCAATTTAATAAATTGTTTTATCTTCTATTATTTTTGAACAAACTAATGTTTTGCATATTGCATATTGTTAGTTTTTTCATTAGTGACATACTCATGGTATTTCTTCTGCAATGTACAATATTTTTCTGTTTATTCACTTATTATATTTCTTTAATAAGAATAGCAAATCAGAGTTACTATTAATTCCATGATAAATTCTAGAAAAAACTTGAATTATATTTTACCCAAGAGCAAATAAGTAAAATGATTAGGAGAATATAATAAAATTTTTAATCTGCAAACTAAGTTCTTAAAGTTTAATGAATTAGATTTCAATGAAAATTGCACTTGATTATGTAGGTCGCATGATTATAAATGCTTTTTATTAATATATAAACATGCATGTGAATGTTAGGAAACGTTGGTGTTTCTGCTAATGCTATTTTATTCACAATATATGGAATACATTGAAATAAATCTAAAATGCTTTCATGTATAACTATATTTTGCATTACATTATATTAATATTTGCAATTTGTACCTTTTGTTGTCCTAGAGCAATGTTACTATTCTTTATAATTAAGTGAATATATAGGCAATTTTTGCCATAGAATTCAATTGAATTTATCTCTTAAGGAAAAAATTAGTCACAGTCACTTCACAACTAAAATATATATAATTTTGTATATATGAAGTTAATTATTTATGTATTTGCATTTTTTATTTTTATTATTATTTTTTGGGGGGTCACACCCAGCGGTGCTCAGGGGCTACTCCTGGCTTTATGCTCAGAAATCACTCCTGGAAGGCTCAGGGGAACATAGGATGCCAGGATTCGAACCACTGTCCTTCTGCATGTAAGGCAAACGCCTTACCTCCATGCTATCTCTCCAGCCCCCATATTTGCATTTTTAATCTATTTTCAACTAACTTTTAAATCTTGCTGTTTTCATTCTTTTACATATATATTTTTATTCAATTAAAATTTTAAAAAATCAAATTTATCTTTTTATAACTACTACTTAATATTGAGAAGATTTTGAAGAAAACTGACCTGGATTTAACTATTTTTTGATTATATTACTTGACACTAACTTTATATCAAGCTCAGTTTTTTCAACTGTTAAACATATTGTGATAATATTTTTTGAGTTTACTATGAAAATGATCCATGAATTATTCTTTAGCTTTAACCATTTCATGTAATTCATGCTTTAGCTAGGGAACTTGAGCACATTACTTGACCACTCTGAGACCAGTCTTCCTTTTAAAAACATGACTATTAATTAGTTTAGTTAGGTTTTATTCTTCAAAGTATTTAAAAACATATTTTACTACATAAAATTAAAATTGCATTAGCCAATGTTCTCCATGAGTAGAAAATAAAATATAGTGTTTAATGTTTTAGAGTTTTCTGATATTGTTTGTTTGTTTGTTTGTTTTGTTTTTCAGCCATACCCGGTGACACTCATGGGTTACTCCTGGCTATGCACTCAGAAATTGCTCCTAGCTTAGAGGAACATATGGGATGCTGTGATCTGTCCTAGATCAGCCACATGCAAGGCAAACCCTACCCCCGTGCCATCGCTCAGGCCCCAGAGTTTTATGTTTTATTCTAACTTTGAAGTCATTTCTCTTATACTATTGAATAGACATGCCGGAGTCAGACATTAAGTTGGGATTAAAATTTAGATTTTTAATATCACTGTTACTTTGTCATGCAAAACAATTATGTCATTTATGATCAATTTGCCTCACTATATGAAATGTTTTTGTATTGGAACTATTAGTTTGAGCATCAAATCAAATTAATATATGGGATTTTATATTTTAGTACACATTATTTTTTACATATCTCCATTTGCTTACATTTGATTTAATATTATAGAAGTGTATCATTCTAATTTTATTGATTTCAATAGAATTTATATGTTAGGTAATTTTCAAAAGATATTATGTACATTGGAAGTTTATACTTTAACATTAATGAAATAAAATATATTTATGTATTTTCACTTTTTTTAGAACACATGCTAGAATTTGAAATCAGCTACCTTCATACATTTTCCCATAAAGATAGAAATAAAACATATCTGAGTAACATGAATTTCTGTTTCTGTCTAGTTAAATTCTGATCTTAATATTTTTTCATGATATTTTCTGGAGAAGGCACTCTACCATATAATTATACAATTGTTCTAATATCTATATGGAAATATATACTATCACCTTCAAATGCCTAAATAGATAATTAATTTTACACCAGAATATTTTAAATTGACTATTCATGTACCATAGGTAAAGAAAATTGCTGGTGTTTAAATGGGACTAAGAAGAAAACACAAATATAAATACTCTATAATTAGAAAATACACATGTGATTCAGGCATAAATTTTACAGTTTGGAAGAAATTTATTATTTGTTAAAATCAATAAAAGCTCTTTTATTAAAAATTGTTATTGAATAAAAGGAACAACATGTTATTTAAAGGGTGCAAACAATCTAAAATGGCTAAAGAGAATGCTAAAACCCAGAGAACAATACAGCTCTACAGTATCAAAAATGTGATTGAGTATACGATAAACCATTTTATTAGTTATGTCATTATCACTAGATAGATAAGATCCAGTATTTGAATTAGAGTGTATACATTTAAATGTTTCTGTCTTATGCATAGAATATGTGAATGTCATTGAACATATTTTTATAAATGTCCACACAGTATCATTTATAATAGTGGAAAACATTTGTAATAATAATAAAAATAGTGTTAAGTTTACTCATTGAGGACTAGACTTATATAGTTATATACTTAATACTGTAATAGTTGAGTCTGGGAAGGCAAGATTTTACTACCTAGAATAGAAAGCAGTGAAATAAGCTTTTGAACAATTTTGTTGAAGTGAATCACACATCTTTTTTAGTGTAAATGTTACATTAGCATAGGATAAATTCTAAATTCCAAATTATCAATTGCTGAAGAATCTGATTTACATTTACATATAACTACCAGCAATGTTCTTAATCTCTTTGCCCTATTTCTAACATGGGGATTTAGGTGCTATCAACTCACCAGAGTTTTTACTAAAAGAACATAAAAGCAAAATTGTGTTAGACACCCTTGAGGCATTTTTCAAAGGCCAGCTCATTTACAATTTTTCATGATGTCTCTAGCATGCTTTCCTACTAGATGTCTCATTTTCACACTGAGGCTTAAAATCTCTATAGCAGTTTGTTCGTGATTTTGCATAGGAACCCCCCTCATGATGTACTTTTTTAAATTTTGATTGTTTTCATTCTTTCATTTTCCTATTTTTTATTTTCTTAAATTATTAGCTTATTCTCAAAGGCTTAAGCAATCAGAAGGTGAATGGTATCTCTTGGTTTAAATAGCCTCTTAGAAGTAATTCAAAAGTTGAAGAAATGGGCAAATGGTAAGATTCTATAAAGGACAATGACAAAAAGAACCAGGCAGTATAAATGAACAATATCCCCTCTTGAATCATTATCACTGGGGACAGAACCTCTCTTGCAGTGGCCAGGATGTCCTGACACCTTTTGCCAGCTCATGTCCCAATTACTTTCTGGTATTCACCACTCAGTTCCATAAATGGCTCAGATTATGTCTCAGTTTTAGGCCTGAATAGAAGTGGAGTAATAAACCACCTTCCTGCCCAAGACCTCATTAAATCTTACCTCTAAAGTCACACACATAGTGTTGGGAAAAAACACACCATAATGAAAGGTCATTTATATGATCTAAGAATCAGGCATCTAATGAGAAATATATTTTAAACTATTCACAGTGATTTGCCAGAAAACCTAGGGAATATTTCATTATCTTGTACTTGAGGTCTAGAGTAGGAATAGAAAACAAGATATAACCCTTATGTCACTGTCCTGACATTAACACGCATATATAGTAAGATCCCACTGGATTAGGACAGTGGTTTTGAAGCAACACCATATTATTGTACATCAGTAGGTATTAAACGGATGAAAACCAATGGTGTATCATTTTTATTTTAACAGCTGGTCAGTGGACCTGTTCACATTCAAGACAGGTGCAGATCTGCAGGGTAATAGGACTAAAAACTATGGTGTAGAAAGTGTGGCACTTCTGAGCTATCTTGCTGAGCCTGCAGCTGCACATTTAAAGTCTCCCTTTCTTATTATTTCTATGAAAAAGCCTAGTTCTCTCTGGTTTCCTCTTGTTTGTTCTGCTCTCCACCACTAACTTCCTACTGTCCATCAAATAGCAATGTTGTATTCCGGAGGATAAACACCTGAATGATCCCCAATGTGATCACACACTCCACTGAAGACTGAAAAGAAATGTTATGAAATTTGAAAATTCAAACTTTCTAGAAGTCAGATGTGAAAGAAGCTCTTAATATAATGCCACATTGAAAAAACACAATTATTCAATACTTTTAGTGTTTCTTTGGGCTTGGTTTTTGCTTATTACTGATTGCAGCTAATTGATAATTTAGCAGTGACCCATGAATATTTATGCTTGAAACATGGATGTGATGCCATAATATTGAGCCCCTAAGCTAGGTTTAATTGAGAAAGAAAAGACTTTATTTGTGTAGAATCAAGCATCTGTTTCACATCAAAAAAGAGTAACTATCCAAGCACTATGTTTTAAAGTTCATTGGGGGTATTTTATTAGAAATAGCAATTAATGCATACATATATTGATAAGCCTGGTATATACCATGCTATGGTTGGATACATAATCTGACTTGAAAAATTTTATTGTATCTCCAAAAAATCGTGCCCTCATTTAAGCATGAGGGGGTAAGCAAAAAAATTAAAGAATCTTATTCTAGTTTGAATAATAAAAATCCCTAAAGTAAATTTTGACATGGGAGCAGAGCGATACCACAACTGTAAGAACATTTGCCTTGCACATGGCCAACTCGTGGCAACCAGGGTTTGATTCCCAGAATTCCATATGGTCCCCAAGCTTTCCAGATGTGATTTCTGCAGGAATAGTCAGGAGTAATCCCTGAACAACCTGGTGTGGCCCAACTCCCCCCTCCAAAAAATATTTGGCATGGTTTGATTGCAAACATTTCAAGTCAGGGGCCAGAGAGGTGGCGCTAGAGGTAAGGTGTCTGCCTTGCAAGCGCAAGCCAAGGAAGGACCGCGGTTCGATCCCTCCCCTCCCAGGGTGCCATATGGTCCCCCCAAGCCAGGGGCGTTTTCTGAGCGCTTAGCCAGGAGTAACCACTGAGCATCAAATGGGTGTGGCCAAAAAAAACAAAAAAAAAATTAAGTCAAAGGATCAATTTTGTTGAGGAAGTGATTTTTTTATATCCATGTATTTGCAAAGAGAACCATTTCTCAGGACCTGAGTGGTGGCTTAGTGGTATGGCTTTTGCCTTGCATGTGGCTGACCTAGGACAGACTGAGATTCAATCCCTTGGCATCCCATATGATCCCCCAAGCCAGGAGCGATTTCTGATTGCACAGCCAGGAGTAATCCCTGAACTGATCACTGGGTGTGGCTCCAAAACAAACAAACAGAACCATTTTTTTTCTATTGAGGCTCTTGTAAAAAGTTGTATGTGATTTTTGTTTTTTGGTTTGGGGGTCACACCTGGCAGTGCTTAGGGGTTGCTCTTGGCTCTATGCTCAGAAATCGCTCCTGGCAGGCTCTGGGGACCATATGGGATGCCAGGATTTGAACCACGGTCCTTCTGCATGCAAGGCAAACACCCTACCTCCATGCTATTTCTCTGGTCCCAAAAAAGTTGTATGTGATTTAAAAGAATCTGAAAACTATTTCAAGAAATGTAAAAAGAGAGCAAGGAGGATGGGAGGAAAATCGGGGAAAGTCAAACTGTATGAATGAAACTCAATCATGAACAACTTTGCCACTGTGTGTCTCATTGTGAATTTATTTATAAAAATGTTTTTTGTAATTTTGTAATTACAAAAATTACATTTTGTAATTCTACTGCCTATTATCATTGGACTCAATGGATATATCATTTCTTATTACAGCTTACTATGATTTATTTTGCTTATTAGGTATATTAAATTTTCATGCAAAGGTAGCAAATGAAGAGCAATAGTAGAGAGAGTAATTAAATCTCTGGCACTAATTTTGGTTCATTGAGTACCTCTGGAAATGATCCCTAAGCAAAAGTAAGAGTAAGAATTGAGAACCTCTGGTGTAGCACAATTGCCACCTTAAAAAATAAAATAAAATAAAAACACAGTGTGTTATTAGTAGTAAGTACTTCCTCTAGTTGTTCCAAGTTTAAAATCAACTAACTAAAAAGAACACAGCAACTTAACAATAAAATAATTGTCTTCAAATGATCAGAGATCAAATGTAATTTATTCTGTATGGCTAATGGATATAACATTGTTTAAAGAATGAAAACTGATAGATTTCAAAATAAGCACTTGCAGACTATCCCTTTTGCTGATTTAGACCTACCACTTACTTTTTATTATACTGCAATTTGATTTCCATCTATCCCACAGCTGAAGCTATTCTGAAGTAGGATAGCTCCACCTTCTAATTGCCCAAGCCAATGAACCATTTTCCATACTAATCTAACAGTATTTGCATGCTGTGAATATTGCCCTTTTGCTTTAAATTCTCTCATCTCAGTCACTTTACTTTTACTGTCTGAGCATATTTTCCCCCTCATTAAAAAAATAATAAGACCTCTATTAAAGCTGTTTTATTTTTATGAAAGAACTTCATGCTTATAAGAATGTGTAGCTTTCAGCACATTGTAATTGTTAATCATCCGATAAGTGTTATTGATGAATAGTTTCTTTGGAGACCACTGATTGTTGTTTATCCCCATGGCCTCCTTAACTATCTCTCTCCAGATCTTCATCCAAAAAAAAGCCAGAGAATCATGTGATCATTTTCTTCTGCTTATCTCTATTTAATTCTATTATATATTGCTTTAATGATCTAAATTATTCCAAATGCATCTCTTGTAGATCAGGAGGAGCTGTCTTTTATTGCTGCTGTATTGTATCAATACAACTCACCATTTGCAAGAAGATATTGTTATTGTTGCAACTTGATATTTTTAACTCATTTCCATCTAAGTGGTATGAATAATTGTATAATTGCTAGTCTATTCCATGGAAAGTCATGCAATATATGTAAAGACAGATTTTATTTCTTAATCCAATCATATGTATTTAATAAATTGTATCATTAATAATTATTCACAATATTCACAACTGTTATTTAAACACTGGTTATTATAGCTAAAATAGATTGCATACTAACTGTGGACCAAGTGCCAAGTGTATCATTCAACATTATGCATATAAAATTATATTTGTCCCACATCCTAAAATTATTTGCTTCTTAGGTTACTTACTAGAGATCTCTGTCATTGTTAATTACGCTCCATTTTCAGATTTCTGTCAAATCAGTTTTATACATTTTAATATATTTGTACTTTAAAATGTACATTTCAACACAAAATAATGTTGCATAAAATTTATCAAAAATGCATCCTGTAATTTACATATGAAATTCCCATTAAATAAGTTCTTATTTTTCATTTTTGCTTACCTTTCTAGTTGCGTTATTTTTTCTATTTCACTACAAATCTTGACATTTCAAATCATTGTTGCTTCTCTAAGTGTAATATAAGTATTTCTGTATCTATGCTTAATTGTGTAGTTGCGTCTGCATAGAATATTTCTTTCTTGCATTAAAGATTTTTTTCATTATAGACAACATTTATTAAGAATTATAATGTATCACATATTTCTAGTAGCATATTATTTTTTTTAAATTCCCAACAATAAAAATGATGAGATATGATTTTCAAACATTATAAATATACATCAAATGTATATTATTTTAACAATATTTTCTTTTTTTTTAATAATATTTTTATTTAAACACAATGGTTACAAACATGATTGTGGTTGGGTTTTAGTCATGTAAGAGGACACCCCCATCACCAGTGCAACATTCCCACCACCAATGTCCTAAATATTTCTCCTCCCCACGTCACCCCCACCTGTACACTAGACAGGCTTTCTATTTCCCTCATACATTCTCATTGTTAGGATAGTTCGAAAAGTAGTTATTTCTCTAACTAAACTCATCACTCTTTGTGGTGAGGGTCATGATGTGGGCTGTAACTTCCAGCCCTCCTCTCTTCTGTCTCTAAAAATTATTGCAAGAACGTCTTTCATTTTTCTTAAAACCCATAGATGAGTGAGACCATTCTGCATCTTTCTCTCTATTTTCTTTAAATACTGAGAAAAATGAAAAAGAAAAACCTATTTTGCACTAAATTCAAGACTCAATAATTAATATGTAAATTAATATTCAGAAAAAAATCTTAATTATTTTTTGTTTATACTTGAAAGGGGTTGAAAAACTTAAAACATAATAAATTTTGTTGATTATAATAATGGATATATTATCTATTTATCCATTATTATATAGACTACATTAGCATATATAACTTATTTAATATCAATATTATATATTACCCATATAATCCATAGTATCATAATAATGGATATAGATCCATACACACATTTTTTAAATATAATTTTTTTGAAGATAGTGGCTTACATTTTGTTGACAATATTTTAGGTACATATTTACATAAAAACAGGGGGATTCCCATCACCGGTTTGTCCTCCCTACACCTCTGTTTTCGTACTGCCTCCCATATCCTCCTCCCTCACCCCCGGGGCTGCTAGAAAATGTGCTCCCCTCTTTACCTAGTTTATTACTTAGTAGTCTTGCATCTGTTTAGTCTTGGTGCCTCCCTTATTTCCCCCTCTACTATTGAGTACATTGCTTTTATGTGGTTTCTCAATATACATATTTTTAACATAATTTTTATTTTAATTGTAGTGGCTTACATATCGTTCACAGTAATATTCCGGGTACATATTTAGATTGAATCAGGGAAATTCCCACCACCAAATTGTCCTCCCACAACCGCTCCCATCCTGCCTCCCATATCCTCCACTCTTCCCTCCAGGGGCTGCTAGAATGCGTGGTCCCCTCTGTGTCTAGTTAATTACTTAGTGGGCTTATAATTGTTTGGTCTTGGTGCCTCCATTATTGCCCCCTCTAGTTGGGAGGCAGGACTAGAAAGATCAAGTTATGTGGATTTGTTTGAGGAAGAGAAAGGTAATATAATGGGGTAAAAATCGACTACGCTGACTATGCAGAGTCATGTAAAACATAAAAGTTTTCCTCTGAGATCAGGCATAAGAAAAGGGTATCCACTGTCTCCACTTTTATTCAATATATACTATAAATCCTGCTTATAGAAAGCAGGCAAGCAGTACAAAGTCATTCAAATTAGAAAGAAGTTAAATTATCATTTTATGCAGATGGCATAAAATACACAGACAATCCTAAAGAGTCTGCTAAAGGTTCCTAGAAACAATGAAGCAATTTCAGTATACAAAAAGTGATTGCATTCTTATATATGAAAATATCTACAAAAAATAATCAGGAAAGAAAGAGATGAAGGAATCTATCCCATATAAAATAGTATCCCAAAACATCAAATATCAAGAAATAAACTTAAAATGAAGAACTTATTTATCATGATAGTTTGTATCTATGAACTAGTCAAAATTAATTGGGTATAGTTTTATGCAGAAAGCATACTCATAGCTTACCATTTTTCTTTAATATGATAGTATTTAAAATTATTTTTTGCTTCTTAAACTCCCACCATTATCTTCCTTTTTATCTTTTTTCTTTTTCTTATTTAGCATTTTGAACATCTGTAATGTAAAAGCAGTCCTCAGTTTCCTAAATACACCAAATATATATTCTTCTTAATCTTTATTGTCATAAAATCTACTCATTTACCTCTTATATATCTGTCAAATAACTTCAAATAATTTTAATAATCTTCTTCATTGATAGTGTGTCTACCATAATAATTAAATAAATGTCATGATTTTAAGTGGATTCACTATATTCCCACTCAAGACTTTCTAGCAAGATTTGAAATTTTTCTCTATGCTAATATCTGCCTTAAATAGAGTTCTTTTCCTAAATCCTTATGAAGCCAACTAACATATTTGATCTAAATATGTAAACACGGTGTCATATGAAGTTTCAGCTTCCTTCCAGTGAATTCTTTTTTTTTTTAATTTATTTAAACACCTTAATTACATAAATGATTGTGTTTGGGTTTCAGTCATGTAAAGAACACCACCCATCACCAGTGCAACATTCCCATCACCAATGTCCCATGTCTCCCTTCGCCCCACCCGACCCCCGCCTGTACTCTAGACAGGCTCTCCATTTTCCTCATACATTCTCATTATTAGGACAGTTCAAAATGTAGTTATTTCCCTAACTAAACTCATCACTCTTTGTGGTGAGCTTCTTGAGGTGAGCTGGAACTTCCAGCTCTTTTCTCTTTTGTGTCTGAAAATTATTATTACAAGGGTGTCTTTCATTTTTCTTAAAACCCATAGATGAGTGAGACCATTCTGCGTTTTTCTCTCTCTCTCTCTGACTTATTTCACTCAGCATAATAGATTCCGTGTACATCCATGTATAGGAAAATTTCATGACTTCATCTCTCCTGACAGCTGCATAATATTCCATTGTGTATATGTACCACAGTTTCTTTAGCCATTCATCTGTTGAAGGGCATCTTGGTTGTTTCCAGAGTCTTGCTATAGTAAATAGTGCTGCAATGAATATAGGTGTAAGGAAGGGGTTTTTGTATTGTATTTTTGTGTTCCTAGGGTATATTCCTAGGAGTGGTATAGCTGGATCGTATGGGAGCTCGATTTCCAGTTTTTGGAGGAATCTCCATATCGCTTTCCATAAAGGTTGAACTAGACGGCATTCCCACCAGCAGTGGATAAGAGTTCCTTTCTCTCCACATCCCCGCCAACACTGTTTATTCTCATTCTTTGTGATGTGTGCCATTCTCTGGGGTGTGAGGTGGTATCTCAGCATGGTATTGGAATAAGGATAGGTCCTCAGATCAGTGGAATAGGCTTGAATACTCAGAAAATGTTCCCCAGACATACAACCACCTAATTTTTGATAAAGGAGCAGGAAATCCTAAATGGAGCAGGGAAAGCCTCTTCAACAAGTGGTGTTGGCACAATTGGATAGCCACTTGCAAAAAATTGAACTTAGACCCCCAGCTAACATCATGTACGAAGGTAAAATCCAAATGGATTAAAGACCTCGATATCAGCCCCAAAACCATAAGATATATAGAACAGCACATAGGCAAAACACTCCAGGACATTACAGGCATCTTCAAGGAGGAAACTGCACTCTCCAAGCAAGTGAAAGCAGAGATTAACAGATGGGAATATATTAAGCTGAGAAGCTTCTGCACCTCAAAGGAAATAGTGCCCAGGATACAAGAGCCACCCACTGAGTGGGAGAAACTATTCACCCAATACCCATCAGATAAGGGGCTAATCTCCAAAATATACAAGGCACTGACAGAACTTTACAAGAAAAAACATCTAACCCCATCAAAAAATGGGGAGAAGAAATGAACAGACACTTTGACAAAGAAGAAATACACATGGCCAAAAGACACATGAAAAAATGTTCCACATCACTAATCATCAGGGAGATGCAAATCAAAACAACGATGAGATACCAGTGAATTCTTATTGTAACTATTTAAATGCTAATAACACACATCTTATTGTTCACTAGTTTCCATATATGAAAACAAGGGATTCAACTACAATACTGGATTTAATAAATTTGTCATAGAACTAAACACGTTGTCCTATTTTATATTTACTCTTCCATACCTTTTTCCTTTAATTTTAAACAGCACGTGATATACTGAATTAGTGGGGGTAAGGGTTAAAGTACTGAAACAAAGTGTCCTAATAGGTTAAATTAAGCATACATCAAAGTGTATAATCATAAAATATGTTAATAGGTGTCAATTTTACAAATTTATCATAAACATACTCATTTCCAAATATTTTTGACTAGTTCAGAGATATCTTACTTTTCTCTTAAATTATAAAAACAAAAATCTTAACAGTGCTGGACACATAGTACTGTGGATGAGGCATCATTATCCTTGTACCTGCTGACCTGGGTTTTATGCCCAGCATTTCATATTACTTTTGAAAGCCATAAGGAATAATTTCTGTATGCAGAGCCAGCTATACTTTTTGAAAAGTACTAGGTTTAGCCCAAAAGAAAAAATTAACATACCACATGAATACCCCTAAGTAAAAGATAAGCTTAGAAATCAGGGAATACATCTCCTTAGCAAGAAGTAAATTGAACTTAGGGATTCAAATATTACTCCCTGGAATCTGTGATAAATCTATTTTATATATCTTTGCTTTATGTTTGTCTCTCCGAGTTAGGTATATTGTCCCTCTATTATCCAGAAGAATTCTAAAAATGTAGTTATTACTCAATTAATGTTGATCAAATAAATGAGTGAGTTAATTAATGTGTATTATTACTCATATGCTATTCACTGAATTTTAAGTATAGTAAATTTTAGTTTCAACATTTATGGAATTAGAATGGCAAATTAAAGATTATCTTAGACAAATTTGAAATAAATTTTATGTTTATGGACTTCATTTTGGATGCAAAATTATTATGTAAAAATTAACTTTATAGAATATTTCAACACTTAGATAAAATGAACATTTAAGTCTTTGGATAAAAAATTAGGAAAAGCCTTTTATTTAACCCTGTAAAAATGAATTGCAATTATATTTAAAAATGATTTATTTTGTGCTTAATTTATACTAACCACAAAAAAGTTTAGACATTAAACTGCTAATGCTTTGTTTCGCAAAATTGCTATCATTATTATCAGAGTAAGTCCTTAGTAATTTACACTATAAACTGAGAAACTCTCTAGTGGGTACTGAATTTGGTACATTAGTCAGTGAACAAATAAATATAAAAATATCAACACAATATGACAACAAAATGTGCTTTATTATTTTGATCACTATATTTAATCATAATCACCTTACAGGATGCTAATAAACACAGAGCCATATTTTGTGAAATTAATAAAATTTTAGGAAAAATAGTTTGCTGATTTTTTTTGGTTTTTGGAAAAATTATAAATATGTTAATTGTGTTTTACCTAACTTCCAGTACAGAAACAATATATTTGATCATTATGATAGTTGCTATTGTTGGTTGTTTATATCTTCTACTGAAAAATATACTGATGAGATTTGTCTTATATTACATACATTATATATGCTGTACACATGTATATATTTAAATGAGTCATGCAAGTATGAAACACTATATGAAATATAGCATCCTAATTAATTTACAAAAACAGTTGATCATTATATTTGAGCCTATATACTTAAAAGCCATTAGGAAATAACTTGTTTTTATACTATATAAATTCCAATCAATTGTTTTAAAATCATGATAGTACATTAAGATGTATTTCAAACTATTCAGTTATAAAAATAGTTCACATATATCTCAGATTCTCTATAATAGTTTATTTTAGTTTTGTCTTCCCTATGACACAATCAAATAATTCCAGCTGCTTTTACTTTTTTGAGGAAAAATAAAATCCACCCAAATTAGCAATCAAATCTATGAATAAAAGTTTATGTCATTGGTTCTACCAATTGATATAGCCTAACAGTATGAAATGACTAGACTAAAATTGTATAACTTTATACCTACTAATATGTTGATTATTTTGATATGCATCACTCAATAAATACTTAAATGATCACCCATTGATATTTATTTAATGTGAAGTTTTTTTCATTAAAAAATGAAACAAAAATCCTCGAAACTTAATTTTTTTTTAGTTGTAACAGGCAATGAAACATACATAAAAATAGTCAGTGATCCTAAAGAAATTATGATGAGAGCAGCAATGAAGAGAAAATTGTTTGGGAGCTAATTTCAGCAAAGAATGTCAAAATAGTTAACATTTGAAACAAATGAAGAGAGATTACTCTTTCATTTAGAAAAAATAAACAAGGACTGAACATGACCACAGGTCTGAATTCATAAATGAGAGGTGAATTCAGGAACCTAGTGATTAATGTTATTTGAAATGTGATATAAGGAATAGAATCACTGCAAGTGATATCAACACCAAACAATGAAAATGACACATATCATAAATAGAGTGATAAATCAGTGTTGGCAACTCTGTGGTTATTGAGGAAATCGTATTCCTACTATTGTGAATGTTATCTGTCTCAACCTTAAAAAGAATAAATATCATAGTAAGCTAAGAATCAAGCTCCATATGACCAAACACTCTACTTCTTGAATATCTATCCCCAGCACACAAAATCATTCATTCAAAGGCCATAGAAAGAGACAGAGCAAGAGACAAGCACAGCTGATCTGCTCATATCTATGACCACACATTTTTTCTAGTAAATGAACACCAGCACAAAACATAAAAAAAACCCTGCAACGATGAAAATGGGGAAACAAAAGAAAACTCCACCATGCTTAGTAGAGAATGAAGATAATAGCTCTGAAGACATGACTAGTACCAGACGCTTATAACCTCTTTGATAAAGACTTAAGAAATGTGGACAATATTTAAATAACTCAAAAAAAATCACCAAGGTAACCAAACAAACTAAACATAAGATTGAGGATGATAAAAAACAGAGTAGAAATAAGAAAAACTTAAACTGAAATAACAGGATAGAAAAACCTTTGTAGGCATAATGAAAAATTCACTGGAAGGCCTCACTAACAGAGTAAGTGCTACTGAGGATAGAAACTGTGAGCTTTAAGATGATCTGCAGGGCACCAGCATACAATAGAACAGAAAATTCTGGAAAAAATTGCCATAAAGTAAATGACCAGAAGATAGAAAATAACACTCAAAGAAAGGAAATAGATGATAATGGAACTATTGAATAAGCTCAATAGAAACAGCATACGAATCATTGGAGCCCCAGAGACTCAGGAAAAATAAAGCAAATCAAAACACGATGAATCATCAATCAAGCACTGCATTGCTGAGAAGTTTCCAGAGCTAAAGACCAAATGCCAGTTAGTTACCAGAACTAGTGGCATGGAACCACATGATGTCCAAAGAATACCAGTTAAAATGACCCAGAGAAAACCACCCAAGGTTCATCCTATTCAAAGATGAAAAACTCAATTAATGATAAAATAATGAAAGTAACAATATCAAAACTATAAATTACATGCAAAGAAGCATCCCAAAGATTTATAGCAGATTTATGAAAACCAACACTCTAGGTCCAAAGGCTGTAAGTAGTTGAATAGTGAAAAACTCAATGAATTTAAAGCTTTGCTGAGAATAATTCACCCAACCAGATTTTTATTTAGATTTTAAAGATGGATGAAGAATAGCTCAGAAAATTTATAGACTCAAAGTCAACCTTAAAAGAAGAGCTGAAGGTTCTACTTTATGGCAAGGAAAACAACAAACACGCCAAACTCCTACCAAAAGATAACACAAAATTCCATCATAATATTCTCTCTCATAATCAGTGGTCTAAATGCATCAATGAAGAGACACAAAGTAGCAAAATAGATCAAAATTTTATATCCAACATTTTTCTGCTTGCAAGAAACACATCTTAATAGTGAGAGAAACTTATAGTCAAAGATAAAGGTTATGGGAAAATCATGCAAGCAAATAACTCACTTAAAAAGGCTGGGATGGTGACACTAATATCAGATGACACAGACTTTAAACTTAAAAAGGTTATAAGACACAGAGATGAACATTTATTAATAATTTATGGATATGTGTATGAGGAAGAAATAAGACTCTTAAATTTGCATCCAATGAGGATCCAGCAATATATTTTATATAGTTGCTGATTGGTTGGAAGAAAGACATCAGTAGCAACACAAAAATATTGGAAGAGTTAAAAACTTGCCTCATTACCCCTGCTGACCATTGATTGGTCAACAAGAATAAAATTAAAAAGGATATACTGGCGTTGATGGAAGAAATAGAGAAAGTGACTTAGTAGATATGTATAGGGCTCTACATTTCCAGAAAGCTAGATACACATTCTTCTCCAATGTACATGGAACATTCTCCAATAGAACAAAAACTGGTCCATAAAACATATATCAACAAAATCAACAGTTATAAGTTATATTAACTATCTTCTTAAATCATGATGCATTGAAAATAGAAGAGAATTAAAAACATAAGCAGAGGGAAAAAATTAATACCTTGAAATTAAACAGCTGAGTACTGAACAGTGTGTGAAAAAAAAAAAAGAGAAAAAAATTCCTGGAAATAAATGAGAATGAAGACATGAATTATCAAAATTTGTGTGGCCCAAAAAAGTTGTATAAATAGAAATATTTAAAGCATTGCACACATTTATTAGGAATAAATCAAAGATCTACACAATTAGCTTAATGTCCTATCTTTAAAAATAATAAAAAAATAATTAACAAAATAGACCAAACAGGTAGGTGGAAAAAATTAGAATAAAGCATAGAATAGAAATTAATGGACTGGAAATCCAAAAATTAATTCAAAAGATTAATGAAATCAAAAGTTGAGTCCCTGAAAAAATAGTTTAAGATTGATAAATAATTAGCAACATATACAAAGAACAAGCAGAGAAATTTAATAAACTGAATTAGAAAGGAACAGGGGGAGATTACTATATACAAAAATATTCAAAAGGTAATCAGTGATTACACTGAGAAACTTTATGCCACAAAACAAGAGAACTTAAAAGAAATGGATAAATTATTGGACTTTTAGCCACTTAAGTTTGAAACAAAATGATTTAAAATATCTGAACTAACATATCTGTTGAGAAAATTTAAATGGTAATCAGAAAGCTTGGCAAAACAAAGCCCAGGCCCAGATAAATTCACTAGTGAATTATTTCAAATATTTATTTATTTATTTATTTATTTATTTATTTATTTATTTATTTATTTATTTATTTTTACCTTTCTCTCAAATCCTTATAAAGGAACTACTGCCAATACTTTGTAGACTCTTTCTGGAAACTGAATAAACAGAAACAATCTCAAATAGTTTTTAATGATGCTAACAACACTGTGCTACCAAAATCAGACAAAGATGCCCCCCAAAAGAAGATGTATCGGATAATATAATTGATGAACAAAGATGCAAAATGTGTTAAAAATACTCAACAAAATACTGGTAAATGGATCCATCAAGGTTACGTTCGGTGGTCAAGTAAGGATTTATTCCAGAGTTGCAGGGATGGTTTAACATACACAAGTCAATTAACTTTATCTTAGTTCTTCATATCAACAAAAGGAAAAATCAAAATCATATGATCAGATTAATAAATGCAGAGAAAGTATTATAGAAGAACCAATATGGTTCATGATAAAAAAAAGTCTTGACTAGATGACAATGGAAGGACATTTCTCAATATAGTCAAGGCAATTTACACAGGACTATGGAATATGTTATATTCAATGCAGGAAAACCTTTCTTATAAGATATGGCATAAGTTTGCCCTCTCTCAACTTCTATTCAAAAAAGTTCTGGAATTACTTGCCAAGCAATCAGCAAAGAAAATCATATCAAGGGCATCCAGATTAGAAAGAAAAATGTCAAACTCTCATTGTCTTCTGAGGACATTATATTATATTTAGAAAATCCTAAAGATTCAAACAAAAACTTCTATAAACAATTGATTTGTAAAGTGTATGCAACAAATTATGATGCAAAAATCAAAAAAAAATATATGCAAATAATGTAAGAAGGAGATATTTACGAATAATCCCATTAATAATTATTTCACAGAAAGTAAAGAAAATAAAAAGCTGAATGAACTATACAAAGAAAACTACAAAACAGTGTTTCAAGAAATAAAAGAGGACACAGGAAATAAAGACATATCTGCTGTTTATGGATTAGGAGGATTAACATAATTAACATGGCAATACTTCCCGAAGCATTGTAGAGATTTAATTTAATTCCATCTAAGGTCACCCATGACATTATTTAAAGAAGTGGATCAAACATTTCTTAAATTCATTTGGAACAATAAATGTCAACAGATAGGTAAACCAATACTTTGAAAAAGATGATGCGAGACATCACTCTTCTCAACTTTAAATTGTACCATACTGCAATAATCATTAAAAGAACATGGTACTAAAAAAAGGAGACCCTCAGATAAATGAAATAACTTTGATTATTCAGAGGCTGACTCTCAGACTAACAATCAATTAATCTTTGAAAAATAGAGACAAGACATACAAAAAGGAGAAAGGAAAGTCTCTTAAACAAGTGGTGTTGGAAAAACTAACTACAAGCAAAAAAAAAAAAAAGGCAATTAAACCTCTCATTAATACCATGCATAAAGATACAAAACTGGATTAAAGACCTTGATAAGATATATAACACATATATTTATATACACTAACCTTATAATTTTTCTTTCTATGATGTTTCAATTGGTACCAAAGGAAAATCACAAAACAACCACTATTTGTAATAGGAATTTGGAAATCATCATTTCAGAAAATGTGACCGATACCTGGATAATTTCAGTATTAACATGCAAAATAAAAAACTTCAAGAATATACAATATGCCGAATTAGGGACGTATTGATCCGTATGAATGCTTATACCTAAATACCCAACACTATCTCCATTCTAAGACAAAATAGGAATAGAGATTACTTATTCCTTGACCCCATCGTCATAATTCTCTCTTAAGAACCCACTTGGAAAACCTGGCATACACTTTATTTCTTTTTTAACTTGTGGAAGTCACAGCTGAGTTAGAAAAGCCAATTAAGTCTGCAAATCAGGGAAGAGTGCACTTTCTGTTCCAGAATGCTAGTCAGCAGTTTGCAAGCAAAATTTACATGAGGTGGAAACTGAAAGCAACTCTGTGAAATGACAAGCCATCGAAACAGGTGTAAAGAGTGTCACACGCCTGCAGTCTTCCCCCAGAAAGCACATTTCTGTCAGGCTTGTGCAGTGTTTCCTCGGGGTCTGCTTCTCCCTGACTACAGGGGCCATGATAAATGCAAGACCGAAATGCAGACTCTTTTCAAAACAATTCTGGAAAAAATCAAACTGAAGTGTCTTTGCTCTCACTCCTATCACTATCATTCAGTCCCTCTTGATTTTGAAAGAAGAAAATGCTGCATAACAAAGTAGTTTATGTTATGTCTCTAAAGATGCACAAATGCAGCACAAACTTCAATATGCAGTGTATTGGTGAGATGTGTGTGTACTGAGTGATATAAAAATTGTTGCTCAGATATCTATACTTGGAAACCAGAGTTTTGCTTTTGCTTTTGCTTTTGCTTTATATTTTATTTTATTTTTGCACTTCAGTTCTCTTTATACTCCATATTGTCTTAAAAACAACATTTTTTATTTCCTGGTTTCAGTAAGAGCTCAAGTGTTATATTTACCAATATTTTTTAACTGTGTGTATCGTTCATTTGCAGCACTAGCCACATTTTGTCTCAGGCATGTGATTATTACAGAAAATCTTCCGAAAATATTTGAACTATCACTAATATAACACTTTTTCTATAATGCAATGTTGCTACTCGTAAGCAATTACTAATAATAAAAATAGGGCAACCCCATTAGGGTATTCTGGAACTTTCAATTCAGACATAGTGTATATGTCAGTTTCAATTTAGATAAAATGTTTCTAAGGCAAAAAAAAAAAAAAAAAAAGGAAAAGAAAAGAAAGAAAAACTGGATTATACGAAAAATATCTATATAGAAGTTAAAACCTTTGGCTTTATGGTTCCCTTCATTATTTGTCATTATATTACCAATAAGTGATTTCTCAGTTTGCTTAAAAAATTTTGCCCTTAATTTCTTACCCATTATCTCACTTATTTTCAAAATTCTAGACACTACCTGAAATTCATAAATTGTTTATTTATCATTTAATTTATCTATTCTACATCACCTACATTCATCTATTTAAACATTAAAATGTTAACATTAAAGTCCCTCATTAAAATCTTCACACTTTTGTGTTTATTTAATTTATTTCTACCAAGTTATGATGTTGATATAACCTATATTTCTAGATTCTGACTTGAAAGGTCAATGAAATACTTTTCATTACTTTTATTTCCCCTGCCTTTAGTTGAGTCCTCAGTTTTCCTCATAGTGATCATTTTTTTTGGCCAAGACTTCATTTTCTTCATTCTTTTGTTTCTTAATCACAATCAGACACAGAAAGATTATTCTCTTGTCTCGTTGATGAGTTTGGTATCAGACAAGTACAATATAATCAGAAACCTTTCATATTTCTCTGAGGGGGATATGAATTGTCTTCTATATCACCAGCGCTTTAAAATATCTCTAAAATTATTTCTAATTTCTATATTACTATTCATCCTATTTTTCACAAAGCTATATCAGAACTTGCCCACTCGACTTAAATTTTATTTTAGCCCAACTACATTCAATCTCACTAATAAAATGGCTGCAATTTCCTAAGTACTCAATATGCTGAACAATCCCTTAAGCTCTCCACAAATATCACCTTAGTTTACCCTCTCAGTAACCTATTGAATAATTTCCTTTCTTTTGAATTCTAAGTTTGCTTGATGAAAACTGAAGGTAAGAATGATTAAAAAATATCTAAATTAAATAGTAAATTGCAATAGAAAAATTTAATTTGAACATGCAAATATTATAATATATAAAAACTTCAAAATTAAAATATAGCCAATGTTACTGAAAATTCAGAATGCATTTTATATGAACTATCAAATTTGCCACATTTCCAATGTGGCTTTGGTGAGCTTTTTCTCATGGCTTCATTGACGCCATCAAAGTTGTTCTAATTCCTGAATTTATAAGCAATGCATACTAACCTTTTTCTAACTATTGTTTCTCTTGTAGAATTAACTTTCTATCTGTATTTTTAATTATGTTCCTTTTGATCAAAATGATGATATTAATCATCATCAAGTTTATGTTAAAGTATTTAAGGATAATAAAATAACATATTCCTATTGATATGCAAGAAGATGTATTCTGTCATCTGAAGAGAAAAAGAAGAAAATCTAAGATTAAAGAGAATGGTCAAAAGTGGAAGTTTAAGACAAGGCAGCTAAATGGATCCAAAGCAGATTGGACTATTACCTGCAACCCAAACTATATTCATATATTACTGTTAACAATAGCCTTCATTGTACAGGTCAGTTTAGTGATATTATAGTTAAAACTAGAAATAGCACCTACACAGATTACATAGTATATTATGAATAGCTTCTAAATACAATTTCATTAAAACAAAAATCTACATCTACATCTACATCTGAAATATAAATCTAGCTGACTTAAAAATCACTTTCAGAGCTTTGGTTTTTATTAGTTGTTTTAGAGCTAAAAACATTTTCCTGTGTGACAAACTCTAAGATGATAATTTGTATCTAATACTGCTGATTTGTAATTGTACTGGATTCAACATTTATATATATCTTAATAAAATATGAATCCTGTCTTAATTTTAGGGAAGTTCACAATGAGACACATAAATACAGTTTCATGAAGAAAAGTTAATACAAAAATATTAAAAAAGTATATGTTGTCTTGTGCAAAAAAAACTATTCTTGACAAATTGAGTAGAATTTTAAGGTTAAAAAATAAGGTGTGTGTGCATAAACTTGTGTGTTTATAGAAAGAACTAAACAGAGACCAAGAGAGAATATGCATCTTTTTTTGTAATTTGAAAGAGGATAAAAGAGTACATGAGTGATAATGCTAAAATAACAGAATAAGTAAATTTGCTTCAACTCTAGTATATCTTAATTAATTTATTATCCTGTATTAGAAGCTCCACATACAAAATTATAGCTGAAATTTAAAGTATTTAATGAAGTTCATGAAAATTAATTGTTGTACATATCACTGTTAATGTTGAGAAATGTGCAAATATACATGTTACACTTTCCATCTACATAGAATAAAAGTTGTTTTTTTTTAATGTGTCATATTTACTGCTGTCATCATTACTATCATTGTATATAAATCCACTTAATATTGTTATAAATTTATAAAATTACATTCAAAATTTAGGGTGAAGATTGAGCATAATATTATCAAAAGCACATGCATATATATGGCAAAGGAACTGAAATTCTACATTGTATTTCCATGTTTATCTCTAGCATTACCATGTCTTAAAAGTATCCTTTGAAATTAATAAAAATTTTATTTATATCCAAGCATTAAAAATTAGTAATAGTATTACTAAAGTTTGTAAAATTAAGTAGTTTAAAAAGAAACAGAGAGGGGCCGGGCGGTGGCGCTGGAGGTAAGGTAAGCCTTACCTGCGCTAGCCTAGGAGACGGACCGCGGTTCGATCCCCCGGCGTCCCATATGGTCCCCCAAGCCAGGAGCGACTTCTGAGCGCATAGCCAGGAGTAACCCCTGAGCGTCACCGGGTGTGGCCCAAAAACCAAAAAAAAAAAAAAAAAAAAAGAAACAGAGAAAGAAAATGTGGCTCAGCGATAGGGCATTTGCCTTGCATGCAGTGGATGCAGGACAAATGTTGGTTTGAATCCCAGCATCCCATATGGTCCCCAGTGCCTGCCTGGTGCAATTTCTGTGTAACCCTTGTATGCTGCCGGGCATGACCCAAAACAAAAACAAAAATAAAATTAAGTAGTTTATTACTTAGATTCAAGTAAAACCCTTTGACTATCATTGATTTCATACATACACCACTAACAGTTATATTTGTAAATTTTAAATGATTATCTTAGGGAATCACATATATTTGATTATAATGTTAAAATACAAATTATGTATCACAAAATATTTATTGAACTAGTGCTACATTTAATTAAGTTATTTTAGATGTTTTTTATCCTTAGATTCTATAGATCATTGTAATGTGCCCTGCAATAAAAAATTGCTAGAACCCATTTAATACAACACTATTTAATTTACTTTGTAAAGAAATAATTTTTTTCTTAAACATATAAATGATTAATTCAAAATTTTGATTTACTGTTACAGATTATCAATACTTGGTGATGTATATTTTATATGCTTTGTTTAAAATAATTTAAACACTTCATTGGGATTTTGCTAGTGCAATATATTGGGTCCATTTAATTCCATCATAAATAATCTTTCTTTTTTTAATGTATATATTACTGATATAACATGATTTCAGGTTTTCAGAATTTCAGGTATTCTGCAACTATATACTGTATATCATGAAAACACAATCTTGTTTACATGCCATCTCTCCTAAATTGTAGTTTATATTCATAAACATATTGGCCCTTTATCCACATTTGTAATATCAGTACAATTACTATTTGATAAATATAATTATTGCTTTATGGGCCACACCTTGTGATGGTCAGGCTATGTGCTCAGAAATTACTCCTGGCTTGGGGAACACCAGGGATACCAGGGAATCAAACTAAGATTTATCCTAGGTTAGTTAGCACATACAAGGCAGATGCCCTACCGCTTGCACCACTGCTCCAGTCACTTGATAACCAGAATTTTATTTTTGTACCTAAGTGTTAGTTTTTATGTGTTTTGTTTGTTCATTAACTTTTATTTTGACAACTCAGCATATTTGACATTATATGATATGTATCTTTCACTGTCTGACTTATTTAGCTTAAATTTTATAAGGGGTAGGATAGAGAGATATGACAGTAGGTTAAGCCGTTTACTTTGCATGTGGCCAACCTGGAATTGATCCTCTGGACTTCATACATTTCCTTGAGGATCCCAAAAAAGTCTCCAAGTATCTATATATATATATTGGTTTTTGGGCCACACCCGTTTGATGCTCAGTGGTTAATCCTGGCTATATACTCAGAAATAGCTCCTGGCTTGGGGGGACCATATGGGACGCCGGGGGATCAAATGGCGGTCTATCCTACACTAGTGCTTGCAAGGCAGACACCTTACCTCTAGAGACACCTTCCTGGACCCTCATATTCTTATAATGACAAGAATTCATTCATTTCATTTTCAATAGTATTCTATTACATACATAAATTACCCACATTTATATATAATGCACGCATAAGCTTTTCTTTGACAGTTATTTATTCATGTTCCTTGAGGACAAGGTATATAGTTGGAAAAGCTGAATTGAATGCTAGCATGATAAAATTCTGGGTTCGATTCCAACAATATTCTGAGAAACAGACTACTAAATTGGGATTCTGCTTGTGCAATATATTGGTAGATTTAATTCCACCATAAATATTTTTTTGTTTTACTAACGTTCATTTTGTTGATATAGCATGATTTATAATCATAAATTTTAAGTATTCTGCAACAATATACAGTAGATAATGAAAACCCAATCTAGTTTACATGCCATCTCTCCTGTCAACTCTTCAGTAGTTGACATGACTACTGAACACCAAGCTGGTGCCTTCCTTCCAATAAAGTCATCAATAATCATCAGTCATTTGAATATGACTTTCAGAATATATGTAAAAAGTACCTGCTTTAAAAATATTTGGATAATAGATCAATTTATTTTATTATTGGTGTATTTATAAATATATATTTTAAATTATCTGGGTTCTCTCAATATACTAAAGTTTATACTTTGATATGTATGTATATAAAGTTTTTTTTAACATTTTTAATTTAAACACCTTGGTTACAAACATGATTGTGGTTGGGTTTCAGTCATATAAGATGACACCGCCCATCACTAGTGCAACATTCCCACCACCAATGTCCCAAATATCCCTCCTAGCCTTCCCGCTCCCACCTGTATTCTAGACAGGCTATTTCCCTCATACAGTCTCATTGTTAGGATAGTTTGCAATGTAGTTATTTCTCTAACTAAACTCATCACTCTTTGTGGTGAGGTTGATGAGGTGGGCTGTAATGTCTAGCCCTCCTCTCTTTTGTCTCTGAAAATTGTTGAGAAATGTCTTACATTTTTTAAAACCCATAAATGAGTGAGACCATTCTGCGTCTTTCACTCTCTCTCTTACTTATTTCACTCAGCATAATAGATTCCATGTACATCCATGTATAGGAAAATTTCATGACTTCATCTCTCCTAACAGCTGCATAATATTTCATTGTGTATATGTACCACAGTTTCTTTAGCCATTCATCTGTTGAAGGGCATATTGGTACTTTCCAGAGTCTTGCCATGGTAAATAGTGATGCAATAAATATAGGTGTAAGGACGGGGTTTCTGTATTGTATTTTTGTGTTCCTAGGATATATTCCTAGGA
Organism: Suncus etruscus; assembly: GCF_024139225.1. Lineage (NCBI taxonomy): Eukaryota > Metazoa > Chordata > Mammalia > Eulipotyphla > Soricidae > Suncus > Suncus etruscus. The sequence goes on from NC_064863.1 coordinate 26,905,567, forward strand.
GTGGTATAGCTGGATCATATGGGAGCTCAACTTCCAGTATTGGGAGGAATCTCCATATCACTCTCCAGAAAGGTTGAAGTAGTCGGCATTCTCACCAGCAGTGGATAAGATTTCCTTTCTCACCGCATCCCCACCAACACTGTTTGTTCTCATTCTTTGTGATGCGTGCCAATATCTGTGGTGTGAGGTGGTACCTCATATTTGTTTTGATATGCATCACCCGGATGATTAGTGGTGTGGAGCATTTTTTCATGTGCCTTTTGGACATTTGTATTTCTTCTTTATCAACGTGTCTGTCCATTTCTTCTCCCCATTTTTTGATGGGATTAGGTGTTTTTTTCTTGTAGATTTTTGTCAGTGCCCTGTATAATTTGGATATTATCCTCTTATCTGATGGATATTGGGTGAATAGTTTCTCCCACTCACTGGGTGGCTCTTGTATCCTGGGCGTTATTTTCTTTGAGGTGCAGAAGCTTCTCAGCTTAATATATCCCCATCTGTTAATCTCTGCTTTCACTTGTTGGAGAGTGCAGTTTCCTCCTTGAATATGCCTGTAGTCTCAATGACCTGGAGTGTTTTGGCTACGTGTTGTTCTATATATCTTATGTTTTCGGGTTTGATATCAAGGTCTTTAATCCATTTGGATTTTCCCTTTGTACATGATGTTAACTGAGGGTCTAAGTTCAATTCTTTGCAAGTGGCTAGCCAGTTGTGCCAACACCACTTGTTGAAGAGGCTTTCTTTGCTGCATTTAGGATTTCTTGCTCCTTTTTCAAAAATTAGGTGATTATATGTCTGGGGAACATTCTCTGAGTATTAAAGTCTATTCTACTGATCTGAGTGTCTGTCTTTATTCCAATACCATGCTGTTTTGATAACTATCTCTTTGTAATACAGTTTAAAGCTGCGGAAAGTAATGCCTCCCATATTCTTTTCCCCAATAATTTCTTTAGCTATTTGAGGGTGTTTATTGTTCCAAATGAATTTCAAAAGTGCCTGATCCACTTCTTTGAAGAATGTCATGTGTATCTTTAGAGAGATCGCAGTAAATCTGTACAATGCTTTAGGGAGTATTGCCATTTTAATGATGTTAATCCTGTCAATCCATGAGCAAGGTATATGTTAAAGTTTTTAAGATTTCTCTTGTGAACCTTTTTTAAAAAATGGCTTCATTTTTTTGCCTTTGTTGCTTTTTTTGGCATCACACATAGTGATACTCATAGATTATTCCAAACTCTTCACTCAGGAATTACTTCTGAATGTTTGGGAGACAATGGGGGATGCCTGGAATTGGACATGAGTGGTCTGTGTGCAAGAAAAGTGCTTCACTGCCTATTCTTTCTTCTTATCCTCAGTGATTGCATTATTATGAATCATGGAGTGAAGTTCTTCATCATTCTATCCTATACATAATATTTTAATATGAACTTTGGGATATAAAAATCGGTGTAAATTTGGCTTTATGGCTTTAAATAATTTGAGATATAACATTCAATGTAAGAGTCAGATTATACCCTAGTCTTAAAATTTGAAAATCCATTTTCTTCCGTTAGATAGTTTCAATGTAATAAATATGGCATTGTAGACTTCGTTATATATTTACACATGCCAAAATATTTTCACTTAGAAAATGTCAGGCATGTTAAGAAGTAAGATTGATAAATTTCATCATACAAAGCTTTTATGTGGGTGGTAGGGGAGAGTCTGAAGAGCTATATAGATCTCATTGAAAAATTAAATGGACCTTGTCAAGGGAAAAGTTAATGATACACTGCCAACCATGCTTTAACTAAAAATAAGTCATGTTTAAATAACAAACAACATAAAAATAGTTCTCAAACATTACTTTAATAAAAAAATATTTTTCTGTGCTCATTTATGCATTGATCTTGCATTCTAATTTATGTAGCAAATAGATTTGCATAGAATTGAAGAAACAGTGAAGATGCATATCATCAAAGGAAAAACATTAACATCTGATCTTCTGTTGATTAAATGCAATGTTCATTCATCAAGGCTCCCTCTACTACTTGCTCAGTTTCTTCTTTCCTTCTTATCTTTACTATTTACTCTTGCCATTTTGGAGTTTCATTTATTTTAAATAGGTTTTAGCAAAGTTCTATGTGAGGAATTCACTTCATAGTTGCTATAGATTTATATGAATACAGTTGTACCATATTAACAAGCAAGAAATAGTATTTAATTAGTCTTTTAGTCCATAATATTTTTATACTAGATCAAGAGCAATTAAATAATTAAAATGTGCACAAACTTTAATGATTTTGTTTATCTAATAAATATTTCATAAGTATTTATTATAACAAATATTTTATAGTTTTATCTTTTAGTAACTAGTGATTTTATTCATCATTTTTACAGAGTGCATCCAATCACCAGAATAAACTTTTCATCTTAATTCGATATGCAGTTAATGATAACAATTTAAAATGGACTTTTAAAAATACTATTGACACATGAAAAGTCATTCATTATGTAAAGAAAATGTGATTCTAGTCATATAGAAAACTTAAAAGTAGAAATACACTTAAAGTATAGACATACAGATGGAGTAAGAGAACATTTAATTAAAAATCATTATATTAAAAAGCAAAGAAAAGAAATGTCCCTTTCTATTCTTAGTCTGGACAGTATTTTGTGGACAGTTGTAGGTGTACCTATCTGAGACCCGCCCATTTCTGGGAGGGGTCTTGGGAACTGAATATTAGGTGTGATCTTACCTGCAAGACCCCGCCCATTCCTGGGAGGGGTCTTGGAATAGGTAGATAAACCTTTGAGCCAGGGGATTAGGCCTGTTTGCCCTGCTGGGCTCTCTGGCTTTTGGGTCTCTGCATTCTGGTCTTTGGCCAGCATGGAGCCCAAAGGGTAGATGGCTGAAAGGAGTTAAGAGGCAGGGCTAGCTAAGAATGGCTGTATGCTTGAAAGGTTAGGATAGAGGCCACACATGTGGTAGATAGGGTGTGAATAAAGCTGATGCTTCCTGATGCCTGTCTCTGGATGAGTCTGATTCCGCAGTTCACCTGGGCCTGGGACCCGCCGGCTGAATGGGGGTTGCCGCTGAATGGGGGTTGCGGAGCCACATGGCCTGGGATGGCAGAGAAAGATTCCTTCACCATCCATCGCCATCCAGCCCCATCATTAATTATTTGATTCTACAACTGGCACTCCGAACATTGATTTGAATCCTGGACCCAACAAAACAGCGATGATGGTGAGATTTCTGCTTTTCAGTTTCATTTTGGCTTTTTTCAGTTGCAGTGAGCCCAAAACCTTGGGCTACCACGTGAAGCCATTTTCAAATATGGCTGACACCCCTTCTGGGGGCAGAAGGGCAACTGAAACAAGGGAGGTGAAAGCTTGCATCACCTCCATCCCAGGTCCAGGCCCAGGACTGACACTTTGTTGCAATAAAAAAAAAAAGCCTCAGCCTTCCACAGACCCTTGTTTTTATCCCCCAGAATCAGGTACCACCCAATGGTGGGATCAGATACCAACCAATGGTGGAAGCAGAATCAGGTCCTACCCTAGGGTGGGGGCAGAATGCCAGGTCACACCCTAGGGTAGGGCACAATCTCCAATCAGTTTAGGGTGAGTAACATAGTAATCCCCCCCCCCAAATACTTACATACACAACAGACAGTAGTTTAGCATTAACAGTTTATCCTTTATATATCCAAGTTATCAGCCAACATATCTTTTCATTGATTGGATAGCAAAGAAAAAGTAACTTAGCAATGAAAATTTAAATGACTTTAAAAGGATGATTGAGTAGTGCTTGTATCTATCATCACACAGTGCTGCAGATGCCAGCGCCTCTAAGCAGCTTCTCTGTGGATTCCAGGAAACCTTTCACGGGGAAAGAGTGGGAACACGAAATGGACGGAAAAACGGAACAATATTGTAGAAACAAATTACCACACACAATGCATGGGGACTTGCGTATGGAAAGATGAAGACAAATTTATTTTTTGAGCTGGGTGACTTTTAAGGGGTGAGCTCTGGAATGCGGGGTGTAATTTTGGAGATCAAAGAAAGTGGGAGATGGTCAGGGAAGCAGAATGAAAGGCCATGGCTAAAATCTGCATATTAAAGAACCGATACTGAAGGTAAAAAAAAGTTCTGTTGTGGGTTAGCTTTTGTTTTGGGTAAGCAGGAGAAACCAGGTAATTTTTAGAGAAGGGGAAAGAGAGAGAAATGTTTTAGAGTTTTGGGGAAAACCAAAAATTGCTTTCATCATGAGCTAAGTTTTGAAAAAAAAAAAAACATGATCTTGGCGCCAAGGTAGCAGAGATCACAAAGAACTGGTCAGTGGGAGACTTTTGGCGGGATTTGATACTGTCCTCCTTTGTTAGAAAAAAATACTGAGGCCTGATTTCTAATAATGCTCAAAAATAAAGAGAGAGATAGTCACAGCCATGTTTAGAATTATAGCCAAACAATCCACGCAAAGGGTCAACTGATTTGACTACTCTAAGCGGGCCTTTTTGGCAAATAATACTTTTTCAGGAGTGCACTACACCTAAGAAGGCTAAAAAGTACTTCTGATGTGTGCCCTTCCTGAGTAGGGTGTAACAACACAGGTCCTTTGTAGTACAGAAGCCCCTCAGTTTAATTTAATGCCATTTGTTTCTCATTGCTACCACTTGCTTGGTCAGTGGTGTTTCATCCTTAAAGATTACTTCAGCTTCAATGTCATGGAGTGTTCTACCTAGGTATTCCTCTATTTACCCTATAGTTTTAGGTTTGATGCCAAGGTTTTTAATCCACTCTGATTTGATCTTGTGCATGGTGTTAAAAGAGATCTGAGTGCACTTTTTTTTGCAGGTAGTGACCAGTTTTTGCAACTCCACTCGTTGAAGAGCTTACCATGCTCCAGGTTGTATTTTTTGACTCTTTATCAAACACTACCCAGAAAATGGAAGAAAATATTTACCATCATATAATGAGTTCATATCTAAGATATATAGGTATTGATAGTACTCAGCAAGTACAATTCAAGTTAGTACCTAACTCCATACAAAAATGGGAAGAAGAAATTAATATAAATTTCCTTAAAGAAGAAACACAGATAGCAAAAAGCAATGAGGAAATTCTCCACAATACTAATGATAAGGGAGATGCAAATAATAAAACAACAACAACAATGAGATACCACCTCACGCACATGACAAAGAACAAGGACAACCAATGCTTGTGTGGATGTGAGGAGAAAGGGACTCTCAGTCTTTGCTGGTGACAATTTAGACTGGTTCAGCATTTTTAGAAAACAACAGGGATTGTCCTCAAAAAATGAGAACTTCCATATGAACTACCAATGCTGTAAATCTTAAGGACAAACCAAATGAAAGCAAAAAAAAAAAAAAAAAAACCCCAAAACCCTCATAAAAACAAACAAACAAAATCCATGCAGAAAAGCCCTCTGCATTCTTATTTTAGGGGAACCGCTATTTATATTAATAGCATAGAGGTAGTGCTTTTGTCTTGCATGCAGAAGGACAGGTGGTTCGAATCCCGGCATCCCATATAATCCTCCATGCCTGCCAGAAGCGATTTCTGAGCTTAAAGCCAAGAGTAACCCCTGAGCACTGCCGGGTGTGACCCAAAAACAAACAAACAAACAACAACAACAAAACAATTTTTGGAGAACCAAAGAGCAACTAAAGGAACTGTAGTACATCTACACAATGGAATGCTCTATATCTACTTAGAAAAATGAAGTTGTGAAACTTCTTTATATATAGATGAATATGGAGATCGTTGTGCTGAGTCAAATGAGTCAGGTGAGAGGATGGATAGGCATAGAATAATCTCACTCATTTGTGGGTTTGACCTCAGCAAAAACCCTCATAACAAGGTAAGCCCTGATTTTATGTTTCTTTTTTTTTTTTTAATTTTTTTTTTATTTAAACACCTTGATTACATACATGATTGTGTTTGGGTTTCAGTCATAAAAGGAACACCACCCATCACCAGTGCAACATTCCCATCACCCAAGTCCCAAATCTTTCTCCTCCCCACCCAACCCCCGCCTGTACCCTAAACAGGCTCTACATTTCCCTCATACATTCTCAATATTAGGACAGTTCAAAATGTAGTTATTTCTCTAACTAAACTCATCACTCTTTGTGGTGAGCTTCCTGAGGTGAGCTGGAACTTCCAGCTCTTTTCTCTTTTGTGTCTGAAAATTATTATTACAAGGGTGTCTTTCATTTTTCTTAAAACCCATAGATGAGTGAGACCATTCTGTGTTTTTCTCTCTCTCTCTGACTTATTTCACTCAGCATAATAGATTCCATGTACATCCATGTATAGGAAAATTTCATGACTTCATCTCTCCTGACAGCTGCATAATATTCCATTGTGTATATGTACCACAGTTTCTTTAGCCATTCATCTGTTGAAGGGCATCTTGGTTGTTTCCAGAGTCTTGCTATGGTAAATAGAGCTGCAATGAATATAGGTGTAAGGAAGGGGTTTTTGTATTGTATTTTTGTGTTCCTAGGGTATATTCCTAGGAGTGGTATAGCTGGATCGTATGGGAGCTCGATTTCCAGTTTTTGGAGGAATCTCCATATCGCTTTCCATAAAGGTTGAACTAGACAGCATTCCCACCAGCAGTGGATAAGAGTTCCTTTCTCTCCACATCCCCGCCAACACTGTTTATTCTCATTCTTTGTGATGTGTGCCATTCTCTGGGGTGTGAGGTGGTATCTCATCGTTGTTTTGATTTGCATCTCCCTGATGATTAGTGATGTGGAACATTTTTTCATGTGTCTTTTGGCCATGCGTATTTCTTCTTTGTCAAAGTGTCTGTTCATTTCTTCTCCCCATTTTTTGATGGGGTTAGATGTTTTTTTCTTGTAAAGTTCTGTCAGTGCCTTGTATATTTTGGAGATTAGCCCCTTATCTGATGGGTATTGGGTGAATAGTTTCTCCCACTCAGTGGGTGGCTCTTGTATCCTGGGCACTATTTCCTTTGAGGTGCAGAAGCTTCTCATCTTAATATATTCCCATCTGTTAATCTCTGCTTTCACTTGCTTGGAGAGTGCAGTTTCCTCCTTGAAGATGCCTGATTTTATGTTTCTATATGCCTCTGAAGCTGAGAATTGCTGTGTCCTGCTTCAAACCCCACTTCGGAAAGCTATGCAAAACAAAACGTGTTCATTGTAGTCATTAATCCGGACATCACCTCTGTTTAAAAAAATCAGCTCAAATTATTTTATATATTTTTGTTTTGCAGGTTAAAGTTTTGTTGTTTTTTTTTTAAATAAAGATACTATTTACTGTCTCGCAGGGTCTGTGACAAATATTTTCTTCTTCCTAGGGTGGTATGACAGAAAATAATTGAGAAGCACTGGCCTAGAAGCAGGCAGAGGGGGGGTGGGTGGGAAAGAAATTGCAAACACAGTGACAGGAAATTTGCACCTTTAAAGGGTATTTAGTTGTTGTTTGACTGAAACTCAATCATGAATAATTTTGTAACCATGGGGCTTAAATAAAGAAATAAAAAGTAAAAGTAAAGAAAACGGTGATTGGTATTGTTAGAGGAAGTTCGGGAATTGAAAATGCAGCCCAAGGAGGGAGAAGAAAGGAATTAATTTCACAAAGTGTTTGGGTAGTCTTGTCAACTCTTGGCCCTAAAGAAAGGGACTACTTCTTTCATGTTTTCAAATGCACAAGCAAGTAAGTAAGAAGGCTTACACAAGTTAAATTGCAGTTAAGACTGATGTGTCTTTGAAGAACAAAGGGATTTTACAGAACTAACAGCTCTACTTCAGTTGCTAAGATCTGGCAATTTAAACATTTCTGGTACTTGATATTTTTCACTACCTTCCTTTACTCCCAGTTAAGCCAGTGAATTCCTGGCAATTTTCCTCATATTCACAGATTTTCATCAATTTCCCTCACAATTTCATCATAAAAATCTATTTTATATTTATTGTTTATTATATTTATTATTTATTATTATTTATATTTATTATTCATCCATTTAATATTGTTAAGGTTAATAACCACTATCAGATGATACAAGAAATTTATTTAGAAAATAGTAATTTTAAATGCATAGTAACTTTTAGAGCTTATAACTATATTATTTATAGCTAATGCATATGTATTGCAACTATTATCTATTTATTCATAAAATTGTTATGTTATTCAATAATAATGTTTTTTTCTCATTTTATTTTGTGTTCTTTTGGGTTCACTTCCATTAGTGCTCAGGACATAGCTTGGCTATTTGTTTGTTTGTGAATATTAGTAGTACTCAGAGCTATATGTGACTCTGGGATTGAACCAGGGACAGCTAGATACAAGACTTAATCTTGCATATAAGGTTAAACTTAATACTTCGTACTATCTCCTTTACCTAAAATAATCATATATTTACTAGTTGGAAGAAAACTGAAAAGTCATTAGAAATCTTTTTTTTTTTTTGGCTTTTGGGCCATACCTGGTGCTCAGGTGTTACTCCTGGCTTTCCGCTCAGAAATTGTTCCTGGCTTGGGAGATCATATGGGACACTGGGGATCAAACCTCAGTTCCTCCTAGGCTAGTGTGGACAAGGCAGATGCCTTACCTCTTGTGCCACCACTCCAGCCCCTCCTTAGAAATTTTAACCTAGTAACAAAAATAATTTAAAATGTGTGAGATGTAACTTTCTCTTTATATAATTTTAAAAATAATATGATGAGTTTTAAAGGAAATCAAGTAGCATCTTATTCCTTGCAACTATTAGGCAAATAAATGAAAGATCTAAATGATGGGATTCAGCTGGCTGGATAGACAGTGAAATAGGCAAGTTGCTTGCTTGTATCCTGCTGACTTAGGCTTGATTCCCAACACTACCAATGGGCCTCTGAATTTTTCCAAGAGTATTCCCTGAAGGCAGAACCAGGAGTAAATACTTAGCACCATGGAGGATGGCCCAACATTTAAAAGAAAAAGTAATAATAAATTAATAAAAAGGGAGACAAAGAAAGAGAAACTTGAAATCAAAATAAATAAAAAATATAGGTGAAAATACCAATAAGAATTTTTCCAATTATTTGATCTGGTCATTATTTATAGATAAATCTAAATTTGTCCTTTGAGAGTTTCTTCAATTTGTGTTTAAAAACACTAAGGCTGCATTCAGTTTTGCAGAAGTACATGGGAATACTAGGAATCTCACCCATACTAGTCCTGTACTGCACCCCTTTGCAACTACCTCCTCTGAAATCTTTAGCTTTGGAAACTTGCCCACATAATTAAGCAAAGAGTTTGCAACAATTTACATTCCACCCTTAGTGCAGAACAGTTTCTTGGGGGTGGGGGTAGGGCACACCCAGTGATGTTCAGGGGTTACTCCTGGCTATGAGCTCAGAAATCGCTCCTGCTTTGGGGGACCATATTGGACGCTGGGAATCGAACTGAGATTTGTACTTGGTCAGCCCCATGCAAGGCAAACACCCTATCACAGTGCTATTGATCTGGCCCCCAGAATAGTTCCTTTTTATACATGGAACGTAGTCCTTTTGTTGGTTGTTCTTAATAATTTTTTTTCCATAAATTGAATTGGTGTTAATGAACTGAAGACACATCTCATTAATTCTATCTCAATTTACGTAGTGACTGACATATAATATTAGGTGCCAAAACCATTCTTGATAAATGAGGTAATGCTTTTAATAAATGTTCTGCAAAAGAAGTAGTGTAAACACAATTCAGGTTTTTCAGTTTTTAGAAAACCTATCAACCTCTTAAAATATTTCATTTTTTGTAAAATATCTTTATTTAAACACCTGGATTACGAATATGATTGAAGTTGGGTTTCAGTCATGTAAAGAACACACCTCCCCCCTTTACCAGGGAAACATTCCAGTCACCAATTTCCCAAATTTCCCTCCTCCCACTCCCACCCGTGCCTGTGCTCAAGACAGGCTTTCAGCTTCACTCACTCATTCATATTGTTATGATAGTTGTCAATGTAGTTATTTCTCTAACTGCACTCACCACTCTTTGTTGTGAGCTTCATATCTTGAGTTGGTCCTTCCAGTCCTCATCTCTTTTGTCTCTGAGAATTATTGCAAAAATATCTTTTATTTTTCTTAAAACCCATAGAGGTGTGAGACTATTCTGCGTCTATCTCTCTCCCTCTAACTTATGTCACTCGGCATTTCTAATGCTTGTTCTTCAAGCTCATGTTCTCTCTGAAAGATATTAGTTCTCAAGCTTGCCTTTGTTCTTGGTTTTCCACTTTAGAGAAGCCCACATTGTCTCTTAAACACATACATTTCTATTTTATCTCTTCTCACATCTTTTAAAGAAAATTTTGCTTAATTAAAAACTTTATTTTAATTAATCTATTTATATTATCTGTGGTTCCTGACCCCGTTTCAAACTATTTCCTCCCATCAACCAACAATTCTCGAAAACACTGGGGGGTGCGGCCTAAGTATCAAGTTAATTATGTCCAATTCTAACACTCTACCCAGGCATAGACTTGGTTCTGATAAGTTAAGGGCTCAATGTCCCAAGACCATTTATTCTCTACCTAAGATGCTAATTTCAGGCACAGACTATTGCATGTACAACACAAACATTTTCTTTCTCAGGCTCAATGAATTTTTAAGCTGTTAACAGAACTCAAGAAACACCAATGATGTTCAATGTATTACAAATGAATCTTAGAAATAGACAGATTAAAAATTATGGCTGGGAGTAGATTATGGTAAAAGGAACTTCCATTAGTTGTTTTTCTCCCCCAAATATCTAAATATTTCCTGTCCAAAGATCACTCTAGCTACTATATTTTAGGAGTTTTATGGAGGTATCAAATAGTTAAGTAACTTACTTGTCAATGACTAAAATTAAACTTCTCCTCTATTCTTTCTCCCAGTCAGTAATCCAAACTTTTATTTCTATTAGTTTTCCCAGAAACAAGACCATGGTCAAAAGTGTTTTCTAGATATTTTCCTTAATTAACATAGCAAGCAATCTAAATTTTCAAGAACTGGGAATTTCCAAAGGGAACTATGACTTAAATGTTCTGGAAATTAAACTTGTATAAAAATACAAATAATGTATTATTTATTATTATTATAAATAATTAATTCAATTTCTGAAAAAAAGAATATCATTTTCTTACAAACCACATCATAATACATGCCACAAATCTATTTACAGAGACGTTGTCATTGAATCAATGACAAATTTTCATTGAGTTTGAAATGCTAAAATTCAAACGTTCTAAAGTTCAAGTTTTAGAATTCTTTATATTCAACTTCAAGGTATAATTTGTTATAAATTATACCTTGGTATAAATTTTAATCAAAGAATATTACAGTTTTCATATAGAAAATACATGCATTTAAGTCAACTAAATACCCATTTGTGTGGCTTAATATTCATAGGCAAATTACTGTAAAGTATAGAAAGATCACTGTAGTCATAGCCAATGAACTACCTTTTAGACTGTATTTTGTCATAGACAAAAATATAGAAATCAATGCTGTCATAGGCCAAGTATTATCAGATGTATGATGGGTTTAATCTCTAGCACCATATATGGTATTATGAGCTTTGAAAGGAATATATCCAGAGAACTGAACAATAGTAAAAGCTTTGCATCTTGGCATTTGGCTCTGAAACAAAATAAAATGAAATAATATGAAAATTTCTTCTGTACATCTATATTGGCTTACTATGTTATTATTAGATTATTATAATATATTAAATAATGATAATTAATGTAGTTTTTCATAACAATTGAACAGTAAATATCAGTCTAATGACAAATGCATGGAAGTAAAAATAAACAATAATTTGAAATTTTGGACATGACATAAGATGCATGATGTTTTTAATACCGCCATATATTGCTTTTGTTATAGTATAAAGCGTGTGGCTCACTTAACAGAACATGAAGCAATAAAGTAAGAAATAATAAAATATTGTAAAACAGGATTCTAATAGGCCAAAAAAATCAAACTCAATATAATTTATATATCAGAATAATATAAGGCAACATAGTATATGGTTCAAATACTAGGATTTAATGACCCTACATAATTTTGTCTTTGTTTTTGTAAAGTTAGCTGAAGTTCTGTAGCTATTATTATTTCACATTTGAAATGTAGTTCCATTCTTTATGAGATGAAGCAAATGATGCAATTATTTAATGAACCATACAGTAAATGCAATTTCCTCCTGAGATTAAAGATAAGCTTTTGTATTTATCTATTTAATTCATTTGACAAAAAGTGATATTGTATTAAGATCTGGTGAATATCAGTAAATTTTCTTAAATATAATGTGATATTGAGTTTTTTAGGTAAAAACATAAATATATTTATTTAAATATTTGTCTGTTGTTTTTTTTTTTTAAGAAGTAAAATCTGACCTAGAAGTTTGCACTCTCAGTTGCTAGAAATAGTAACAATTTTACATGTGGTTGTCTGAATCCCCATGCAAATCACACACACACACACACACACACACACACACACACACACAAATAAGAACACAGCTTAGTGAGGAAAACCAATGCAGTATATGTAAGTTTATAAATTTTATAGTTTTATAAAGTTTATGTTTTATAAATTTTGAAGGTCTCATATCAAAGTAATTTTTTTTTTAATTTTTATTTTTTTATTTAAACACCTTGATTACATACATGATTGTTTTTGGGTTTCAGTCATGTAAAGAACACCACCCATCACCAGTGCAACATTCCCATCACCAATGTCCAAGTCTCCCTCCTACCCACCCAACCCCCGCCTGTACTCTAAACAGGCTCTCCATTTCCCTCATACTTTCTCATTATAAGGAAAATTCAAAATGTAGTTATTTCTCTAACTAAACTCATCACTCTTTGTGGTGAGCTTCCTATGGTGAGCTGGAACATCCAGCTCTTTTCACTTTTGTGTCTGGAAATTATTATTGCAAGAATGTCTTTCATTTCTCTTAAAACCCATAGATGAGTGAGACCATTCTGCATTTTTCTCTCTCTCTCTGACTTATTTCACTCAGCATAATAGATTCCGTATACATCCATGTATAGGAAAATTTCATGACTTCATCTCTCCTGACAGCTGCATAATATTCCATTGTGTATATGTACCACAGTTTCTTTAGCCATTCATCTGTTGAAGGGCATCTTGGTTGTTTCCAGAGTCTTGCTATGGTAAATAGTGCTGCAATGAATATAGGTGTAAGGAAGGGGTTTTTGTACTGTATTTTTGTGTTCCTAGGGTATATTCCTAGGAGTGGTATAGCTGGATCATATGGGAGCTCGATTTCCAGTTTTTGAAGGAATCTCCATATCGCTTTCCATAAAGGTTGAACTAGACGGCATTCCCACCAGCAGTGGATAAGAGTTCCTTTCTCTCCACATCCCCGCCAACACTGTTTGTTCTCATTCTTTGTGATGTGTGCCATTCTCTGTGGTGTGAGGTGGTATCTCATCGTTGTTTTGATTTGCATCTCCCTGATGATTAGTGATGTGGAGCATTTTTTCATGTGTCTCTTGGCAATGCGTATTTCTTCTTTGTCAAAGTGTCTGTTCATTTCTTCTCCCCATTTTTTGATGGGATTAGATGTTTTTTTCTTGTAAATTTCTGTCAGTGCCTTGTATATTTTGGAGATTAGCCCCTTATCTGATGGGTATTGGGTGAATAGTTTCTCCCACTCAGTGGGTGGCTCTTGTATCCTGGGCACTATTTCCTTTGAGGTGCAGAAACTTCTCAGCTTAATATATTCCCATCTGTTAATCTCTGCTTTCACTTGCTTGGAGAGTGCAGTTTCCTCCTTGAAGATGCCTGTAATGTCCTGGAGTGTCTTGCCTATGTGCTGTTCTATATATCTTATGGTTTTGGGGCTGATATCGAGGTCTTTAATCCATTTGGATTTTACCTTCGTGCATGATGATAGCTGGGGGTCTACGTTCAATTTTTTGCAAGCGGCTATCCAATTGTGCCAACACCACTTGTTGAAGAGGCTTTCCCTGCTCCATTTAGGGTTTCCTGCTCCTTTATCGAAAATTAGGTGGTTGTATGTCTGGGGAACATTTTCTGAGTATTCAAGTCTATTCCACTGGTCTGAGGGCCTGTCCTTATTCCAATACCATGCTGTTTTGATAACTATTGCTTCTGTAGTACAGTTTAAAGTTGGGGAAAGTAATTCCTCCCATATTCTTTTTCCCAATGATTGCTTTAGCTATTCGAGGGTGTTTATTGTTCCAAATGAATTTCAAAAGTGCCTGATCCACTTCTTTGAAGAATGTCATGGGTATCTTTAGAGGGATAGCATTAAATCTGTATAATGCCTTGGGGAGTATTGCCATTTTGATGATGTTAATCCTGCCAATCCACGAGCAGGGTATGCGTTTCCATTTCCGCGTGTCCTCTCTTATTTCTTGGAGCAGAGTTTTATAGTTTTCTTTGTATAGGTCCTTCACATTTTTAATCAAGTTGATTCCAAGATATTTGAGTTTGTGTGGCACTATTGTGAATGGGATTGTTTTCTTAATGTCTATTTCTTCCTTATTGCTATTGGTGTATAGAAAGGCCATTGATTTTTGTGTGTTAATTTTGTAGCCTGCCACCTTGCTATATGAGTCTATTGTTTCTAGAAGCTTTTTGGTGGAGTCTTTAGGGTTTTCTAAGTAGAGTATCATGTCATCTGCAAACAGTGAGAGCTTGACTTCTTCCTTTCCTATCTGAATTCCCTTGATATCTTTTTCTTGCCTAATCGCTATAGCAAGTACTTCCAGTGCTATGTTGAATAGGAGTGGTGAGAGAGGACAGCCTTGTCTTGTACCAGAATTTAGAGGGAAGGCTTTTAGTTTTTCTCCGTTGAGGATAATATTTGCCATTGGCTTGTGGTAGATGGCTTCAACTAGATTGAGAAAGGTTCCTTCCATTCGCATCTTGCTGAGAGTTTTGATCAAGAATGGGTGTTGGACCGTATCAAATGCTTTCTCTGCATCTATTGATATGATCATGTGGTTTTTATTTTTCTTGTTATTGATGTTGTGTATGATGTTGATGGATTTACGGATGTTAAACCAGCCTTGCATTCCTGGGATGAAACCTACTTGATCGTAGTGGATGATCTTCTTAATGAGGCATTGAATCCCATTTGCCAGGATTTTGTTGAAGATCTTTGCATCGGCATTCATCAGCGATATTGGTCTGTAATTTTCTTTTTTTGTAGCATCTCTGTCTGGTTTAGTTATCAAGGTGATGTTGGCTTCATAAAAGCTATTTGGAAGTGTTTCCGTTTGTTCAATTTCATGAAAGAGTCTTGCCAGGATTGGTAGTAGTTCCTCTTGGAAAGTTTGAAAGAATTCATTAGTGAATCCATCTGGGCCTGGGCTTTTGTTTTTCGGCAGACCTTTGATTACCGTTTTGATTTCATCAATGGTGATGGGGGTGTTTAGATATGCTACATCCTCTTCCTTCAACCGTGGAAGATTATAAGAGTCCAAGAATTTATCCATTTCTTCCAGGTTCTCATTTTTAGTGGCGTAGAGTTTCTCAAAGTAGTTTCTGATTACCCTTTGAATCTCTGTCATATCAGTAGTGATCTCTCCTTTTTCATTCCTAATACGAGTTATCAAGTTTCTCTCTCTCTCTTTCTTTGTTAGGTTTGCCAGTGGTCTATCAATCTTGTTTATTTTTTCAAAGAACCAACTTCTGCTTTCGTTGATCTTTCGGATTGTTTTTTGGGTTTCCACTTCATTGATTTCTGCTCTCAGCTTTGTTATTTCCTTCTGTCTTCCTATTTTTGGGTCCTTTTGTTGAGCACTTTCTAGTTCTATTAGCTGTGTCATTAAGCTACTCAGGTAAGCTCCTTCTTCCTTCCTGATGTGTGCTTGCAAAGCTATAAATTTTCCTCTCAGTACTGCTTTTGCTGTGTCCCATAAGTTCTGATAGTTTGTGTCTTTATTGTCATTTGTTTCCAGGAACCTTTTGATTTCCTCCTTGATTTCATCTCGGACCCACTGGTTATTGAGTATGAGGCTGTTTAACTTCCAGGTGTTAATGTTTTTCTTCTGAGTCCCTTTGGAATTCAGAAATAATTTCAGAGCCTTGTGGTCAGCAAAGGTAGTCTGCAAAATTTCTATCCTCTTGATATTATGGAGATATGTTTTATGTGCCAGCATGTAGTCTATCCTGGAGAATGTCCCATGTACATTGGAGAAGAATGTGTATCCAGGTTTCTGGGGATGGAGTGTCCTATATATATCCTCTAGGCCTCTTTCTTCCATTTCTCTCCTCAGGACTAATATATTCTTGTTGGGTTTCAGTCTGGTTGACCTATCCAGTGTTGACAAAGCCGTGTTAAGGTCCCCCACAATTATTGTGTTGTTATTGATATTATTTTTCAGATTTGTCAACAGTTGTATTAAATATTTTGCTGGCCCCTCATTTGGTGCATATATGTTTAGGAGAGTGAATTCTTCCTGCTCTATATACCCCTTGATTAATATAAAATGTCCATCTTTGTCCCTTACAACCTTCCTGAGTATAAAGTTTGCATTATCTGATATTAGTATGGCCACTCCAGCTTTTTTATGGGTGTTGTTTGCTTGGATGATTTTTCTCCAGCCTTTTATTTTGAGTCTATGTTTGTTCTGACTATTCAGGTGTGTTTCTTGTAGGCAGCAGAAGGTTGGATTGAGTTTTTTGATCCATTTAGCCACTCTGTGTCTCTTGACTGGTGCATTTAGACCATTGACGTTGAGAGAAAGAATTGTCCTGGGATTTAATGCCATCTTTATATCGAAATTTGGTGTCTTTTGGTTAGTCTTGTCTTAAATTAGGTCTTTCAGTTTTTCTCTTAAGACTGGTTTTGTGTCTGTAAAGTTTCTGAGCTGCTTTTTGTCAGTGAAACCATGTATTCTTCCGTCAAACCGGAAAGTGAGTTTTGCTGGGTATAGTATTCTGGGTGAAGCATTCATTTCATTCAGTCTTGTCACAATATCCCACCACTGCTTTCTGGCATTGAGTGTTTCTGGTGACAGATCTGCTGTAAATCTCAAGGATGCTTGCTTGAATGTAATTTCCCCTTTTGATCTTGCTGTTTTCAGAATTCTGTCTCTATCTGTGGGATTTGTCATTGTGACTAGGATGTGTCTTGGGGTGGTTTTTCTGGGGTCTCTTTTGGTTGGTACTCTTCGAGCATGCAGGATTTGATCACCTATATTCTTTAGCTCTGGAAGTTTCTCTTTAATGATGTTCTTGACCATTGATTCTTCCTGGGAATTTTCTTCCTGGGTCTCTGGGACGCCAATGATTCTTAAGTTGTTTCTGTTGATCTTATCATAGACTTCTATTTTCATCTGTTCCCATTCTTTGACTAATTTTTCCGTTGTCTGCTCATTTGCTTTAAGTTTTTTGTCCAATCTCTCCTGCTGTATGGAATTGTTATGTATCTCATCTTCCACAGCACCAAGTCTATTCTCAGCTTCTGATACCCTGTCCCAGAGCTTATCCATTTTGTCATTCACTTCGTTTACTGACTTTTTCAGTCCTGTTAGTTGACATGTTATTTCAGTTTGGAGTTTTGTCATTTCTGCCTTCATATTTTCTTGGTTCTTATTAGTGTTCTGTTCAACTCGATCCATGGTTTCTTGGAGTCTGTTGAGCACCTTCCATATTGCTAGTCTAAAGTCCTTATCTGAGAGGTTGATTAGTTGTTCAGTCATTATCTGGTCCTCAGAATTGTCATCTTCATTCTCTATGTCTGATGCTGGCCTGCGTTGTTTCCCCATTGTCACACTTGTATTGTGGGTTTTTCTACGTGTTGTGGTGGTATTCATTGTCTATATGATGTAGGCAGCACACTCCTCTGGCTCCTCCCTTTCTGGATGGGCTGGCTTGCCTCTAAGGGAGGGGAGTCCTCCGTGGATGAAGCCTCACACTGGGTCAAATCTTAGGCCCGAGCATGCAACAGAGAAGACAGTCCAGAGAGAAATGCTTGCTTCTCTGATATAGCACAGTTCTTATTGTGATTTTTTCTTATTGTTGCAATGGTGTTCTTTTCTTAGAAGGAGTGCATGGCCGCGTAGCGAAGCGGAGCTAAGTGCTCTGATGGAGCCTCTTTTGCTCCAATCCCAAGAGTTTCACACAAGAGGACAGTAGACAGATATTTACAGTTCACACTCACAGTTGGGCCCCTCTGCGCAGGCTTAGATTCGTGTCTTTTCCCCGCCTGATGTCCCAAGCAGGGAATCCAGCTTCTGCAGCAGTCTGCCGGCCGGTTTTTATGTTCTGAATCCCGCCCTGGAAATGGCCTCCGGGATAGGGAGAGCAGATTTCTGGAGCCTCTTTTGCTCCACTCCCAAGAGTTTCACACAAGAGGACAGTAGACAGATATTTACAGTTCACACTCACATCTCAAAGTAATTTTAAAGTCAATTTACAAGATATAAAAATAAGAAATAATATAAACATGAAGATTAAAAATTTTGATAATGAGTCAATAATTTCAAGTTGCTTATTTTAAGGAAATATACTTTTTTAGAGAATCTAAGTTGTTTTTTTAGAGAATACAATTATGGTATGGCACAAATTGAGTATTTTAGCAAAATAAAACTTTCTAAAGAAGACTTGTGAATTACAAAGGTGAGAAGTAAATAACATTGTTTATTTACTATTGATTATTGAAAATTAAATGAAGAACTGTTCTTATTACCATTTTAAAACAAGACAATAGAGAATAAATTTTAACTGTACATCCAACTTATAGGAAAATGGGGAAGAAAAAAATCATAAAATTGGTACTATTAAACAGGAGAGGCAAAGCACTTACACAAAATTAGTAAGGAAATATCTTTAAGTTATGCATCGTCAAGAAAGAAATACTTTGGCATTTATTTTTAGCATAATAATAAATATAAGTTGCTGAACTAAATGTAACATTGGAAAGCTAAATAGTAAGCTTAGTACTTGAGTTTTCAACATATAAGTTAATTTTTACATAGATTAAAGTTAGTCTATGTATCTGTAGATAATTTTATAGAAAATATGATATAAACATAACAGTATGCAATACTATGAGATACATGTGAATATATTGGAGCTCAGGCTTATTCAACCTTCTTTTTTTTTTGAGTAATTTTAATATAGAATCTACTTGAGATTATCAGCACCTGATATAGCTGAATTACTTAAAGTAGTAGAACTTTGAACTTTAACCAATATTTGAATACTAGAATGATATTTTCATAAAACTAGTAAGTTACTTAAAATTTGTGTCATGGCTTTAAAATATGATAAATGTGTGAGTTATTGGGGGGAGGTTGAGGTGAGGGTCCATCTTAGATGGTGCTCATGAACTATTTCTAGCTTGCTGTTATTTGTTGAGTCCCTGAACTTGGGGGACCATAGAAAATGGAACAACTCCTCCTCCTTCATGCAGAACATTCATTCATAATTCTGAGCTATTTTTTTCTGCTCTTGAAATGTGTTTATAATTGAAATTAAACTTTTTAGGGATACTTATTAATATAAATTACATTGTCAATAAGTAGAAACCATAATAGTTTTTATTGTTTCTGGTGCAATTTTGTTTCTTCTGTATTAAGCTTATGATATATTTCAATATTTTTAAAACAAATTTAAATCTTTTTATGATTAAGTCTTTTATGATGAAATAGCATCCTTGAGGGACTAAGAAAGATTCTAATCTACTTTTGCTATATTAGCGTCATGTGGATATATAACCAGATATTTTTGTTAAGGTTAAACCCAATCATTCATGATCAAAGCTTGTTTTATTTAGAATAGTCATAGTATATTTTTTATCTTAAAGAAAAAATTACCATATTCTGTATATCTGTATCATTTCCTGAAGCATTTTAGAGCTTTTATCTTTGAGGACTTT
The DNA here is from genome assembly GCF_024139225.1 of Suncus etruscus. Lineage (NCBI taxonomy): Eukaryota > Metazoa > Chordata > Mammalia > Eulipotyphla > Soricidae > Suncus > Suncus etruscus. The sequence goes on from NC_064863.1 coordinate 26,925,457, forward strand.
CTTTATTACTTTAGATATTAGAATTACAACAAAGATGAATTGTAACTGAATTAGTGGAAGCTTACTTCTTTAAATCCTGATAAAAAATTGATAAGAAAATTTAAAATCCAAAATATTTTTATCCAAATATATCACATGAAATATTATTGAATTTCTAAATCTTGCATTATTGTGTTCCCTTATTTGTCCAAACAAAAAATTTACATGACAATTAATTTTCTCCTCTGAAACTCATTTAAAGAGATTTATGGGTTTTTTTTATGCTTTCTTAATACAGTGCGTTTATTGCTTCTCTTTGTGCTTGTATGTAGTATATATGTGCCTTTGATTTAGTCTGTATGTGTTCAAGAGTAGAAGACCTATTATTATCAAAAGGTCAGCAGCACTAAGAGATTGAATTGGTGACCAGAAGGTTAAAATATAAAGTAGTTATTGGCAAGATTTCTTCCCCATTATACTTGTGCTAGAAAGATTAGAGCTGCTGACATCTGGTACCTCCCCATAAGAAGCCATTTAGCCACTTGGAAAATAGCTTTTATTTAGGAAGTGACCATACTTCTGTGTGGTACTTAAAGATATGGACATTTCTTTTAAGATATAGTGTTCCAAGATAGACAGATCAAAACTGTACGTAAAATAGAAGCAAGCCACACTTTTCTACTTCTTGTTTTCACTCATCTTAAAAATTTAAGAAATAAAAGGGAAACATTATCAAGCTCCATACTATATTGATTTTTTCAATTATACAAACATATTTTAGTTTGTGAACATCTTCTGTCAAAACAGAAGCAAGAATTATATAAAAGTATATGTTCCTGTAGACAATGTTTATTAAAATGTATATTTTACATGTCTATAAAATTAAATATTTATTTCTGGTATCCTATACATTTATTTTCAAAAATGTTTACTAAAAATGTTATGAAAATGTTTTATTACTAGAAAATAATATATAAATTATAAAATATATTATAATAGTATAGTACATACTGATAAATATTATATTTTACAGATACTCTTATATATTATATAATATTATATAATTAATATATATCCTTATAATAATATATTATATAATATCTATTTTATATTAGAAAACATAAAATATGTAAATATAAATACTAGGAAATATTATCTTCGAATAATAAATAATTGATTCAGAAAATTGTACAATGCTCCTTAACTTTATGGTAAAAGAAACTTATTTATTAATTTTGTATCGTAACTATTTTAGGTTGTAATAATTATTGTTGACATTTTAAAAGTTCAGAAAAATTTAGAATATATGCTGCAGTTATGAAGACGTTGTTTCTTTAGAGTATTCACTTAAGTTTTCAATTTGTAAGAATTGCTTTCCATTTCTTTAGAGGAGGCTAGCAATACATTTCATTTCACTATTGTAAAGTAATAACATTGGCTACAAAGCATTTCATAAATAAATATAAAACCTACTTACATATTTATATCTATAACTAATATGTAATAGCATTTTCATACAAATATTTCTCCTATTATTTAATTAAAGTCACTAAATGGAGCAAATTATAGACAATTAACAAGTAGAATGTGGTGATATTAAAATACGCTTGATATTTGTATGTTGTATACACCTAATTATTAGCTTTTTATTGGTTATTTTGTTTTTGGGCCACAAACACCTCAGCTTGCGACTATATAACCTGATAGAAATCCCCCCCTGATTTTATGGAAATATGTACCTAAAATATTATTGTCAACAATATGTAAGCCACTATGATCAAAATAAAAATTATATTAAAAAAAGAAATCCAACTTGGACCTGTATCTTGTTCACATTTCCATTTTTTATGTTCTAATTTAGATTTTACTCGAATTTTATAGTCCAGTCATTTTCATACTACACACATTTATTTTGATTTCAAAAAGCCATATTAGTGAATTAAGGAAAGTTCACTTAGATTAATACTAAAATATCAGAGTTAAAGTCTTGTTTAACTATATTATAATATTTGATAATTTGAGATGCAAGAAACATCATCTTTTTAATATATAGCAAATAATATAAGTACAAGCTTAATAGTAACAGTTGTTATCATAGTGTGTTATTAACTAATAGACATATAGATTTGAAATCAAATATAGATAAGGGAGATGAGACATTTATTATAATAATATAATATCCTGATAAACTCAAACATTCTTTTAGGTAAGAACTATCTTTGTTATTATTATGTATATTTCATTCAAAAGTAAGACATGTTTTAATATAAGGAAAGTATAAGCAAAGCAGATAGGTATATAATCACTTTTGCAATAAATACTCAAATGTAACTATTACTTGACAAAGGAATATTAGATCTATGCCTTGAAGGGTTTATATTTATATTTAGCTTTAGAGAATAACCACCATTATGAAGATTATTCTAGGAGAAAGGTATTCAAATGGAATTTGAGATGAAATAATGAATTATGATCTATTTCATATGACGATTAGAAAATTATACTTCAATTAAGATCATGTTCAAAAGGTAAAAAGAATTTAGCCTATTCTGAGTAGAAAATGGCATATAAATTTGCATGACTAAAAATAAAGCAAAAATAGTTGATAATGGAAGTGTATTTAAATATTTAACAAAGATACTTTACAGTAATATGTTTATTCATTTCTATAGATTATTTTCACATACATTTAGTGATATAGAAAGATATGGCCATCATTTTACCTACTAGAGATATTTAAAATGTTAGTATAGACAAGAAATATTCAATTAGTAATGTTTATAACTTCTATATTATAGCTGTAATAAAAGATAAAGCAAGCAGTCAAAAGAAGAATTAAAATAATAGTAATTCACTTAAATATAGATATTGACACCTTTGCTTGAGACTCAGGAAATGAGTATCAATTGAATATGGGCAATTTGCAGGCTTTTTACCCAGTTGTAAAATTACAACTAATTTTCTGTGTTTGGAGTAGAAAGCATGATATGCTCTTTTATAAGACATAGACATCTAGTTAAGTTTTCATAAATTTAATAATTCTTGTATAAAACTCAATTTGTTCATTCTCAGTTACTTCTACTAGACACAACTAAGTAAAGAAAGGATTGTTGGATAACATAGATCTAAACATGTCTTTAATTTTATTCTTCATGCCTCTATGGGAAATTACAAATATAGGCAGCTCCAACATTTTTCAAAAGAGAATGTGCCAATCAGGTGTTAAAGGGCCTGAGCAATAAATAGGACAGAGGGCAGAGTGTTTGCCTTGGGCCTTCTGGCCCTGTTTAATCCCTGGCATCCCATGTGATGGTCTCCAGAGCCTAACAGGAGTTACCCCTGAGCATAAAGCCAGGAGTAACCCCTAGTTGCCACCAGGTATGGCCCCTAAACAAAAATAAATATAAAAAAGTGTTAGAGTGTAGTTATCTGGCAATAGTAAGTTATCTGGCCTTCTAGCTGTCCATGCTGTTCTCAGGCAGTCTAGACTCTGGTTGAGTAAATAAAATAGAGACTCTAAAATCAGTCATTTATTCACTTTATGACTTTTTCATAGGAAATCTCTGTGCTGATATTCCTTGCAGAATGGCTGAGAAATTCTAAGAAGAGTTTTTTGGATGTGAACTGTTCATGTCAGTCTTTTTCTCCTCCTACTCTTTATATAAGTGTCACACTGTACTATAGTCAACATGCTTCTGCCTCTTCCTGACTTTCCAAGCTAAATCCATCTTGGTAGCTGAATATCTAACTGACACACCCAAAGTTTCTATGACTCAGAGGTTATTTAAAATAACTTGTGAAATGAATGGATAATCTGGCTTATGGGTGAATGTATAGATTTTATACCAGAGGAAGAGTACATTTCAAAGTAAAATTTATTATTAATATGAAGTAGGATCTAAAATATGATATATTATATCTTCTTGTGAAGTCAGATACTAAATATCCACTGCATTAAAAATACTCAGTTCTGGGGCCAGAGGAATAGCACAGCTGGTAGGGCATCGTACATAGCAAACCAGGGATCAATCCTTAGCATCACATATGGTCCCCCAGGTATGCCAGGATTAATTTCTGAGAACAGATCCAAGAGTAACAGACAAGTAACAAGTTCTTGTCAGTAATGTGCTACAGCCCATTATTTATTTATTTTCGTTTGTTTTGGGGAAGGCACACACTGGGCTCTTTACTTAGAAATTACTCCTGACAACATGTAGATACATTTATATACAATATTTAGATAGATTTTTAGATCTATGGAATCCAACAATCCTTTCTCTACTAAGGTGGTGTCTAGTAGAAGTAACTGAGAATGAAAAAACTTGAGTTTTATAGAAGAATTACTAAACTTATGAAAACTAACTAGATGTCTATGTCTTATTTAGGTACTAGAAATCAATTCTGTGCCAACTTTGTGCATGGTTGTTAACCTTCATAAAATCTCCCCTACCATCCAAAGTATTCTTGACAGGAGGATGTAGAAATAATTTACAAAATAAAGCTTTTTTTTTAGACCAGAATGATTTTATGTTCCCAAATCCACTTGCATTATAGATTATAGCAAAATATGTTAAATTGAACACATCTCAACCCCAAATAAGATAAGTTATCATTTCTTAAAGAAACACCCATTTTATTTTTTTTTGAAATCATGTACAACCCGAGGAAACAGTAAGGAATTAAAGGCCTATGTGATGGATGGCAGTTGTCTCTAAGTAAAAGAATCATAGAGTTAATGTAGTTACACACAAACTCATTTTATTATACTCGGTATGTTACATTTTGGAACAGATGCAATGAATGGTCAATTACCTCAATAACTGGTAATACCAAGTAGCAACTAGGTTCCAATATGGATTGAGTTTTCCTAAACAGACCTCTGCCTCCAAGCTGAAAGCAAAATCAACCATTTTGCCCTATCTAACATTTTTCAATTAATCATATGCTAATTGACTTAGGACGAGTATGTTGGCTGTCTAACTCAATTTAGAATTATCTTGCTAGCGCTGCCAATAAAATCCAAGTGCTCTTCCCCATCACACGCATGCTTGATAAATCAATAAGTCAGTAAATGTAACCTTGCTGATGACATAAATGTGTAAATTTTTCCCATGTTGTTTCAGGCAAACACTTAAAATCTGGGAGAGATAAATTAGTTTGAAAATGCGGGAGACTAGTGTGTTCAGTTTCAGAGGCAATTCCTTGATGCTGCCTCTGATTGTATTTGACTTTAAAAATAGCAAAGGTCTATTGAGTTTCTTGATAATGAGAGGATGGCTGCTGATTACAAACAAGATAACACATTGTCTGTTTTCATAGGTAGCACAGTACTATTTATCTCTATGTGTTCCCCTTAAAATTGAGAATTTTCTATTTCTCCTAAATAGTCACAGATGGTGGCAGACAAGTGCATGATAGTAGGCTTTTTCTGACCAAAGTCCTGGAATGTCAAATCTTAGCCACTGACTTACTGAGTAATTCACCTTGAAGGACCATTTTATTTGATGTTCTGTGACCAGAGATTTTGACATAGCTATAATTTTGAGAGTCTTATGGCACCAGAAATCTATCAGTTAAGGAAGCAGTAGTATGGCTTGTACTGTACTATAGTCAGTCCTCTGCCTCTGTCTTTCTGTCCTGACTCACTCACTCTTTTCATCTATTTTCTCTCTCACGCTTATGAACAACAATACAAAATCATTGAGTTCATAATGAAGGTACTTTCATGACTTAATTCATCTCGTTATGAAATCTATATATTTTAAGAAAGCTTAGAATTTGTGATTAAACCCTTCAAAATAATTTATTATGAGCAGGCTAATTTAGATAAGGGATAAATAATATCAAACTTGACAATATAAATGAATCATGCTTTAATGTTTCTATGTATTGTGTATGCAAACCTAAGCTCATAGAGGTGTTTTTACTAACAATAACAAATTAATTTTCACAAACAATTACAGGGAATTACTCAATGTTTTAAAGTAGTGGAATAAATCAAGCAAAAGAAAAATGGAAGTACATTTTTGCAATGTAGTTAAGCATTTCCCAAAGTAGTTTATGCTAGGTCTATTTAAAGGAATATAATAATTCAGCTAATTAACTTAATTAAGTACTCCATTGCACTTACAGCTAAGGGGTAATGGCAATAAGGTAAGCAATGCTTTTTTAATGTCTTAAATATAAAACCATAAAACAGAAAAACGTGCATGCAGTTGCCAAAAATAAATATAGATTTGATTTTTAACCTGATAATGTTAATTCTTCTCTGAATTGGTTAAGAAAGGTTCTATAGTGAGTATAGGTCATGGATAGAGACATTTCATTAGTTACTCTTAAATAAAATAGGTTGCAAATATTTTTGTAGTCAAGTTTATATTTGCATTAGCATATATTTTTCTGATTCGTAAATCTTATTTGGATATTTTAATTAATGTGCATGGTATATGTATACATATATGAGTACAAAATATGCATTAATATATGCATACATATGTATACTAGGTCTAAGTTATATTGATACTAAGGAAAAGAGCCCTAGACTTAGATCTTGTTCTCTCCCATCTAGTGATTGTCATATAATAGAAATTGACATTATTTTTTTTATAATATAACATATCCACAATTAGGCATTCTCTCAGCTTGGCCATTATTATAATAATTTCTGTTTTCTTCTATTTTGAAGTTTATAAGTAATATAATAAAATTTTTTAAAAAGTTGGAAAATTTATTTTTTTTGGTGGGGGTCGGTCCACACCCGGCAGTGCTCAGGGGTTACTCCTGGCTCTATGCTCAGAAATTGCTCCCTGCAGGCTCAGGGGACCATAAGGGATAACGGGATTTGAACCACCGGCCTTCTGCATGCAAGGCAAACACCTTACCTCCATGCAATCTCTCCAGCCCCAAGATGAAAAATTTCTGGAAATATTTAAAATTGAATATTGTAGATGATACTGGTGATTCATGTTTTGAGTCTCTAGACTGAATTAACAATTAACAGGGCATTTTTGTTTGTCTGTTTTTGGTTTGGGGGCAACACTGGCAGCACTCAGAGGTTACTTCTGGCTCTGTGCTCAGAAAATACTCTTGGCAGGACTGTGGAACCATATAGAATAATGAAAATTGAACCACAGCTTGGCTGAAAATATCCTACCTATTGCTATCACTCCAGCTCGAATTAGTACTTTTTGTTTCACCATGTTGACACATGGAAATTGAGCTCCAATATCAACTATGGAGCAAGAGTCTGGGTTTAAATATCATTTACTTCATATTCTAGATCAATCGTCAAGTAAACTTATTTATTTGCTCATTCCCTCCTGTGCTAAAAGAAGATACTAGTAACTCTTATCTGTTAGTTTTGTTTTAGTATATTAATTTAGCCAAAGGCATAGAGTAGCATGTGCCAGGAATATCTAGTCAGTTCTTGTTTGTTTTGGTTTTTAAATATAGAAGTGTATACATAACACATAAAATAAACTTCATTCTTTGTTTTGGGGCCACATCTGATAGCTCAGGGATTACTCCTGGCTATGCGCTTAGAAATCGCTAAGGGCTTGGGGGACCATATGGGATGCCAGGGGATGAACCAATGTCTGTCCTTGGTGAGACAAAATAGATTTTTAAAAAGACATCTTTATGTACCCAAAAGGATGTAATGAAAATCCAATATAATAATGAAATAGGCACAAGTTATGATAGGTAGTCTGTATAATGAAATAGAGATTAATAGATAAATAATTTAGGTTTCATTTTTCTTTATTCTTATTGTCACCATAAATTACAAGCTGTTAAATATACTTTCACATTTTATACAAAATATAAAACACATTATTCTAACACCAAACTGCCACAAATTACCCACTTCCATCTAAAAATATCACAAAGATTTTATTCACGCCCCCTTTTGCATGAAGGTAAACCCAATTCTGTCTACCATATAAGAAGATAGTCAAATTTTTCAAAAGTTTATCTCATAAATATTTGACTGCACTAAACATAGCAAAGCTTGCAAAATCAGAGATCTGATCAAATATTAAAATAATTAGTGAAAAATAATGCTAGATTTGTAAAACCTTCAAAATTAGAATTAATTTTTATGTGCTATAATCTATTCTTAAATTAAGTACTTGAGACCAAAAGAAATAGAGTAGATCTACTTATTGAGGTTCAATAAGGAGTATATAAAATTAAGGTTTTTACAGAGAAGTAAAAACTTGAACTAATTAGTCATCATGATCTCTGTAATGTTTGTATATTTCCTTTTGTATTCACAAGATACATAAATATACCTTGTCATATCACTAAAATAAATTATTAAAGAATAAAAACTGATACATCTATAAAGATATATATTAAATAAGATCATTTTACCACATAAAATATCTTTTGAAACATAATACTTTTAAAGAAATATCATTTTTTTTCTCTTTTTTTCTATTTTTTTTTTCTCTTTTTCAAATATGTCCTTGCAGCTGCTTTTTCTGGTAATCAAGGGTGAAGCCAGAAAGCAGACCCTGGGCTACTCACTCTCCTTAGAAAAAGAGAACCATGGGTATTCCCCTGATTCAATGTTAATATGTACCTAAAACACTACTGTGAAAGATTTGTAAGCCATTATGGAAAAAATATGTTTTTTAATCAGAAACTTTCTTTGACTTACATGTATTATTATTATATCAATTATATTATATGTTATGTTATGTCACTATATTATGTTATGTTAGCTTACCTCATTATGTTAATCAATTTTGACTCTTGAATAAATTCTTACAATAAAAAAAAAAGAAAGAAAAAAAAGAAAAAAAAAAGAAAAAGGGAACCACACCTAACCACATCTAAGGGGATTTGGCTTCTTCCTTTACTTGACCTCTAAAACAGTGGAGCCTAGCCCAGTGAAGATCAAGTTCCTAGATATTTTCTACTTCCTAATAATTCCTGATTTTGCATTTGAAGTAAGCTTGCAAAGAGCTGCCTTGAGTTATAACCTTCTCCTTTGTAACTCAGAATCCTTATAGCTCACACCCATAGTTTAAGCATGTTTACTGTTAAACTTTGCTTTGTGACTGTATTTATTCTTCTCTATACCTATGGCTGATTTTACCCCTATAAATCCCATGGCTTAAAAAAATTAAACTTGTCGCACTTTAGCCAGAAGATGTGTTGACCACACACACTCAGTGTGTGGTTTCATTATTTCATATTCGGCCGTTCGCGTGACTGCTTTCCTTTCATAAAGGGAAGGGAATTTCATCCCCACTAGAGAATGCTGAGACGCAAGATGCCTGCAGCATAGAAGAGTTAATAAAAGCATGAATAAATAAAGTCTTGTCCTTGATTCTGATGTAGAATGCCAGACAAATTTAATATTATAAATAGAACATTAGTTCAGTGCTGGTATGATTATATAGCTGGTAGGGTTTTTGCCTTACTTCTATTCTATATCACCATATGTTCTCCAGAGACTTCCAGGGGTGATTCTTGAGTGTAGAGCCAGGAGTAAACCCTGAGCATTGCAGATGTTTCCCCTTCCCAAAATATAGAACAAAACAAGACAAAAAAATAAATAAGTAAATAAACCTGTTTTAACACTTAAATTTATTCACTAAATATATGAGCACTTGTTAGATATAAAGTATTATACTTGGAATTGTATAAATCATAACTTTCAGATGTTTTTTATTTATTTTATTTATAATAATAAGTTTTATTTTGACCAAAGTGGATTACATATCTTTCATAGTAATATGTTAGGCACATATTTATATTGAATCAGGGTAATTCCCACCACCAAAGTTGTCCTCCCACTACCCCATTCCCAGTATGCATCCCATATCCCCCTCCCTTACCTCCTGGGCTGCTAGTATAAGTGGTCCCCTCTGTGTCTAGCTTGTTGTAGCTTGGGTATCAATTCTGTTGTCTTTGGCTTTGGGTTTGGTGTTTAAGTTCGATCATTTTTATCACTGCTTAGTGATTATACAACTGTTTGGTCTTGGTACCCTCAATTATTTCCTCCTCGATTTGAGAGGTGGAACAAGATAGTTCAAGTTATGTGGTTCTGTTTGAAGAAAAGAAAAAAAATAAAAGGGGGTAAAAATATCAAAGAAGCAAAAAAAGGGTGGAGTCCTTCTAGAGGCTATAAATATTAATTTGGGAGAAGAAAGGGAAAAAGGAAGAGAAACACAACAATACAAAAAGAATGATTGAAAATAAAATCCAGAAAGACCACAGCAATAAAGGCAACCACTATACAATAACCACTATCCTAAAATAAAGACAAAACAAAGCACATAAAAATGAAAACAACAATAGAAACAACAGTAACAAATGCAAGAAAAAAAATCAGATGTTTAAAAAAAACTTTTTTCTTCACTAGTACTTAAAAGACAACAGAAAAATATTTATATCAATTTAGCATATACAGGATCATTATTATTGTGTATTATTAATTATGTTATAATTCCCTATTGATTTATTATATTGCCATTTGAACTTGTGAATGTAGGTAAAGAAAATTTCAATAAAAATAAACTATGAATAATTTAAGATGTTCATGTATTTTGTTTAGACAGTCTTTGGTCAAGGTTTCAATGGCAAATAACAATTGCTCTTCGTCAATGTCAACTTTGGAGCTTTCATGCTCTCTTATGACAACGGTCATATTTCATTGTTAAAGTGACCTTTGGAACATTGTTCACCAGACATTAATCCAAAAATTAGGTTGTCTTACCTTTGGAATTGGTACCAGTGACCCAATTTGTTGAATACTTTTTTTATAAGTGTCAAAAAGCATAAGTAGAGATAAAGGGCTTATCATTCTTTCTGAACTTTTGTTTTCTCTTCTTTCTGTATCTACTATTAATTTACAATCAGTATTATAGATATTAATGTACAGTATTAAATAATTAATTTACAATCAGAAGCATACATGATTCTATTTTGAGTTATAAGATTCAAGGATAAGTCAAATATAAAAAATTTTTACTAGCATATTAGTGTGTTTGCATTCTCTAGCAGTGTACCTTAATAGTTACTCAGTTTATCTAATTAGTATATCATAGGCCACATATGTGTGTAGAGCAAATTAAGAGATCAAATTTTAATCCTAATTGGTAGTACAGGGGTATGGCAGTTGCCTTGCACATAGTACACCCTGGTTTGGTCTCTGAAATTCTATTTTCTAAATTCTGAATACCACCAGAGTTCAGAGCCAAGAGTAATTTAGAGGATCACTGGAGAAATGTTACAACAAAGTAGGGTATTTACCTGAAATGCAGCTGATATGGTCCTATTTCAGGCTCTCCACATAATCCCACAAACATAACATAGTGGTTTCTTACTGCCACACTGTGGGTAGGGCCTGAGAACCACTGGGTATGTTCCAAAAACAAGTTAACAATTAAAGAGATTAACCTCTCTCCATTTTTGACAAGTTAGAAGATCTACTTGTTGGATCTATTGGATTGAGAAACTAAACAATATTTGAAGAAAAGATTTTATATTAAAAGATAAAACTAGGAGCCTTATCAATAGTAAAGCAAGCAAAGTGCTTGTCTTGCTCACAATTGACCCTAGTTCAATTGCCAGCATCCCATATGTATCCCCAAGCCTGCCAAGAATTATTATTGAAGGCAGAGACAGGAATAACATCTGAGCATTTCCAGTTATAGCAAAAAACAAAAGTAACAACAACAAAAGAAAACAAAAAATAACACTGCACATGCTTTGAAAGTTAAACGTAAAAAATTGATAGTAAGAGATAGTCATGAGTTTATTATCCTTTACTTTTTTATAATCGCAGAGACTATAGTGAATTCAGTGTATATATATATATATATTCAGATACATATATGTACATATACACACATTAGATCGATAAATTCACTAATGCCTTCCTCACACATATGTTCATTGCAGTGCTGTTTACAATAGCCAAAATTTGGAAACAACCAAGATGCTCTTCAAAAGATGAATGGATAAAGAAATTGTGGTACATATACACAACTTAATACAATGCAGCTGAAGGAGAGATGAAGTCATGAAATTTTCCTGTACATGTATGGTCAATGGAAAATATTATGCATGAGGAAATAAGTCAGATAAAAGAAAAATAGACACAGGCCAGTTTAAGTCATCTATGGGTTTTAAGAAAAATTAAATACGTTATTGTAATAATTCCCAAAGTCAATAGATAAGAATAAGAGCTGGAAGGATCAGCTCACTAGATATGATATGATAATATATATTGCTTATTTTGGCCACACTGTGTGACACTCAGGGGTTATTCCTGGCTATGGGCTCAGAAATCACTCCTGGCTTGAGGGACTATAAGGGGTGCTGGCGATCGAACCAAAGTCTGTCCTGTTATGGCCACGTGCAAGGCAAATGCCCTGCCACTTTGCTATTGCTCCAACCCCTGAATATTTATTTATAAGCCCAAATACTGATCCAAATAAAAATTTTAACTCCATAAAATTTTGAACCTATTTATTGTAAAATGAAATAATTGACAAATTAAGTAACATAGGTAAATAGAAAATTTAAAGAAACCCATTCTGTCATAAAATCATGGACTATCCAGAAATAAACTGACATACACTGTTTGTCATATGATTTAAGGTTTAACAATAGTTCTGAGACTAATTGTAAATATTCCAAATATCCTAGTAGTCAGGTGGTCCACAGATGCTTCCAGGTTAGCTGTGATGACATAGGTTTTGGAGAATTTTTTTTTCTAGTAGAGCCAAAGTAAAAGAAAAGTTGGATTCTGGGCAAAAATTTGTATTTTCTATAAATATTTGATTTTTAAAGTAAACAGAAAATATCAAAAATACACATATTTTTAGGTCTCAGAGCAATAATAGCATAACTGTAAGGCTTTAGCCTTGATCGCAGGCTACTCAAAATGGACCCAGGTTCAAGTTCCAGCATCCCATATGGTCCCTTGATCCTGACAGAAGTGATTTCTGAGCTCGGAGCTAAGAGAAATCCCTGAGCACTGCCAGGTTTGACCAAAAAAAAAAAAAAAAAGCAAAACAAAACAACAATAACAACAAACCCCATCTATTTTCAGTCTATAAGCAAAATTAAATGAAAATTGGGAAATAGTATTTCTTTGATTTCAGAGCAACATTCTCTTTGAATGAATGCATTGTCTCTTTGTATAAAGTAGTTAAGCAAAAAATCAAGCAAAATGGAAGTAACATGGAAGGAAGGAAGGAAGGAAGGAAGGAAGGAAGGAAGGAAGGAAGGAAGGAAGGAAGGAAGGAAGGAAGGAAGGAAGGAAGGAAGGAAGGAAGGAAGGAAGGATGGAAAGAAGGAAGGGAGGGAGGGAGGGAGGGAGGAGGGAGGGAGAAAAGGGGGAGGGAAAGAGAGAAGGAGGGAGGGAAGGAAAGAAGGAAGGAGGAGCAAAGGAAGGAGGGAGGGAGGTAAGTAAAGAAGGAAGGAGGTAGAAGGAAAGAAGGGAAGGAGGGAGGGAAGGAGGAAGGGAGTAAAGGAAGGAGGGAGGAAAGGAGGTAAGGAAGAAAGAAAGGAAGAAAGAAAGAAAGGAGGGAGGAAATGAGGTAAGGACAAAAGGAAAGAGCAAAGGAAGGAGGGAGGGAAGGAAGTAAAGAAGAAAGGAGGGAGGAAAGGAATGAAGGAAGGAGGGTTGGAGGAAAGGAGGGAGGAAAGGAAGGAGGGAAAGAAGAAAGTCTAAAAACTGAGCGAGAGACAATATTCAGAAGAGAGAAAATAGAGTCAGCTGTTAATCAGTTTTGAATGATCCTCATTTGATACTTGTATACTACATATTATTTTACTTATACTAATATACATATAAGGAAAAATAATATAATGTATTGTGTCTGGCATACATTTGATATAATAATATATATTAATTTAGCTATCTTTACGTAATCTACTATATTCCGAACATTGTCAAATGTAGAGTGTCGTTGTGTTCAAAATTTATTGTTGTGTTGCAATTTGCATTCCAAAGTAGTTTATTTTCCCAAAAAAATGCCCCTTTAACACAGCATGTATTCTGAGGGACACTCTAAAATTAAAAAGAAAATATTTCACAAGAAATATGTTGCAGAGTATTAACATTTAAACTCCTACTAACCTCTAAATATAATAACATATATTTTCATTTGAATCAAGACACTGTATTATGTTCAAAGAAAGCAGAAATGAGCAAGTACCTTGAAAGGCATAAATAAATATAAAGCATTTGGATAATTATAGATTTCTAATCATGACACCAAAATAGAACTTAGTGCAGCTGTAGATATTTTCTTATGAACTCTGAAATTTCTGCAGTACATAACCTGAAAACTACATTTTAATCAACTAAGCTTAAAATTGACAAATGAAATGCAACCTAAAATATGTAATTGATTTATCATTTTTTTAGGTGGTGGTGAAAGCCAGTTTTTAACAGTTTAATGGTTTTTAATATTTATGTACTTTTAGGGCATTTGATAGCACAGAGAGTAGGATATTTGCCTTGCAAGCAGCTAATCTGAGTTTAATCCCCAGTATCACATATGGTTCCCCAAACTTCCCAGTGATCATTTCTTAGTGCAGAGCCAGGAGTAACCCCTGAGTGGTCCCAGCTGTAGCCCAAAATAAAAAATACTAGGCACTCTTTCTTTTTAATCATTTAATACTTGTAATTAAGAATATTAGTTTTAAAGTAACAAAAATTTGGATTTTAAAGAAATTTTTAAAAATAGTCTTCATGAAGAATTGCAGTCACCTATTCTAATATGGACAGAAGAGATATTTTAATATTCTAAAAATTATTTTAGTTATTTTTATTATTGTAACTTTTATGTTTGCAATAAATCAATATGCATAGTTTGTGTATAATTAAGATCATTCATAATTACCAAATATTAGTATTTTCCCTTAAACTCTTGTCCAAGATAATAAAGCTTTCTAATCAATATTTTAATTCTAGATTATACTGTAGATATTATATAATATTTGATAAAATATCAAAAGACATTACAAATATTTATATTTTACTTGTTTAAAATAATTAAATTTGCTTCTCCATTGACAAAGGATAACTATATAAATATATAAAGTATATGTAAAGTATAAATCATGTAGTAACAAACTACAAAAGTAATAATAATTAATTCATTGCTATTTTTTATTCAAAAATAACATAAATTTAAGTCAAATTGGAAAATTTTACAATGCTTCCTACATTAATGTCATAAAGTTTGAAATATGCAGCATATACTACTTCTATGTAAATCAGCATATGGGGAGCATATGTGAATGACTTTCTAACATTTATGACATGATGTGCTATATATTTCTTCAATTCTGTTAATCTCGAATGAAAAAATCTTTCTCAATTATAATGAAATGCTCATATTAAAAGTACCAAGACATAGGCATCACTATTTTGTTATTGTTTTTTTAAATGGGTCTTAAAAGAATATTCAACACTCTAGAATAATTGTGTCTATATTTATTTATAAGTAAATTAATTAAAATATTTTCCTAATTTTCTGTTTGTTTTATTTTATCTTAGTTGTTTGAAAATGGATGTTTACTACCATGGTTTTAATTTTTCAAGTCAATGCTTTTTATCAAATATTTGCTAATAGCTTTGCAATATTGGTATTAATCATTGTATAATAACATTTTAATGTACTTTTCTTTCTGTCTTCTTTCTTCTCTCTTTTTGCCTTTCTTTTTTCTTTTTCTCTTTATTTCTTCTCTTTCTTTTTTTTCTTTGTTTCTTTTTTCTTTCTTTGTTTCTTCCTTCTTTCTTCTTTTTTCTTTCTTTCATCTTTGTTCTTTCTTTTTTCTTTCTTTCTTTCTTTCTTCTTCTTTCTTTCTTTCTTCTCTTTCTTTTCTTTCTTCTTTCTTTCTTTCTTTCTTTCTTCTTCTTTCTTTCTTTCTTTCTTTCTTTCTCTTTCTTTCTTTCTTTCTTTCTTCTTTCTTCTCTTTCTTTCTTTCTCTCTTCTTTCTCTCTTCTCTCTTTCTTTCTTTCTTTCTTTCTTTCTTTCTTTCTTTCTTCTTTCTTTCTTTCTTTCTTCTTTCTTTCTTTCTTTCTTTCTTTCTTTCTTTCTTTCTTCTTTCTTTCTTTCTTTCTTTCTTTCTTTCTTTCTTTCTTTCTTTCTTTCTTCTTTCTTTCTTTCTTTCTTTCTTTCTTTCTTTCTTTCTTCTTTCTTTCTTTCTTTCTTTCTTTCTTTCTTTCTTTCTTTCTTTCTTTCTTTCTTTCTTTCTTTCTTTCTTTCTTTCTTTCTTTCTTTCTTTCTTTCTTTCCCCTCCCTCCCTCCCTTCTTTCCCCCTTCCTTCCATCCTTCCTCCCTCCTTCCTTTCTCTTTCCCTCCCTCCCTTCCTTTCTCCCTTCCTTCCTCCCTCCCTTCCTTCCATCCATCCTCCCTCCTTTCCTTCCATCCTCCCTCCCTTTCTTCCTTCCTTCCTTCCATCCTCTCTCCCTCCCTCCCTTCCTTCCTTCCTTCCTTCCTTCCTTCCTTCCTTCCTTCCTTCCTTCCTTCCTTCCTTCCTTCCTTCCATCCTCTCTCCCTTCCTTCCTTCCTTTCTTCCTTACTCCCTTTCTTCCTTCCTCCCTCCCTTCCTCCCTTCCTTCCTTCCTCCCTCCCTTTCTCCCTTCCTCCCTCCCTTCCTCCCTCCCTCCCTCCCTTCCTCCCTCCCTTCCTTCCTTTCTTCCATCCTTCCTTCCTTCCTTCCTCCCTCCCTTCCTCCCTCCCTTCCTTTCTTCCATCCTTCCTTCCTTCCTTCCTTCCTTCCTTCCTTCCTTGCCACCCCCAGTGATGCTCAGGGGTGACTCCTGGTTACATGCTCAGAAATTGCTCCTGCTCCCGGAACCATATGGGACACTGTCGGAATTGAACCAAGGTTGTCTTAGATCGGCCATATGCAAGTCAAAGGCCCTTCTGCTGTGCTCTCGCCCCGTCTCCATTTTTTTAAGGTTCATTTTTGTAAGTATATACTACAATATAATATTTAATGTTCATGTTGAGAAAGTTTGCATACAATTCTGAAATAATTGACAGTTTATTTTGTAATTTTCAATTAAAGTTAAGTTATATAAAAAATAAAGTTTTCAATATTGGGGTAGATCAGCATTTTAAGCACTGTGCCATGAGATAGTTTCTGGTGTGCCGTGAGAAAAATAACAAATTTCATCTGTAACATGTGGCTTCGGCCTCATAGATAGGTCTATTTGTGAGCCGAAGCACAGATTATGGACTATAAAAACAAAAGACAGAGAGACTGTGAGCTACTGAGGAAGAGTTACGTATGTGTCTTTTTTAGATTCCTTCCAGAATATCAGCTTGTTCAGCCAAACAGGCCCAGGTTTCTAATGAGTAAATAAACAGAAATATGAACCATGATAAAATATTGTATTATTTCATAACAAAGTAATCATAAAATGATTTATTTGTGTTTATTTATTCCCATTGAAGAGAATTACTGTAGATATAGTTAATATAGACACACTTTTTTTTTTTGGGGGGGGGCCACACCCGGCTGGCTCAGGGGTTACTCCTGGCTGTCTGCTCAGAAATAGCTCCTGGCAGGCACGGGGGACCATATGGGACACCGGGATTTGAACCAACCACCTTTGGTCCTGGATAATATAGACACACTTATTTTTTTTTTAACATTTTCTATTGGTGATGTGCCTCTTGATTTTTTTTTATGAAAAAAGCCTGCCTTTTCACAAAAAGATTGAAAAAACTGGGCTAGAGAAATGGTAAAGTGTTTAATTATTTGATTCTCTGTAGCTTACTCTGCTTTGATCCCCAGTACAACATACAATGTATCTCAAACATAGAGTAATGCAATAGCACAGTGCTTAGGACACTTGCTTTACACACTGCTCACCCAAGTTTGATACCTGGCATCTCATATGCTATTCTGAGCCTGCCAGAACAATTTCTGAATACAGAGCCAGGAGTGACCCATGAGCACTACTTGATGTGCCCCTCAAATAATATTGTTTTTTATATCTTTTATAATTTCCACTCACTAGTAATGTGACACGTTATTCAGATCCAAAAATTAGAAAATTAATAACTAGTTATATTTTTATTAAAACAGAAATTATAAAGTAGAAACAATAATTTTTTTTGTGGTGTTTCTTTTTTTTTTTGTAGTTATTTAATTTTTATTTTTAATTATGAGAACAAGGGTGCAAAGAAAGAGGACAAGTTAAAGTTACAGTGAAAGGACAATCACCCATAACATAATTCTCAGAAGTCCCCTTGCTGATATCTTAACTTTGAAATTTCAGCCAAAGAACATTAAGATAAATAAGACAGAATCCATGTACAATTACTTTGTCCCTCAAGTCCCCAGATTGTAACACCTTATAATATTGCTTAATAGTACACAAGGCAATCTAAAGCCATAAAACTTACGTAACTCCTTAAACATTACAGGCATAGTATTTTCTTACATTTCCATATACATGCATATTAGCTTAAGTTAACCTCAAATTTTAAGTGAGTTTTTTTTAAGGATTAGAGTCAAAGGAGCACAGTAAAAATGGTGTTAGAGTGGCAATTGTTGTTTTCATAGGCCCACCAAAATATGAGGGACATGAAAAGAAATAACCTTGGCCTAAGTACAAAGAGACCAGACCCCTGAAGTTTCCTGGCACAAGACCAAGTCTAGGCTCCAGGCAAGCTAGATCGTCCAATCCAATACATTGTCTGTAGTGCCAACACTTTTATTTTTCACAAGTCTCTGTTGTTGGTATCATGTTTCTGTATTAAAGATCCTGGAATCTGCATATCTTACATTGAAGTCAGGATGTGGAGCATCCTTTCCTTTCACCTCACAATCAAAGGGCAACGCAGGGAGCCCTGTCCTGTAAGCAGGTCGTTGTTGTTGTTAAGTCTTCTCAGTGTTAAGGGAAGTCTCTTTTGAGCAGGTCGAAGTCTGAGCAGTGTAGGTCTTCCGTGGTAGAGGATTGCTTCCAGGTGATGTTATAGACCAGCCTGGATGTTTCGTGGATGGCTTTCCTGGTTCAGGGGAGAATGGATTATGCCCTTTCTTCTGAGGTCTGTGCCAGGTCCTTATGTCAATGTTCAGGGTGTAAGGTCCCTTTGCACTACAAGATTTGAGTGTTCCAATCTCTATTAGATAGGATCTTATTTGTATTTATACTATTTTCCCATTTTAATGTGCCTATGCAAATAAGAAGCAATGCCACATGGTGTTATTGGCGATTATGGGGGCCATAAGAACAATTACAATGATTCCCATGACATGATTCAATCATAAGCATTAAACTGGGGGACTCTTCCACCAAAATTCCTTGTTAAACAACTCAAAAAGAGAAGATAAAAAGTGGTTAGAATCATCACTGTATAAGACAACATTTAGTAAGAATTATAGCTGTCAGAGAAAAAACACAAAATATTCTAAAGAAATACGTGTCCATTTTATGTATCTTGAAACAGTTTGGGGTTGTCACACACAATGCACAGCTTTGGACTGTGATTACGATTGTACACTATTGAAGTTAAAAAGAGTAAACAAGGTTAGTGATGTTGGAGAGGGGTTAGAGAGTTAAGGAGTAAAAAAGAGCTTTGTAGGGGTGTGGGAAAGGGCAGAATACAAAATAAACATTCTGTATACGAAAACATAACAAAAGAATAAGGAATATTATGAATACAGGAAGTACGCCCCCGCGCGGTTCTGTAGTTTTGGGATGCCTAAGGAGGAATTTCTCACCCCCTCCCCCCAGGCCCGATTAACCAGGCGTGGCCCTGAAGACCCGCCTGGTGTGGGGGGAATCTTGTTCCCCTGGACTAAGTGGTCAGCCCAGGGGTCCCATGGCTAGCTGTCCTGCCCAGAGCCCCCAACATACCAGGCAAACACACCAAGAAATCCTGGCATTCGGAGTGTTCTGAGCCTAGCCGAGCCTCTGTAGTTTTGGGATGCCTAGGGAGGAATTTCTCACCCCCTCCTGCAATCTTGCCTCATTATTTTTAAATTTAATTTCAATATAGAATATATTTATATACAAACATCAATTGCTTATGCAACATGTTTTGAATCTTTTGGGTATGATAATAACTAAATCTATAGTCAAATACTTGATTTTTAAGGAATTTTTAATTACTCTTTGGAGGGAAACTGAAATCAATAAAATATATTATTTGAAAAATGTATTTGTTTAGAGTGAAAATATAGTATTGAATAAGTACAAATATTCATTGCCTTGAAGTAGTTTATACCATATCTTCATAAACAGCCATTTATAGTCCTGTCCATGAAAACAACTAAAGTTAAGGATCATAAAAATTAATTATCAATGATCTAAGGCTTTTGCTGATACAATCATCAAAAAATATTTTAAAATCAATCTTGTGGGGCAAAGTAGTGATAGTGCAAAAAATATTTACATGCCATACATAGAGCCATTCCTGACCTTACATATGGTCTCCTGTTCCTGTCCTAGAAGAACAGAGTCAGGGAAGGACACAGGATTGGGGGGAAAATAAACAACACACACACAAAATTAAACTTGTAATGAATTCACAGGGTTTCTCACCTAAAATTCCTTGTTTGAAGAAAAGTTATAAGAGAAAAATCTCTAAGAACCCCTCTTTGAAATAACTACATTGACAATTATCATAACAATGTGAATGAATGAGGAAAGGAGAAAACCTGTCTGGAGTTCAGGTGGGTGGGTGGGGAGGAGGGAGATTGAGGACATTGGTGATGCAAATGTTGCACTAGTGAAGGGGGGTATTCTTTATATGACTGAAACCCAACTACAATCAAATTTGTAATCAAGGTTTTTAAATAAATATATTAATTTTAAAAATTAAAAAAAGAATCACTCTTTATATCATTAAAAACTTAAAGGATATGGTTGTAATAAAGAAATGGTGTTTTTATAAATTAATAATTACATGTCAATTAAAAACATTTAAATCTCACATGATATTCATTTCTGTGTCTGCTTTTAATAATATAAATTTTAATATCCTCAATCCAATAGGTCCTTTTTAAATGGTGTTTTTCCCACCATGAAAAATATATAATTTTAATATCTTTACTTTTATATTATTTATGTAAAAATGCTCCCTACAATGCTACTTTTGTTATTCTGGATATCTTTGGAAAACATTTAAAATAGGATTTTTAGATAAATAATTATGCTCATAAAAATTGTGCACTATTTCCGCTTCTAATTGTAGGCAAAACATGACATCTATAGAATTTCTTTTCAATGGATATGTGTAATGTAATAAGAGCAGAAAATAAGCACTGATTATGCATCAGTTTGAACTTAGATTAATTTTAATTTGAGTGTCTAATTCTAGTTTCATAGGGTTAACAAGCATGCTCTGAGTATATTAGAGAGAATAATCTGCCTGCACAATTTTTCATTCTTTAACTTTATCCCTAAATCTTTATCTATTGTTTAGTACTAGCTATATTTCTGAAGTGCAGTCTGGAAATACTATTAAGAGTCACATCTGTACAGTCATAATATATGTTCATTGAAGGAAGAGATTTTAGGAGATTAATGAAGCCTTAGGAGTTTAGTATGAAAGCATCCCTGATGGTAGGAATGCACTCATCGTAAATGAGCATTGTGAGTGCATAAAGCACTATATCACAGCAGATCAATAGTAAGCATGATATAATGTCTCATGGCAATGTTCTCTTCTGAGTACAGCATACAATAGATCAATAGAAAAATAATTCCAAGAAATTCTCACTGGCAAATAATTATATTTGAATTATTTCCATTGGTATTTTTCCCTCTGGTATTTTAGTGTAGTTTGAACACACAGAAAAAAGGCATAGTAATAAAATCTAATCAGACAATAGAGATTTTGGATTATATTTGACCTACTTCCCATGAAAATACCAACTAGTCAATTAAGTTGTGTGGATGATCTCCCTTTTCACTTGGGATCATGATTGGCTTTTAGTAACAGATATAGACCCAGAATCTTTTATTTTGCCCAGTTAGTCAATTACTATTTGAAGATTTTCACCTATTTTTTGACTGCATGTGAAGTGTTAAGAATTTAGCTGTAAATTAGATGGATATTACTGTTTTCAAGTTGTGGACATTGTATAAAGAGGCATTTCTCCAAAGCATGTGGTTATTCTGCATTTGGGCCTTGAAAAGGATTTCAGATGAGAAAAATTAGACATTCCTAGTGAAAGTAAGAATAAATTTTAATATCACATATATTCCCAGAAGAGTAATAGATAGAAAAGACAGTGGAGACAGCTATATGTGGGATCCAAACACTAGACACATAACAGAATTTACGTGTTATCTTACCAAAACAAAGAAACCATCTTATCAAAGTCACAGAGGACCATTTGATGTCAGGATATTTTTCTAGCCATTATTGGCATATTTGTTTCTTTTCAGTATATGTAAAATAATCAGAATCTTTCAATTCAGTTGTAATTGAAACCTTAATTTCTTTATATTGTATTAAGCAACTGTCATATAATTTTTCAAACAGAGACTAGATAACTCCCTCATCCATGTCTGAAAAAGTCCCACTATCTAAATTTTGGGGATAGTTATTTTTTGTGAAGTAGGTTACTCATTCTATTATCCATGTGTACTGGACATACGTGATCTAATTTGGTCGATCAGACAACACATATCTAGCTCCTCTAGTAACTAAATATTCAAGATTAATAGTGGAACATTACTTCTGGAGAAACTATAGCAGAGATAGAAATAATCTGTTATCATGTCAACCTGGCACATGATTGTTATGATAGTATCTCTAGTTTAAGCTATATGTGGTTTCCAAAATTGATAGTAATCATTTTTTTCAGATAGTTATTACCAGATTAATTTTCCCAGGTGACATTATTCATTGAATCACAATTTTTGCAGTCCTTGTTCCCCATTTTTTTGCTCTTATCTTGATGATGAGCCTTCCACAATCTTTTCATTACTTCTTTTAGTACTTAAAATAATGAAAGTGAAGATAAATATTTAAACTAGGCAATCTGACTGTTTCTTGCATTTCACAATTTGAAAGTGTTAAACAAAAATGTTAAACTTGATGCACAATCTCCCTTGCTTTCTCTCGTTATCGTTGAAACATATAAGCACACACTTTTTATATAAATGCTTAATTCCACTTTTCAGAATGAGTTACTAAAATGTGGCTTGAAAAAATTAAATAAATTAGTGCATTTGTATGTCTGAAATTTAGTCATAAATAATTTTGTAACTTTGTAATTCAAGGTGATTCAAAATTTTAGTCGAATAGTAGCAGTTTATTAGACCATGAGGTATGGATTCAATCCTATAGACCATTTGTTTTAAAAGTAATGGCAAAAATAGTAGAATAAAGCCAGGTTTCATTCGTATCTGTTGATAAATTTTAAATTATGAACATTTAAATAATTTAAAATATATTATTTACTTACATATTTCGAAGCTTATATTTGTTTATTATCATTTCTTTACTCAATTTTTCAACAAGTGCTAATGAAAATTGAGTAGCATTTAAATATTAAATTATTATTTAATAATTAAATTAGAGATGCTACATTTAATGTGTAAGACTGATAACAAGCTTTATGTTGCTTACATTCAAGTATATTGTAAGAACTGCAGAGTTTGACAACATAAAGTAAAAGGAATATAGTTTTTTGAACAAAAGTGCAAAATATGATGAATCAAGCTGGTTGAACTTAATATTTTTAAATAATCAAAAGAGCTTTTCCCTTTAGGGAGACAAGTGAGAATAAAGAAGATGGTCCATTGGTCAGTGTCATAGGGTAGAGGGCTATGGGGAGGTGACAATGTAATAAACTAAGAATAAATCAGGGCGGAGTGGTGTTGTAGCTGTAGGGTGTCTGCCTTGCACACACTAGCCTAGAAAAGATGGAGATTGGTTTGATTCCCCCAGAGTTCCAAACAGTCCCAAGAGCTAGGAGCGATTTCCGAGTGCATAACAAGGAGTAACCCCTGTGTCAACAGGGTGTGACCCCAAAAGCACACACACACACACACACACACACACAAACACACAAGAAAGAATAAATCATACATAGCTACCTAGATTTTGAATAAAATTTGTAGAATCAAAATAAAGCAACAGAACAGTGTAGATATGCAAGAATCTGCTAGCCAAGAAATTGAACATGTCAGCACAGCTTGAGAATAGAAAAGTAACTTTTCATTTTGATTGTGATGGGTAATTACTAGAAAAGCTTGAGCAGAGGGTAGACTTAGTCATTCTGTCATACAATGTTGTCTTCACTTATATTCCACGTTGCTCAAGTGAAATATTTGACTTAAAGGGAGATAAAAAAGAATTTTTGTCATTTATCATAAAATACTTCAGAAAATGGAAATGATGAGTTTGGGATTATGCGTAACTTTTTTTCTGGGTGATCATGTTTTTTATCATTAAAATTAAAAATGGTTTTATTATTCAGTATGAGGACACTTAAATATGTTTAAAGCATTAAGATTTGAGAAAAAATATGAAATTCTCAAAGAGGAAAGTAAGTGAGTAAAGGTACAGGGCATACTCTAGATTTATGAGAACCAAGCACCCGGTGCAAACAGGTAATTTGATGTCATGAATATCAAAATAAAAAAGAACCAGTTAGCATACTATGTTCTATCTCCTGCAAACTCTTTGCCTCTACAGGTGTGGGTAAAAAAAGCAAGTACTAAATTTAACACAGTCATTTTTTTAATCAGTAGAGTAAGGCAAATGATAGAAGAAAAGTTACAAAGAATTTGAACATGTTTAAAATTAATGAGTATGATAAGAGATCTGAGGATCTTTCAAGCTGAGTATGTAAGGATGAGAGATCATCAAGAAGTTAAGTGACAGAACAAATGAGATAGTATTCAGTCACACTAGACTTTGCTGAGAGAAAATTGTTGAAGTTTTAAGATTCTGAAAAGATTAAGTTGGGCATATTTCAGGTCTATGGCTTAAGATCACAATGTTTCAAATCAAATTATGAATTTATTCCTTATACAATTGCTGTCAGAGATTGAAACATGATTGGAAACCAATGTCAGTTTTAAAGTAGAGGTTTAAATCATGGGAGGAGACATTTTCAAGACAGTTGATGACCAGGGAGTTGAGGAATCATCAATAGATACTGAAATCACCTAGTATAATAATGGAAGAAGTACTGGAGAAATATGCTATTAAAACAGACACGAAAGACTTAAAGGACTGAAGCAGAATGACCAAAGTCTTTAGACAAAGGCTTTATAGAGAGATCCTCTTTTCAAAGGGAACATATATTAGAAGTACTAATGGTCTCACATTGGTCACTGACTACATACATTAATTTGAATTCTAAAATATTACTGCTTTAGAAAAAAAGAGGCATTCAATGATATTACTACCTCTTTGCAGCTAATAACTAGCAAAGGCAGAAAGGATTCATATTTAAATAGGTTGAGTAAAATGGAAACAAGCAAAGTCAGATACTTTACAAATTTAAGAGTTCTAAGGCAGGAGGAAATAGTACAGCAGCAGGTTGGGCATTTGCCTCACAGGTAGCAGATCCAGGTTCAATCCCTGTATTCCATCTATTTCCCTGAGCACTGACAGGAGTAATTTCTGTTGCATAGAACTAGAAGTAATTCCTGAGTATCTCCAGTCAGTGTGTCCCTTTCTCCAAAGAGAGATCTTTTTGGAAATAGTATTTTTTTAATATATCTACCTTAAGATAGCTTTAAGAGGCTTCCCCCTCTTAAATTGATCACGTTTATTTCTATGATGTTTATGCCTATTTCTATGATGTTGATGATCATTTGGTTATAAATTATTAAAAGAGAAAAATGGGGAATATGCAATAGAAGAGGGACGAAATGAAAAATAGAGGGATGTTGCTGGGACAGGAGAGCAGAGAGAAGGGGTTGTGGCAGAGGCAAATACTAAAACCTCAGAGAATATGAAGAAACTGAGGGGCTGCTTCCCATAGGTAATTAGACAAGAAATAAAAAAAGAAAAAACAAAGAGAAAAGGAGGAATAATTAGTATGCCATGCATATGTGAAAGGATTTTCTGAGGTGGAATTATCTGAACTGTGAGCAGTGAGAAGCAGAAGAAAAGAGGGGCACAGCGTGTGTGTGATGCCCAGGACAGTAGAACGTGGGAAAGGATCATTTGATTTGACAGTTTCCCACACAAGGCATCATACTGCACAGCTAGCTCCGGACAGCTTAATTGCCATTGTTTATGGTGGGGTGTGGTAGAATGACACTGGGCGAAGCTAGAGAGAGGGAGACCAGGGAGATTTGATTGTGCAGGATTTCAACCCTTATCACAGGGTGCATACAGTTAAAAGCTTAATTATCTTTTTCAATAAAAAGGAAATGGAAGGAATGTGTATTAAGTATCTTAAAATTACATAAAATTATTTATTCAAATTTGATAGATCGACAGAAGGTAACTCAGAAATACAGTGTTAGTCTTTTTAACACTGGGTATAATATATGGCAAATATTCTGCAAACAAGTGCAATACTTAGCTGTGCATTTATAATTAAGGCTATTTACACATTTTTGCAATTAGTAAAGTTAAAAATGTATTAGTTATTCCTAAACTTATTAATATTAAAATAAGTTAGGAAAAGAACAATCTGAACATAAAATCACTTTGGAAACATATGACAGGGATCTTGACTGAATTATCTCCAAGAAAGATTGGTACAGTTTTAGGACCTTTTTTTTTTTTTTAAATTTTTGGTTTCTTGACCATGTTCAGGGATTGATTCCTGGATTTGCAATAAGAAGTTACTTATGATACTTACCTGGCAGGGGAGATACCATGATCACGAAGGTGGTTTCCCCAGGGTGAGGCTTATCCATTGCACTCCGGATGTGCTGACCCCTGCAATTTCTCCAAATGTGGGAAACTTGACTGCATAATTTGTGGTAGTAGGGGACTGCATTCCGGCTCACCCATGCAAAAATAAATAAATAAATAAAATAAAACAAAGAAAAACAAAAAAAAAAAAGAAGTCACTTATGTTGGTGCTAAGGGTACTCCAAAGGGTGCTGGGGATCTAACCCTGGCCTGCCACATAAAAAGCAAGCACATTAACAGATCTTACGAGTCAGACTTATAAAGTAGAGGAGTCTAGTATGCTTTTGTTGATCTTCATATTTATGAGGTCTGTGTTGATTAGTGACATCTTTGGTGAGGGGACATCATTCTTTTTATAATTATAGCATATTTGACTGCGACAATAGATTTTATGAATCAAGGATATATCTTATATTTTAAATCAAAACTATATCTTATCCTCTTATTTTGGGATACTCGTATCTAAGAATGAAAAGGAATACTAGAAATAACAAGTAAAAGTTATTGCCACATGGAGCCAGAGCGATAGCACAGCGGAAGAGCATTTGCCTTGCACGCTGCTGACCCAGTACGGACCACAGTTCCATCACCCGGCATCCCATATGGTCCACCAAACCAAAAGTGATTTCTGAGCTCATAGTCAGGAGTAACCCCTCAGTGTCACTGGGTGTGGTCCAAAAACAAACAAACAAACAAACAAAAAACAACAAGTATCGCCACTTACAAGGTTTTTATTTTCCAGTTAATTTATTTATTACTTCTGAATTATTTGATTTTATAGACCCTAGATGAAGATTAAAATATATTATCTTTCCCTTTATCTAGTACAATTTGTATAATAATATAAGAAGATAATTTATTCAGTAAAATGCAATTTTCTCTATAATTCTGCACCATAGTACATGCATGCACTCACTCAACTGCACACACAAGTTTATATAAGAATATTTGGATAAATGAGGCCTTTGCAATAGCACAGAGATAGGGCATTTGCCTTGCCGCTGCTGATCCAGGACAGACCTTGGTTCGAATCCGGTGTCTCATATGGTTCCCCAAGACAAGAGCGATTTCTGAGGGCATAGCCAGGAGTAACCCCTGAGCGTCACCAGGTGTGGCCCCAAAACAAACAAACGAAAAGTATATTTGGATAAGTTATAAGAATCATAAAGAGTTTCTGGGAAGAAAAATATGTTATACCTTCTTTTCTAACACCGTGTACTTTATAAGACCTGATGAGATATATAAAGAGAAAGTATCATCTGGGGGAGTCAGTTAGGTTCTAAGTACTCAAACATGCATACGTCCTGATGAGGCCAGATATATCTCATATTTTCTAAAATACAGAATACATTTAAAACTGATCAAGATAATTTTGTTTTGTTTTGAAGCCACACCTGGTTTCAATTGTACTCAGGGTTTACTCCTGGTTTTGTACTCAAGAATTATTTCTTAAATGTTTGAAAGACTGTACAGGTTGCCAGGGAACAAATCTGGGTTGCTTGCTTTTAAGACAGGTACTTCACACTCTCCTATCACTCCAGCTGTATAATTTATATTTTAATTTAATGAGGTAATATTAGTTTACAAAAATATCTTTTCTAGGGATATAATATCACTTCTAAGTGTTAGCACATTATACCCACCTTCAAAATATCAATGTTCTTCACACAATCATTGAACACCTTTCTTCCTTGGATTTGTCCTTTAGATTTGCACTTCTGGTAATGACAGTACTAAAGTCAAATTTCAAAGATTTGTTTGTTCCCTTGCTTTGCTAGTCAGGAAGTACTTGCATTATTTTCTTCTCTCTATTTCATAAAGCAAGTTTGTTTCCAGTTCCATCCATGTATTTTTACAAACAGGAAATGATTTTTCTAAGTAGCAAATAGTCATAATTCCAAATAGATTCATCTACAAGTAGTCAAACATGTACTATATTGTAATATAGTATGTAATAGAGAAGAGAAAAAATGGCTTTGGGAGATTCTAATAGACTCTGGGTGGTGGAAAAAGGTAGAATTAGCACTATAACTTTGAGAATGAACTATTTGTTCACCTTGATAACCCCTTTCCATTTACTTTTGCAAGCATGATTATTCCTGATAATATGTTTAGAAAGACTGGTTCAAGAAAAATTGTACCCTGACATATGAGAGAAGAGCAAAAAGTACTCATCAGATATTAATCTGCAACAAAAGAAAGCATCTACTATTAGAATGTCCAATTTTTCTTCATAGAACCCCAATTACTTTTCAAGTGGTTTAATTTAGTCTAATCTTATGAATTTGCTTTAAATTTCTATCTGGGTGTTCTCTAGGCAGTATCCTGCAATCTTTTGTAACTAATGAACAATGAAACCGTCATTTGTTGTTAGAGGCAACAAGAGTGTTTTTCAACATATTGCTAGTCTAATGGTGTTATCATAGTTTGAATATCTAATAATACTCTGTCCTAATAACTGTCACTGTGGTTATAAAAATATTTTATTGATCATGAAGATATGTAGAAACATATACTTTCTTTTCAGTTTTAATTTCTAGTCTGACTCAAAGACACAGCTCTTTGTATTATTTTGTCTTCTCTCATTTTTAACACACTTCATTAAAGTAAATAAATTAATTTTTGGTATCATCTATATCGTGTTTCAAAATTTCTGCTTATGTATAACTGAAAGAAATGTAGACTAGTATTTCAGATGAAATGCTTCTTAAGCAAATTATAAACTTAGAAGTAATAGTCTTCCTAAAAATCAGAATAGTTTTTTTTTACATTTAAATTTATACAAAATCCAAGGCATTATACATAGGATGTAAAGGATGTGTACTTTTTCATTTATTATATAGTTGTCTCTAGATCAAATAAAATTGTACTAATTTTTCAAAGTACTAGTTAGTAATGAAGTTTAAGAAACACTATTTCATAAAATCTGTAGATATTTATTTATAGAGCTTACTGATATAATGAATACATTTATTCAAGTAAAATCCTAAATCCATGCTGAGCACTTAGTGGAAGATTATTTAACATGCTACTTACATAGTTTCAAATTATTGCCTTGAAGACTAATCATTCATTAGAAGTGGAAATTGTATGTTTTCATGATATAACAATCAGACAAGCACCACTTTAATTAAGTGATGAAAATTAGCATCTCTAATAATGAAACAAACTGTCATCAAATGCCTCAGGATATGATAGCCTGATAAAAACAACACTTTACCTATAAGATAGTCCCATAAAAATTTTACTATGATGACAATATAATCAACCAAGAAAATTTGCAGGCCATTCTACAAAACATGGAATGGAATGACAAATGAAACTGGCTAGTAAATGGCAAGATATTAAAAAAAACTTCGAAATTGATAGTAGTTACTGATTCCTATTTAGAATAGAAACAACTTTAAATGAAATTATTGGCTAATTTAAAGAAAACTAACCTATGAATTTATGTACAATATCTGTGCTTCTTTCAACATCAAGTGCATTACATATAACCAGTCAGGTCAGAACCCAGAGTGGAATTTAGAAAGCTTGTGGTTTTGTAATTGCATTTAACTATTAATTTACCTCATTAGTAGTTACTATTATGTATGATAGTATCTACATCAGCTGGAGACATTCAGTAGATTCAACTGACAGAGAACATGTGTCCTATTAGAATCCATGTTAATATGTCAATACATTAATATGTCAAATACATTTAAAGGAAAAGTCAGATTTTCTTTTGTATCTATTTTCATAATTAAACAGGTTTATTTTTACATTTATTTTGTTATTTGAGCAAATGGATTGGTGTTGAAGGCTATTAGGACTCAACACCACCAAATTAAACTCAGAGAAGTTTTCTGCCACTATGCTCAGGAATCATTTGTTGTGCTGCAAATCTGCAGGGTCTGCACATGCAAGGCCAATGCCTTAAAATCATTACATTTCAATTGTATAATTCTGATCCCTCCAGTTACTGAAATAAATTTTTAATTAAATTTTTCTTCAATTTCATTTATTTCATTTATTTATTTTATCACCTCTCTGCTTTGTTTTAGAAATAGAATTCAAAGAAGAGTATAATTTGAGTAAGTCTGAGCTATTTTTAATTATTTACAATTAGAAAATAAATCGGTCTAGATTTTTGTATTCATTTTCATTTACTGTACTTCTAAATCTCAGTCCTTCAAAATCCTTTATGTTAAAAATGACTTAGAAACGCATATCTTCTTCAATTTTTGATAGTAAATATAATTTTAAAATCGTATAAATGATAATATTTAAATATAGTATATTTTATAGTAATTCATATCCAACTTAGAAATTTTACTAAAATAATTTAGATAGAAAAATATCTAACATAAATGATAAAATGTTGGTATATATTATCAACTTTATATTTTAAGGTCCTCTATTATAATAGTAAGAAAAAGTAGACTTTGTAATCAAAGTTGAATTTTATTTAGATAAAGCTTCATGCCTAGGCTATGTTAGATACTGTAGTTTGAATCTTATTTGTATATTTATATTAGTAGCACATTTTAGATTTACTTTGAAGATTTAACAATGTAAATGTATAGTGCTTAGAACTGAATCTAGGACTTTATGAGTGATCAATATGTTTTTCTAATTTTTGTATGGCACTGGAAAAATAACATAGCTGTTCGCAGTTTGCATGTGGATGACTCGGTCCATTTCTAGCACCACGTGTGGTCTCTTGAGCACCACTAAGAAAGATCCAATGGTGTCAGTTCTGATCACATGTGTGTATGTATGTATATTAGGGAGGAAACAATAGCAAAACAAAGAAAAAGTAACATTGTCCTTATTCAGCCATCAATTATAATTATAAAAATAGTTTGCATTGGGGCCGGAGCAGTGGCACAAGTGGTAGGGCTTTTGCCTTGCACATGCTAACCTAGAACAGACTGTGGTTTGATACCCCGGTGTTCCATATGGCCCCCAAGCCAGGAGCAATTTCTGAGCACATAGCCAGGAGTAATCCCTGAGTGTCAGCAGGTGTGGTTCCCCCCAAAATAGTTTGCCTATATAAAGACATAGGAAACAATTTATTTTTGATCATAGATTATCTACAGAATTAGACATAGAAAACAATTTATTTTTGATCATAGATTATCTACAGAATTAAAATTGAAAACAGTCTAGGTATTTCAAGACTACTAGATGTTCCACAGACTTAAAATAGATTATAAAAGTAAATTTTGTGATTATAACATTATGTTTATAAAATTATATTTTTATTTTAATAGTTTCCAAAAACTAATTTATAAAGCCTATTCTGCTATGTAAATCATTTTATACCTTCACTTTGCAAAATCATCTTTTTTTCTCTATTATAAATAGATATTATATCTATTAGTCTTTCTAGATTCAAAAATCATTCTCAGCTATTTTTGTTTGATTGTGATTGTATTATATAATACACAAAATTCTATTTGATATTAATAGAAATTCAAGTAAATCAAAATGTATTTATAAAATGGTTTAGTTTACAAGATTAATTTTAAATATCTATTTTCTTATTAATGGTTGCTTGAGTCTATTTTTTGTATGTTTATTTCCTTAATAATTATAATTCTTTTTTCTTGTTGATTCACGAACCACTGGGTCATTTTACAGTCTAGTCAAATAAGGGGAAATCATGGACTCAGACATAAAATATTGTCTTCTAAGGATAAGAACTCACACTTTTTATACAAGGGTGCCTCCCATCCTGGACATATGTCATTTGGATACAACTCAGTCTCCAGGAGATTGGACAGTGTTAGTTCATTCCAAATCCCAGATCCCAGACGTAGAACTGAAACAACCCCCCCACCCGCAACAACACCAGGAACTAAGCTCTGTTGGGAGATATACTTGTGCCAGTGTTAATATGACAATGAGGACAGCGAGGAAATGACAACTTGACCTAATACCAGGAGGTCCTATCACATCACCTATCACTAAGTGGAAATCAGAAGATGTATCGTCCTTTGAACCATGAAAAATAAGAGTGCTAACTACAGAAAACTGACTTTGACAACCGTGACTGGGCAGAACATATCTTGAGACCGTTAAGGAAAATCCTACCCTAGGCTATAGTCCAAAAATCAAGATTTCATAGTGCAGAGGCCCAATTCTGACAATAGAGACTGAGCCATAATTGCCTAGACTTCAGCTTAGGGAACGAGCAAAAACATGGAGCACATGATACAAAAAACTGAACACACCAACAATGTTGGAACAGTACCTCTACAACCTTAATGACTATCCTAGGCCTTGTCCTAGGACCTGCGCATATACCAAGATTGCTTGCTACAATGGCCTTATTTTCTCATCCACCACCGAGAGGAAAGGTTCTTGACACCACAAAAACAAACAAACAAACAGACCAAAAAAATCCTGGGATATAGCAATGAGAAAGTATGGAGCCAGTGGTTGTTCCCATGACAATTGCTTCAAGAGAGGAGAAACCCTGAATCTCTTAGGCCACGGGAATTTCCTTCCTTCCCCAATACTTACTGTGCCTATATCAAAAAAAAAAAAAAAAAAAAAAAGGTCGGGTAACACCAAGCCCTGCCACTGCACCACTTTTTCTGGTTTTCTTTTGCTTTATTTTTTGTTTGTTTTTTGATATTATTTCACATCTCTTTAGTCTTCCACTTTTTTCTTTCTTTTTCACTTTTGTGGATATTATTCGGTGATTTTTTTTCTCTATTTTAGTACTTGATACCAAGTTTTTTCTTCTCTTTTCCTTAACCTTTTTATTTCCAACAGAGTAGCATAACTTGAATCATTCAGCCTCATAAATTGAGGGGTGGGGGGAAAGAATGATACCAGGACCAGTCATATGAACATGTAGTGCAAATAAAAAATGACCAGACTGGAATACCAAACAGAATAGATACCCAACCTATAACAAGCTGTAAGGTGGAGACCAGTTACACTAGGATTCTGGGGGTAAAGGGATATGTGGGAGACAAACTGGGAACAGGAGTGGAGGGAGGACAACATTGGTGGTGGGAAAGCCCTTCATTCATTGTCACTTTGTACTGTAAATAATTCTGCATAATGAAATTCAGTCACAATTAAAAAAAAGTAAAAAAAAACTGCCTGGTCCTGGATACCTGTACTATTTTAAGTTTTTGTCAGACTTTGAATAGTCTTTATAATCAATAACTTAGGAAGTTTTCTTGAGAACTGATAGAAGTATAAGTTGCTTTTTTATTATTATTGTTTAGCATTTTATATATAAAAAAGACCCTTCATCTGTGCAATATTCCCATCACCAATGCTTGAGTCTTGATCTGTATCTTAGTGTCTTCCTAATATATAATAAAAAAAATAAAAATAACTTTAGTTTTTTTTCAGATCAATGTTAGATATGATATTGTACAAGATATTCTGGTGTCTTAATTCTGCTTTAACATTATTCTAAAAAAGCTCCTTAATCTAAAGCAGAATTTATATTTTCTAGTAGAGGATTTTCAACATTAAATCTAATAAGATCACAGAAGTGCAAAGTGGAGTTTCAAGATTACATTTTTAAAAATGCAAAATTGCATCATATTTGCCTAGATTTCTCTAGCCTGCAATTGCTTAAGAATTAATATAGTTATTATATTTGCATATATACGGTTGGCTTTTCTAATGAATGTAAATCTTGTTGGAATTAAATGCTTTTTTTTTTTACATTTGGCTTTCCCAATATGTATATGAAACTATATAATAAGACATATAGCACCTGATATTTAGAGAGAGAATTTGTTTAACATAAACATTTTTTCTGGAGCAGTTTTGATGTTAAATTAGTGATCACACATGTTTGATTGCCAAGTTAGTATAATAAATCTCTCAGATGCCAATACCATCTGGCCATCCAGGCCCACTTGCGAATTTCATGTGTCATTTTGTACCTGCCATAGTCCCTTACTCATGCTGCTCAGCATCTGCCCTCAGTTAAGTGTTTCTTTTACAAATCACAATTAATGGGAACATACTGAATTGTGAGTAAAGAATTTGTGAAAAATAATTGTCACAAATTCCAAAATATAGTCAGAGATGTCAACTAACAGATGTTGAACCAAAATAAGCATAATATAAAGAAACAAACAAGCAAAAATCTATCTTGGCAATTTGACTAGGCAGATACACACCCATCTCTGATAACTGTTCAAGAACTTTTCTTCATAACAAATTTTTAGGAAATAGCAGTGATCTAGGAATTGTCAAGTGGCAGTGTGAATGTGTAATTAAAATGTGTCCATTTGTTCTTAACTATGCAATAAAAAATTAAAATTGCTGATTTATCATATTTTGACTTTAAAGCTTTTGGAAACATTTATGTGTGTATTCTAGAAAAATGATACATTTTCATCAGATTCTTCAATTAAATATCTAAAATTTAGCTTATTTGTAGATAGCCATTCAGCAATCAGGAACATTTTATCAGTAGTCACTGTATGCAACTTGTAATGGGAGATCAAGAAATTATGCAAAAAACAGTATGCTACTGTCTTCAGTAATTTACAAAATCTAAGTTTACTAGAAAGTAAAAAGAGACATTAGATATTAACTAAGGTTATGATGTCGCCTTAATTATGTATCTTGTAATGTTAATTAAAGTTACCTGAAGTAAATCACCAAGAGCAGAACAAGAAATTTATAATACTGAATTGTCAGATTACTTAAATCTATACTCATGTATACATTTTTCTATTTGAATAAAATGAGATTTGGGGGATAAAATCATGTGAACACATAGAACTGTGGAAGTAAATGATAAAAATTATTTACTCTATTTACCCATTTTTAAATTATCTTTTAACTCATGAGATAACTTAATAATGTGGAGCGTGTCTAATTTTTCAAGAATGTCTTTCATCTGATCCCTGATTTATTGTTCTCGAAAATATCAAAGTGCTGTTTCTTTTTTTATGGGGGGGGTGTATTTTTGGGCCACACCCGGCGGTGCTCAGGGGTTACTCCTGGCTGTCTGCTCAGAAATAGCTCCTGGAAGGCACTGGGGACCATATGGGACACCTGGAATCGAATCAACGACCTTTGGTCCTGGATCGGCTGCTGCAAGGCAAACGCCGCTGTGCTATCTTCCGGGCCCCAAAGTGCTGTTTCTAAAGAAAATATAAACTTAAGGATGAGGAAAAGGAATATTCCACAATTTGATTAATGGTACATGCAAAGGGTTTTGAGGTCATATAAAAATAAACTAGAGGATGCTCCACATGAGCCTGACTTCGATGAAAGAAATGCACAGAATCCAGAATCTCTAAATATAGGAACCTGATACCAACAATAGCTAAAGTGTGAAAAAGTTTCACCAGGACTACAGAGGATAACTCGGTTTGGACAAACTGGTATGCCAGAGCCCAGAGTCGGTCTTATGCCAATAAACCTCGGGGGTGAGGCCTTCTTGTAATCAGGCCAAGGATTTTTTTCTGTTTTCCCCATATTTTTCTGGGCCTATGCAGAAAACGGTGATTGCCACTGTCACACCTTTACTATTTTTTCTTTAACCCTTATCCTTTAAGAAAAGAAAATAAAGCAATGTACTGAACTTAAAAACAAATAACTGTGGTAGAATGCCTGTCTCAAATACAGGCAGGGATTGGGAGGGGGGAATGTTACACTGGTGAAGGGGATGATCTGTTTGCAACTGTAACCCAACTATAATTATGTTACTTAAATGAAAAATATTTAAAAGATAAAGGAAAGGAAAGGGAACAATATGACAATGGACGGAGGAATGATCACATTGGAGAAGGGCAGAGATGCTGAAAGGTGGTAAAATGACATGCACGATAACATATCATAACAGTATTGAAATTGCAGTGTCTTAATGAAAAATACAAGAGAGCTAGCGAGATCTTTGCATAGAGGCAGGATGGAGGTTGGTAGGAGAATTGGAGACATTAATGGAGGGAACTGGTGAAGGGATTCCAGAAGCTCAGTCATGAATAACATTATGTTACAGTGATTCAATAAATATTTGTTTATAAAAAAAATAAGTGATTTAAGGAGGTTAAGGAGATAAAGAGAATTACAAGATATTGGGGACAGATCAATATAGATCAAAATTGGTAAGGTGTTTGCATTCCAAGCTGAAGAACCAGGTTCCATCAAAGGCATTTCATATGGTTCTCAAACCCACGGGGAGTTAGCTCTGAGTTCTGAGCCTAGATTATGCACTGAAATCTATAGGTACAACCTCACCAAACAAGATAAAAAAACAATACCTTTTCAAATTGTGATCCAAAAATAGAGCCTAAATAGAAATTTGACTTTTGTCAGAAATTGGTACAATTTTAAATTTGTATGAATCTTTAATTGAACTTTATGTTAGAAAAAAACTTCTTCTAGTATTAAAGACTAAATCTCAGTTTTAAAAAATATTAATTATTCTCTTTCACTTACTACCATTGTCTCAAATACAAGCAAAAGGTATGGGAGGAGGGAAATGGTAGGCATTGGTGGTGGGAATGTTGCACTGGTGAAGGGAGTGTGCTCTTTTTTATTTAATAACTAAAATCTAACTACAAATATATTTGAAATCATAGTGTTTAAATAAAGATTAAAATAAATAAATAGATAGATAGATAGATAGATAGATAGATAGATAGATAGATAGATAGATAGATAAAATGTTAATTCTTGGGGCCGGAGCGATATTACAGCCAGTAAGGTGTTTACCATGCATGCAGTTAACCTGGTTTAATTACTGGAACCCAGGAAGATCCCTGGAATCTGCCAGAAGTAATTCCTGAGCACAGATACAGAAATTACCCCTGAGTGATGCCGGGGTATAACAGAAATCATTATTTCTCAAATGGAATATGGGAATACATTTCTCAAATAAAGCACTATTTCTCAAATAGAATTATTATTTCCCAAATGGAATATGAAACTTTCTGTTGATTTTCATGTACATTGATGACTTCCTTTTCAGTAGGATATGTTTGTAGTATTACGGAAGTACTACAGAAGCAAGTAGTAACTTTCAAATATCCTGAATTATCTTTTATAAATTATAAAGAAAATTGGGGCCAGACTGGTGGCGCAACAGTAGGGCATTTGCCTTGATAGAGGCTAACCTAGGAGAACTGCTGTTCGATTCCCTGGCTGCCTATATGCTCCCCAAGCCAGGAATGCAGAGCCAGTAGTAACCCCAATGCTTCACTGGGTGTGTCCTCAAAACAAAAACCAAACAAAACAAAATATAAAGAAAATATTTAAATTTTTTGTTAAATTTCAAATAGCAACAGATCTTGTAGCTACTACATAATTATACATATAATAAAATTAAAATTAAAAACACTTTTATAAACAATTAAATTCATTTACTTGAGTATTTTATACTTAATACACTATTTAAATTATTAGTGTAAAAATGACTTGATAATGATTACACAAATTACTTAAACTGTGCATGTGCTCAGTTATACCTCATTTTACCTAAAACAAAGTTTATCCCTAGTTTCGTTTCTGTTTGTTTACAATTTGGTTTTACCCAAGACAAAGATTGTCTTATATGTAAACTGGGGCAGAACAGGATCAGGATAGCTGCCTCACCTTGGGGTGTTCTCTAAACTCAATAAAAACAGGTAGTATAGGCAGGCAGCAGAATCTCCATACTAGATTGAAGTTGGCCAGACTACAAGTGTTTCCCCCTCAACCTGGTTTGGATTATTTCTTGTGCCATCCTGATTCAGACTCGTTCACTTGTTCTTAAAGATAGAGAGCCTGGGGTGATTTTACATGCACGAAGAAAATATTCTAATTAAAACTGTCCTATATTGTGTAAAGAAATTCTTTAAAAAATATTTAAACTTGACTCAAATTTAATTACCTTATTGAAATTTATTTCATGATTTATATCCTTTTCAATAATTTCAGCTCGCATTTGCAATTTAATTATTTTGAGTTAATGGTAATAGATACTACCCGGACTTTCATATCTTCTTTGAGTAATTATTTCAAGATTTGGTAACTGCAATTTAAACTTATGTTCATTTAAGCTTGCAACACTCTGGTTCTGTTATATATAACATACTATTTACCAATAATACATACATAGTTATATATATATATATAGTTATAGTATAGCTTACATAGTCAGGGTTATTATCATTCTCTTTTTTGGGGGGAGCATCATACTTCTGTGCAAATCAATATGATCCAAAAATGCTTAAGTACTACTGGACTTGATAGCTCTTTAAATCATCTATTCTTCATTTTTTTAAAAGTATTTTCCATTGGGGCCGGGTGGTGGCGCTAATGGTAAGGTGCCTGCCTTGCCTGCTCTAGCCTCAGACAGACCGCGGTTCGATCCCCTGGCGTCCCATATGGTCCCCCAAGCCAGGAGCGACTTCTGAGCGCATAGCCAGGAGTAACCCCTGAGCATCACCGGGTGTGGCCCAAAAACCAAAAAAAAAAAAGTATTTTCCATTAATAAGTTTTTCAAATATTATTAACCTTTATGATATGTCATGTTTATTAATAATAAATTGGGGGATAAAGTAGGCAACATATCATAGGATCTATTACATATTTGATATTATTATTCAATTTTTTTCCATATGAATAAGTGCGTGATTCCTATTTTGGGGGAAGCCACTCCCATTGAGATCAGAAGTTACTCCTATCTATCGCTCAGAAATTGCTCCTGGTTTGGGAGACTGTATGGGACGCCAGGGGATCGAACCACAGTCCGTCCTAGGCTAGCGCGGTACAAGGCAGATGCCTTAACGCTTGTGCCACAAATCCAACCCCTCCTATTATAATAGTACTGAAACTGAATACTGCTATTAATATAAATGAAGCAATTGGCTTGTCTGGAAAATAAAACATAATATACATCAAAGTAACAATAATACTTTGGGAATTTAATTATATAATTCTTAAAGTAGATAATTGATTGTAGATCACAATATTTTCTTATATTTTATATTTTAATATATTTTTTATATTTTATATTTTGTTCATAATTTGTATTAATATTATACTAGCTCTCAAAACTCTCAAAGTCTATTTACACCTTAGTTCATTTAAAAAATAAATAAGATCAATATTTAGGAAAGTTAACTAGCTAAGAGAAATTACTTCTTTCGATCTGTATTTTTTATTTTTTGCACAGTCACCATGAATTACAAAGTTACTCATAATTGAGTTAAGGCATACAATGTTTAAACAATGATCTTCCATCCACTACCTTCCACATAACCCCCATATGTCTTCCACCACTCTGCTTCTAGAGAGGAGCTATATATTTATATGTATATGTGTGTATGTATGTGTGATTTTGCACAGTGATTTATGATGACTTTGGAAATAATATCTATGTATTAATATCTATGTATTATATCTATGTATTAGGAACTAATACACATTTGATAGCATCGTGTAATTGTTTTACTATGTGCGTAGATACTTGATTATTATTATTATTATAGTAGTACTGGATGTGAATACTACTATTAGTATAGTAAGAGCTTTCTGATAGGGTTCATATACCGCTTTGAAATTACCTTTCTCCTGTAATTATCCATATGTTTGTTAAGGGTCAGTGGTAAAATGCATGACATCTACACATGAAATCTGGGTTCAAACTCTCAACTCCCAGGATACTATGTGATACAACTTGTAGAAACTCTCACACTTACTTTCTTTTTTCCTTTGGACATAACTAATTTAAGTATTATTTGTGCATAATTTTTCTTACTGAGTCTCTTTATACTACATATTAAGGTATATTACTTATATTTATTTTATACAAAATTTTCACTCTAAATGGTTGTATCTCATTTAATTTACAATCTTACCATAACATTATTTTTTATAAACTATACATAAAAATTCTCATGACCTGAAAATATACTATCTACTAACAAAATATTAAGGGTATTTTTACTTTTTGTAATTTTGAGAATGCTACACAAATCTAAACGGTATTATCACAATCAAATTGTCTAATTGACTCCATTATTTTTATGTTATTTATAACTTAATTGTTTGGTACGTTGGAATTTTTGTGAATATTATTTTATTATTTTAAACCATTTTGTTTATATCTGGTGCATCTAAGTTTTCATTTTCATTCTAAAATTAATTAGATTCTATTTATAGTTTTTTAAATCTAGGAACCATAAGCTTGATATATTCTATGCTTTCTAGTTTAAATATGAAAGGCTTTATCTTATTATTAGCTAGTTTGCTTTTGATTGGGGGAAGTTCTGTGCTACTCTGTGGCTACTCTGAAATCAAAGTCCATGGGTTATTATCAGGAGTTCATGGGGATATCAGCTGAATTTTACTTCAGGCCTCACACAAGTAAGGCAGAGCTGCTCTATCACAAAACCATATTCTCAGCTCTTATCATTCTTATGACCATACATTACCATACTATCCTGTGTTATATGCAGGATATTACTTTGTTTTAAAATATAATTATTAATAAATTAACATGTTATGAAAGATTTTAATATTTCACATATATACTTTCAACTATTCTTGATATTATTTTTATAATATTTATTTTTACAGAGATCATACTATTTATAATATTTATTTATAATATTTATTTTTTACAGAGATCATAATAATGCTCTCAAATTTTTAATCACGTTCAGCTTAGTTGAACTATTAGGTCAAGGAAATAAAATAACAGCCTTAATATATCTATATCAATGTTTTCTATACTTATTGGAGAGAAGGTCACAAAAGGTCACGCCAAAATGGTGCTCAGACTTACTTCAAGAGCTGTGATTAGGTATCACTCTTACTGATACTCATGGAACTATATATGTCTCAATGGATTAAACAGGGCTTGCTTCATGTCACACAAGCACCTAAACCCCTGTACTACCTTTCTAACTCATAAACCAAATTGTTTTAACCAAATACATATTTTATATTATTTTTAATATATTTCACTTATTGTATGGAGCAATAGTACAGTGCTTAGGGCTTTTGCCTTAGACAATCTGACCAGGTTTAATCTGAAAATCCCTAATGGTTCCACAAGCATGTTTAGGATTGATTCCTAAGTGTAAAGCATCCTTAGGTAGGTGTGGCACACACACAAAAAGTGACCACTTGCTCAGATATGAAAATTTTATTACTTTGTTACAAACTAACAAGATATATTTGTTAAAATTAATTTATTAAAATGCAATTGAAATGAAATAAAATCATATTTAGCAGTTATCTTTAGCAAGTAGAATATTGTTTGAAATAGAGTAATTGTTAAACATATATATTTATAAATAAATAATGAACTGTGCTTCTCTTTACTGCACAAATAGTTTCTATATTTTTTATAACACATATGGCAGATTTCAGGGCTAATTTACTGCTCTGTTATTAGGGATTATTTGTGTTGGGCTCAGATAAATATAGGTTTTCTGCATGAAATATGCCCCGCTTGCTGTATTATTGTCCCAGTCCCTAGAAACATATACTTAAGTAGTACAGTAGAGATACTTTAATTTAAAAGTGCTTAGTTTTTATTTCTGAAGATTTCTAAATCAATTAATATAATGTCACTACGTACATAGTGCTTATTTAATAACAGATAATATTCTATTCTATTAAGTTATTGTATCTCTTAGCAATGAATAATAGATGAAGATTGAATTCTATTGAAATAGCAAGTAAGTGAAATGCCCTTATCCTGTGTGTATATGTATTTTTATAAGATCTCTAGTAAACAACATTCCCTTTTGGGTTTTATGTGTGCTAATTCTACTGCAAATTTACTCACTCATAAAAAAATCAGATAATTTATTTTTTTCAATTTAGTTTGGAGTTAATTTTTAACAGAAAAGTTGCAAAATAATGAACAAAATTCAAGCATTCTGTTACATAACTCCCTAAATTAATACCTTATATAACCTTAGGAAAATATTCAAGAAAAGATA
The DNA here is from genome assembly GCF_024139225.1 of Suncus etruscus. Lineage (NCBI taxonomy): Eukaryota > Metazoa > Chordata > Mammalia > Eulipotyphla > Soricidae > Suncus > Suncus etruscus. Next base: position 26,968,199 of record NC_064863.1, read on the forward strand.
ATTTGCATTAGTGAATATGAATAAGTTACATACTTTTTAAAATTTTATTTTATTGAAACCATTGTGATCTACAATGTCCTTCATAGTTGATTTTCAGATATACTGTGGATCAGAGCCAGTCCCACCATCAGTGTTGACCTCCCTCTAACAATAATCCTGGAATATACTCTAAACTACCACACTTTTGCCCCTGGCTTCCCAGTATAACAGGCCCGTTTAAGTTTAGATTTTTAAAGTTTAGTTCTCTTGATTCTATTGATTTGATTGTCATTGACTTTGGCTTGAATATTTAGTTCTGTCTTTTTTTCTCTACCAATGCACCCAAGACAACTTGGCCCCTGGCCTCCATCCTTTCTTTTTTTTTTCTTCTCAGAAAAATGCAGAAATAGGAGATAAAGCAATAAAGGTATCTAAGATCCTATGAAAAATGCAGGAGCCCCTATTTTTGTTTTGTGTGTGTGTGTGTGTGTGTGTGTGTGTGTGTGTGTGTGTGTGTGTTTTTCGGGCCTCACCCATTTGATGTTCAGAGGTTACTCCTGGCTAAGCGCTCAGGGGACCATATGGGATGCCGGGGGATCAAACCGTGGTCCTTCCTTGGCTAGCGCTTGCAAGGCAGATACCTTACCTCTAGTGCCACCTCGCTGGCCCCAGAAGCCCCTATTTAAAGAATTAAAAACTAAAAAAAATAAAATAAAAAGAGAAAACAAAAAAAAAAGAAGGGCTATGTGGCAGGTTTTGTTGTTGTTGTTGTTGTTGTTTTTGCATAGGTGTAGCAATAGTTGGGGAAAATAGAAAGGAGAAACCTTTGGCCTAAAATCTTGAAAACCCTACCCATGAAGCATCATGCCATAAGACCAATTACAGACTCCAGGCATAATAATTTGCCCAACTCAAAATATTATTTTGTGGTCCTAGTAAAAGTTCTTCTCAATCATGTCTGTTGAAGTCAAGTTTCTTTAATTAGAGATCCTGGTTGTCAGGCTCTGGCAGAGCCCCCCAAAAAGCCAGTGCAAGGGTCAGAGAGGGTCTCTTCCAGCTCTGTAGCCTATGAGGCCACAACTCAGGTATCGGAAGGAAGACTGCTAGCCCAATATACAGACCACTAGCCGGAAAGTATTGTCTTGCAATAGGCTTCATTTATTGAAAGCATAAATAGGGTCTTTAAAGACAAACTTTAGCAGGGAAACAGAATGTGGGTAATGCAGCTTTACATTACCCAGCATTTATAGTAATCAGATGTCATGTAAAGATAATGGTTACAAGGTACATGGTATCATCAATTTAGATAGTTTGGTTTGCAAGAATAGCAGTTACAATGCTCTTGGCAGCATTAACTCAGATGGTAATCAAGGACACATTGTTTTGACCTAGGTATTTTTCTTTTTGGCTCAACCTGTATTCATAAGAATAATTAACTGCAGGAAATGTAAGTCTCTGAATAAAGACATTCTTTTATATTCAAGGCCAGCTTGCAGAATTCCCCTTAGATTTTCCCAGCTTTTCTCCCTACAACTGGTTTTTGAAAGATCCTAGATAGAAATCTTGGTATAATAGAGCATCTTCTGGTTTTATCTCACCATTAGGTGGTTGTGCAGGGAATTCTGGCACTGAAAGCAAGTTGTTGCTGTTTCCAAATCATCAAAATGTCATATGAACTCACCTTGTAGCAAGTCGATGCCAGAGTATAATTAGGGCCTTCCCTCGTATAAGTCTGATTCCTGATGCTGGTGCAGAAATCCATGCTGGTTCCATAGATGGGATCCAGGATTCAGGGGTCAATGGCCATTGTCCAATTATCTGCAGCAGTAAGCCAAGTCACTGAGACAAATGTTCAGGGTAAAGGGCCCCACCTCAATAGAAAATTTATGAGCTTTATAGATAACAACTTATTTACAAATTATGATTTCCCAATTTAATGTGCCTATACAAAATGAAACAATGCCACATGAAACGACATGTGCATATGGGGTAAAAATAATAAGCTAAACAATTCCTATAATCTGGTTCTAACATAAAGTGAGAACCCAGGGGAAACTTATCTACTAGAATTTTTTACTAAACAAATCCAAAACAAGGAATGAGAACACTACCTCTGTGTACTGAAATAGACAATAAGAATGATACCTATTAAGGAAATACATCTAAAGAAATATTGAAGAAAATGTGAATATTCCCTTTAAGGCTTTTGAAATAGTCTTGGGGAAATACAGAGCACAACTTCAGTCTATGACATGGTCTTGTGGCGTCTGCACTATGGCTCCCAGCTGTCCTGGATCAGGAAATGTCCTCAAGATGAGGGTTTCTCAAAAACTGAATTTGGTAATCAGCAACAGTCTACATCAAAGGGAAGTGAGAGTAAAGGGGCCACCAAGAGTGAATCAGCAACAATGGTGGTGGCAGCTTCTTCCCAGACTGAGGCAAGGTAGGCTGGGAAGCTGTTTTTTCACTTTGGGAACTGGTTGGCAGCTGGTTGGCCTGGGGAAAACGTTCCAGTTTCTGAGGAGTTAAGAACTGAGTGTATAAAAGGTTTAGTAGGGAGAAATAATAGATCAGGGGTGAGAGAGTGACGGGATAGAAAAGGATTTGTAAAGTGGTAAATGGGGGGGGGACTATATACAACATGGACAGACATTATGACGACAACATTATGACAGATGAACAGCACACAGACATATAAATGACCAAAACATATACTCAGGCACACACATAGACAATGAGGAAACTAACATTTTAGGGCCAGAGAGATAGCACAGCAGCAGGGCATTTGCCTTGCTCACAGCCAATCTAGGAAGGAATGAAGTTTGAATCCGGCATCCCATATGGTCCCCAGTGCCTGCCAGAGGAGATTACTGAGCGAAGAGCCAGGTGTAACCTTTGGCACCACAGAGTGAGATCCAAAAACAAAACAACAAAAATAAACTAGCATTATGCTGGGGATTCATTTTGTTTTCAGGGGGACACTTGGTAGTACTCAAGGCTATTCCTAGTTATGTGCTCTGATCTTATTCCTGGCTGTATACTCAGAGATCTGATGAGTACTGGAGATATAACTAGGATTGCCCACAGGGACGGCAAGCACCATAATCTATGCACTATCTCTCTGACCTTCAGAATTTTGCTTTAAATTTTTTTATTTGTTTACATTAATAATTCATTTTACTTGTTTCTATGTTTTTTATACTTTTTGTGAAGTAGTGATAATAAAAATAAATCTGTTGAATGTACTTGTATTTTTATTTTTCAATTTTTCCATTTTTCTAAACATTTGTTGAATATTTTAAACAAGAATATATCTATTATGTTAATTTTATATTATACATAATATGATGTGTATATCATATAATTATATGTATTTCAACCTTCTCAAGAATAAAAATTAGAGCTTATCATCTCATTGTTTTTGTTTCTTCTGATACAAACCTTTATCACTTGGTCAGGGTAATATCTCCTGGCAAAACTTTAAAAATACAAAATGAAAAAATATTAAAAATAGTGTCTAAAAAGTCGTGTCTAAAAATTCATATGGAATGACTGTAATTGTCTCATTTTATAATTATAGTGGAAATTATCTTGCACATTCATTCAGATAACATTCATTTAGTTACTCTCATTCATTTCCACCAAAAGTGACACCTAGCTCATCTTTATGCTTTGTATTTACTCCTTGAAAACTAAAGCCATATTCCAACAGTCTGATGAGTGCTTCCGTTGCTCAGAGAGATATGCTTAGTAATGTCCCCCAGACCGTTTTATGCATGACAGTCACTGATATTTCTTTTAAACTCAGTGTTCTGAGCATAGAAAATAGACAACCAAATTCTTATTTGAATCATACCTCTTTATGGAATTTTGACATCTTCAGAGAAAAACATACATCTAGCACTACATAATTATGAGAAAAAATGAAACCTTTGGTTTCCTGGCTGGTGTGAATTATTTAATCTAGCTATAGAGCAAAAGATTGCAAGTGGTTGAGGAGTAAAATAAATATCATGTGGATTATATAATATATATAAGCAAGAAAATATAACAAAGAAAGTTATACTATTAGTTGCAATAAATATCCTCTGGGGGTCTGGAAGTAAAAGAGATAGAGCAGGAAGTGTGTAATAGTGAGTTTGAGTGGAGAGAAGCTAAAATAAAAAATATTAAATAAATATTTGGGATATAAACAGTTTGAGCTGTAGAACAAGATACCAACTAGACCAGGGGTGGTGAACAAGTTCTACACAAAGAGACAAAATTTTGAACTGTGAAAGTCAGAGAGCCAAACCACGCAGTGACCTGTCAAAACTGACACTCACACAAAAGCATCTAATTTAAACAAGAATCTATTAAACACATATTGAATTTTGCCATTTTGAGTGAGGGTCAAAATCCTGCAAAATCTTTGCAGAGGCCAAGAACCTCATTCATTTTAGCCGAGAGCCGCATGCAGCTTGAGAGCTGCATGTTTGCCACCCCTGAACCAGACATTGATGACTAGTTCTTGGACACACTATTTCCAGAATATGCTGCAGGAAGTAGAGAGCTAATAGAATCTTCCTTTATGTTTGAGAAGGGGAGAAGGATACCAGTGTGTAAGATAAATTGCAATGTAATATAATAAATGGTCTAACGTAATTATGATTTTAAAGTTATGGGTTTATAGAGAGGGGTGCTAAACCAATGCATTGTAAAATGAAATTAATATTTTTTTATTTTTCGTCAGATGATTTTTTTGAATATATAATAGAAAATTCACCTCAGTTAATGCCAGATTAAAGGTGATTATTAATCTTTGTGTGACACAATTCTGTGTTTTTCCTATACATGTTGCTCACATTTAGTTACCTCTAATTGGTCAAGCTAATGATACTATTTTTAAACTTCAAAAGATTCTGAGCATATCAAATTTATAGTAGAAGCATTTATATATATATATATATTTACTTTTCTGAGATGTGTTCATATTGTCTTTCAAATATTTACAAGTTTAAAAAATTGGCAACTACTTCGTATTAAAATTTTTTCTTTAGTGAGCTCATTTTAAAAGGTATATTTTGTATTTCATTAAAAATAACAAATGATTTAAATATTATTAAATTTTATAAACATACAAAATGGTTCTTATGTAATAACTAAAAATCTATTCTGACTCAGATTTCAAAGGTAACAGCAATGCATATAACATTTTAAAAATATTTTTATTGTCACTTTTTTAATGTTTATGCTCTAAATTTGTATTTGTACCCATGACTTTGAAAGTGTTCTTTACAAGAAAATTATTTCACTTCAATTCATTTCACTGTTATCAAGTAATCAAAATGTGATAATTAGTAATTGTGCCTCAATATACTATTTGTCATTATTGGCAGTAACTAATCATCTCCAAAGAGTAAGTGCAATTTTTTTGCTGAATACGAATGTTAAAATTAATGCTTATTAATAATTGGAATTTGAGCTAGGAGTTAAAATCAAGTAAACACTAAAAACTATTTACATTTATGATTGAAAAACACTATGAATCATATTCAAGCTAATGCCTCAGCATTTACCTCATGAACAGCTTAGCCAAATACAAAAAAAATATGTTCTTCTGGTATAAAAGTGTATATATACAGGAATGCAAAAGTGTATTCTGTGAATAAAATAATTTTGCCCAGGGCCAGAGCGTTGGCGTGGAGCAGTAAGGCATTTATCTTGCAGGTGCTAGCTTAGGACGGACCTCAGTTTGATTCTCCGACATCCCATATGATCCCCCAAATCAGGAACGATTACTTAGTGCATAGCCAGGAGTAACCCCTGAGTGTCACAGGTTGTGGCCGCACTCAAAAAATAAATAATCCTGCCCAATTAATTCTATACTCTCATTTAAATGTATAAAATTTGTGGTTATCATATAAAATGTATAAAATAGTATATAAAATAATTTATAAAATAAAATAATAACTTATTTCTAGTGCCTTCTCAATACTTTTCACTAATAATTTTGTGTGTTGTTACGCATATTGCAATATTAAGGCAATGCTAAAGATATTGAACAAAATTTCTTATATTATTGACTATTATATTGATAAATCTGATAAGAGAAAGGGTGACAGAATCAGAGAATTGGAACAAATATATTTATGTTACAATATTAATGTTGATAAGAGGGGATATATGCTTGAATAAATCTTGACTAGTCTGTTTTAAATTACAAATAAATATCTGATGTTGTTTATAACATCAGTAATTCAACACTAAAATTGTAATATATAAAATGTCATACAAATACATATATTAGATTATTTTCTAGGAATTTACCAGCAACCATATTTTTAAATGTCTTAAATGTCTGTGAGGAAATAAAATTAAATATAATATTTTGTCAGATATTAAGTACTCTTTGATTCTAACCCGTATTTATTTTGAGACTATTTTAATAATAGATACAGTTATAAAAATAATATATTTTATTGTAATATGTGTTTAGCAGAGCAACTAATATTACAATAAATTATATAAACACAATTCTAAAATCATCTGTTACCAAATTTCCTAACTAAAACACTAGACATTTATTTTTGTTTTTTTCTTTCACCTATTATTTTAAAATAAGTGGGTGAAAAAGACAAATTTCAGGCTTGGTTATGTGTTCCCTGAACCAATGTTCCTATAATACATTGCTCTTTGCTCTCTCTCTCTCTCTCTCTCTCTCTCTCTCTCTCTCTCTCTCTCTCTCTCGCTCTCTCTCTCTCTCTCTCTCCTCTCTCTCAAATACAATAGAAATTACAATTTTCTTTATCACACTAGCCAGTGGTATTTAAATCTACAAAGAGACACAGTGTTCAAGGTAGTTTATAAGTAAGGTTGTTTTGATAAAATAAAATCATACTCAACAGCTATATTTTAGAATAAATCTTTCAGTGATTACATTTCTATTTGAAGCATGTAATCTATTTCAATAAATAGGCATGAAAACTATTCTCAATTGTTACTCTAGCTTCTCTTACCTTTGGATTGCTTTTGTTGTTATTGCACAATTTTATGATGGCCAGCCCAAGAAAAATGTTTATTTGTTATAAACTAGTTATTCCTATAAACTACTTGCTTTTGAACTCACTTACTGAAACTGCCAACAATCATCACAGCACCTACACTAATCTGTTCATGAAGAACAACAAAAAAAATGAGAGAATATATGACTTGTGCTATGTGGTCTGTAAGATGTTAGCAAAAGGGGCCGTGCGGTGGCGCTAAAGGTAAGGTGCCTGCCTTGCCTGCGCTAGCCTTGGACGGACCGCGGTTCGATCCCCCGGTGTCCCATATGGTCCCCCAAGCCAGGAGCAACTTCTGAGCACATAGCCAGGAGTAACCCCTGAGCGTTACCGGGTGTGGCCCAAAAAAAACCAAAAACCAAAAACCAAAAAAAAAAAAAAAAAAAGATGTTAGCAAAAATTCATCATCCTATGAATACAAAAAACCAGTGCATCTACAAAATTTATTAAAGTGCCAGGAAAGTGGCGTGTATTGTGTATTTATTGAGTATAATCCAGATATTTCTTATCACTAATTATATATACACTTTTTATTTCACACTGAAGAAAACCAAAGAGAATACACACATTTAAGCAAAAATATTTCTGAGAAAATAAAGACTCATAAAACTTAATCACATTTAAATCATTGCCTTAAAGACAAGGTAATAAATCATATGGTGAGAGCAGGTGTCTAAGAGTTCAAAAACTCCAAGTTTGATCACCTGTACTGTGTCTCTTCTGAAACACAAATAGAGATAGTCATAATAACTTTAAAAAAACAGAAGATTTCTATGAGAGATAAAATCATAATCCCAGGCTCCCTCTGTCTCACCAAACTAATGTTTTTCTCGGAGCTTTTATATTACATGTGGTAGAGAGTTTTGGCTAAACTTAAAAAAATTCATACCCTAAAAATATACAGAAATATAATATACCAGAAAAATAGTATTCAGGAAGTAATTTTCTTAAACTATAACCAGAAACAAGTAAATACCTCATAAAGAGTGAATTGACTAATTACTAGAACATACATAATTGGTCCTTACAACTCGATTTTCAAAGACAATGGAAATAAGAAAAGGAATATGTAAAATTTTGGATATGTAGGGAAAATTGCTACAGTCAGTCATGGTAGAGGAGAAGAAGATGAAAAGCAGAGTTTGGGGCCACAGAAGTCCCCAGGATACTAGTGACACATCCTCAATGTAGAAAAATTTATCTTGCTTACTTAACTGTCAAACAATTTACTAAACTCGGATGGAAATTGCATATATGGTTTAGTTTGTACATAAAAGGAACTACAGTTCACTACTAATGAAACTAAAAACTGGTGCATGTTATATAAAAAACATTATGGGTATGCTTTAAAAAATCAATACAAAACCACCAAATATTGCATACTCCAGAGCATTTATTTCAGAAATACTGAAGTTTTAATGTAAAGTATTCCTCTAACCCTATATTCATGACAGCATAATTCATAATAATTAAGGTGTGAAAACAACCAAAACATTCATTGACAGATGATAGCATACAGGAGTTGGAGTATATATGTATAAGAATATTATTTAGCTATTAACCCCAGAGTAGAAGAAGAAAAACAGAAAAGTAAATTAATTGGGGGAAAATGTTAAAAAAAGATGAATGGAAATAATGGGAATTAGGGGCTCAGGTATATTGATAATTGTGCAGTGCCAAATAATATGAATATATTATTCAAAATAATCAAAATAATTTAAAAAATATCATCCAAATTGAAACAACCAAACTTTAAAATATACCTATGAAGGAAGGAGATTGGGAGTAAAGAGGGAATTTGGGAACACTTTGGGGGGGGGAGTTGACATTGGAGGAAGGATTGATATTAGAGAATTACATGTCTAAAATTCAATTGTTGAACTCCCTGCCAGACACCTGGACCCAGGCCAGACACCAGAACCCAAGCCAGTTGTGTTTGTGCCCCATCCATACAGCCAACCCCCCTCTGGATTCCGGCGAACTTCCCACCAGACGCCCTACCCAGGCCAAGTACATCTGCACTCCACCCCCTAACACGGAACCCCAGACCTTGCAGATGCTAATGACCTGAGCATAGACATTCTAACATAACATATGATCTAGGTATCCCAGACCCAACACTCAGATCCCTCAGACAGTCCACAGCCCATAAAAAATAACAATAGGGGCCGGGCGGTGGCGCTCGAGGTAAGGTGCCTGCCTTACCTGCGCTAGCCTAGGAGACGGACCGCGGTTCGATCCCCCGGCGTCCCATATGGTCCCCCAAGCCAGGAGCGACTTCTGAGCGCATAGCCAGGAGTAACCCCTGAGCGTCACCGGGTGTGGCCCAAAAACCAAAAAAAAAATAAATAAAATAACAATAGAATAGAAAATTAATGAAGTAGCTTGTAATATCTCTACCATGCTTAGATAAATTCACCCAGCAAGAAAAATAAATTCAAAATTGGATACACCTTCAAACAATCTAATACAATCAGCATAGTAGGCAAACTTCAACATTCAAAGCCACCAAATGCAAAGAAATATGGGTAAACTAAGGAATACACTAACAGCTGGGGAAATGGAGAGAAATCCTACCAAGTTTCCAACTCCCTCGAAATGCAAGAGCCCAGTAGATGAGGATGTAAAAACAGCAATGAATGGCATAGCAATAAAAATCAAGAATCACTAGCCTGAGAAATTAAAAAATCTATAGATGAAAAACTCCGTTTAAGGGAAATAAAGTACATGGTAGCCAGCCATCAGAGGAGAATTACACCATTGGAAGATCACATAGAAAAACTTGAAGAAAAACTACAAACCACAATGACAAAGAAGTCAATAAGCAAACAGACAAAACATTGGAAGAAAATGTAAGGTACCTAATGAGCAAAGACAAAAGAAACAACCTTAGAATCCTTGGAATCACGGAAGGGTAGAAAAAGGGGAAAGAGGAAAAACAAGCAGTGAGGGTAATAATAGCAGAAAATATTTCCACCTTCTGGAAAAAGGCACCTGTACAAATTCAAGAGGCAAGAAGAGTGCCAAGCAAATTAGACCCCAACAGACCAACACCAAGATATATAGTATCCAAATGGCAAAAACAAACAAACAAACAAACTAAAAAATAAAGACAAAGATGAAATCTTTAAAGTGATAAGGGAGGAAAAAAACTCCCTTATTCCTAGGAGTGGTATAGCTGGATCATATGGGAGCTCGATTTCAAGTTTTTGGAGGAATCTCCATATCGCTTTCCATAAAGGTTGAACTAGACGGCATTCCCACCAGCAGTGGATAAGAGTTCCTTTCTCTCCACATCCTCGCCAACACTGTTTATTCTCATTCTTTGTGATCATTGCAGCACTATTTACCATAGCAAGATCTGGAAAAAACCCAGATGCCCTTCAACAGATGAATGGCTAAAGAAACTGTGGTACATATACACAATGGAATATTATGCAGCTGTCAGGAGAGATGAAGTCATGAAATTTTCCTATACATGGATGTACACGGAATCTATTATGTTGAGTGAAATAAGTCAGAGAGAGAGAAAAAAATGTAGAATGGTCTCACTCATCTATGGGTTTTAAGAAAAATGAAAGACATTCTTGCAATAATAATTTTCAGACACAAAAGAGAAAAGAGCTGGAAGTTCCAGCTCACCACAGGAAGCTCACCACAAAGAGTGATGAGTTTAGTTAGAGAAATAACTACATTTTGAGCTTTCCTTATATTGAGAATGTATGAGGGAAATGGAGAGCCTGTTTAGAGTACAGGCAGGGGTCAGGTGGGGAGGAGGGAGACTTGGGACATTGGTGATGGGAATGTTGCACTGGTGATGGTTGGTGTTCTTTACATGACTGACCCCAAACACAATCATGTATGTAATCAAGGTGTTTAAATAAAATATATATATATAAAACTCAAATACAAAGGAAGAAACATAAGAATCAAACCAGATCTCCCATTTGAAACAAATTAAGCAAGAAGGCAGTAGAATGACCTATTTAACTACTGAATAAAAGAAACTTCCAACCTAGAGTCCCCAATCCAGCAAAACTCTCATTCATATGGAAAAAAAGACTAAAACTAAAGAACTCACACTATTTGAGCTAACCAAAACGACTTTAAATGAACTTCTCAGAGATGAATTATACAATTTAAACAGCCAATTGTAACAAAAATCACTCTACATAATATAATGACATAGCAACCTTCTCTGTCAATAATCTACTTAAATGTCAATAGTCTAAATTTCTACACAGAGTAGAGGATTGGGTCAGAAAACAAAGACCAGATATCTTCTGCCTGCAAGAAACACACCTAAAAGACAGAATAGACACAGGCTTAGAATAAAAGGGTTATTCAAGCATGGAAAACAAAAGAAAGCAGGGACAGCCATTTTAATATCAGACAAAATTGCATTCAACCTCAAGAAAGAGCTCAGAGGGAGCGTGGAGGTAAGGCATTTGCCTTGCATGCAGAAAGTCAGTGGTTTAAATCTTGGCATTCCATATGGTCCCTCAAGCCTGCCAGGAGCGATTTCTGAGCATAGAGCCAGGAGTAACCCCTGAGCGCTGCTGGGTGTAACCCCTCAAAAAACAAACAAACAAACAAAAAAAATTAAGAATGATCTCAGAGAAAGAGGGTCACTACTTACTGATTAGGGGTACATTATGCCAAGAATTACTAACTCTGATCAACATTTATGTACCAAATGAAGAGCCAGCAAAAATGTAAGGCACTTGCTCACAAACCTTGAGTAACAAACATATGGAAGGAAAAGTGATAGTAGTAAAATATTTCAATACTTCATATCACCACTTGACAGATCCACTAGGCAGAAAACTAGCAAAGATTTATGAGCCTCAAAAGAAAAACTAGAAGAACTAGGACAATACACTTATATAGAGCCCTCCACCTCCAGAAAGTAGAATACACATTTTTTCAAGTGCACATAGAACCTTCTCTAGAATAGACCATGCCTTAAGATATAAATCTAACTTACACAAAGTCACAAATATAAAGGCTATAAGAAACACCCTATCATATCACTATGCAACAGAGATCAAGACAGATTGTGAAAAGGTCTGAAGAAAATCCATCACCTGGAGATTAAACAACATGCTGCTCAACCAAAGCTGTATTAAAGAGAAAATAAAGGAAGAAATTAATATATTCCTTGAGATAAATGACAATGAAAAAAATTTTCAAAATCTCTGAGACACAGCAAAAGCAGTAATTAGGGGGAAACTCATAGCAATACAGGCCTACATTAGGAAAGAGGAAAACAACAAAATTAACAGCATAAAGGGATGCCTTAAGGATCTGGAAAAGAGCAGCAGAGAAACACAGGCAGAAGACAAGAAATAATAAAAACTGGAGCAGAAATAAACAACATAAAATCAAAGAAAACAATACAAAAAATTAGTGAGACCAGGAGATTGTTCTTTGAAAAACTAAAGAAACCACTGGCAATACTCACCAAAAAAAGGGGGAGAAAACCCAAATAAATTGGGTCACAAATGAAAGAGGATAGATTACAACAGAACCTCAAAAATGCTAGATGTCTTTAGGGCTTATTTTGAACAACTGTACTCAGTTAAATTAGAGAACCCAGAAGAAATCAACAGGTGTCTGGAAAAATATATTCTTCCAAGACTTAATTAGGAGGATGTAGAAAGCTTAAATCGGCCAATCACATCCAACGAATTTGAAACAGTAATCAAGAAACTCCCCAAGAACAAAAGTCCAGGACCAGATGAATTCTAGCAAACACTCAGAGAATAAATACTACCACTGATCCCCAAGCTCTTCCAAAACATCAAAAAGACAGGAAACCTCAATAACTCCTTTTACAAGGCTAATAACACATTCATTCCCAAAGCTAGCAAAGACACGACCAGGAAAGAAAATTACAGAAAAATATCACTAATGAACATGAATACAAAAGTCCTCAACAATATCTTAGCAAACTGAATCCAACAATACATCAAAAGGATCATACACCATGACCAAGTGGGTTTGATCCCAGGAATGCAAGGATGGTTCAACATATGCAAATCAATTACATCATATTCCACATCAACAACAAGAAAGATAAAAATCACATAATTGTATCAATTGACGCAGAGAAGGCATCATTATAGAACCATAATGAAAGACTCTATCCTTAAGTTTTGTTCTAGGATCTCTGCAAAAACTAAGACCACTAATTACAGAAGACTGATTACAACAACAGTGATGAAACAGAACTTCTAGAATAGTAAAGAAAGACTCTATTCTAGACTTTGTTTTATGACCCGTGCAAATACCAAGATCTCTAGCTAGATAGACCTGATTTTATCATCCACAACTGAGAGGATATTTTTCTGGAATGACATAAAGACCATAAGGTGTGCAAATGAATGTGTATGAGCCTATAGTTGTTCCCATGACACTATGTATCTCTTAGGCCAAAGAAATTCCCTTTTTTTTTTATTGTAAAAATTTATTCAAGAGACAAAATTGATTAACATAATGAGGTAAGCTAACATAACATAATATAGTGATATAACATAACATATAATATAATTGATATAATAATAATACATGTAAGTCAAAGAAAGTTTCTGATTAAAAACATATTTTTTTCCATAATGGCTTACATATTTTTCACAGTAGTGTTTTAGGTACATATTAACATTGAATCAGGGGAATACTCATCACCAACTATGTCCTCCCCCCCATTCCAGTTCTTTTTCTACAACCCATATACCCCACCATCACCCCCCGGGCTGCTAGAGTATGTGGACCCCTCTTTGTCTGGCTTACTACTAGTGATCTCATATCTGTTTCGTTCTGGAACCCTCGTTTCCCCTTCTATTTAAGGGGCAGAGCTAGAAAAATTGAGGTATGTGGTTTTGTGTGAAGGCAAGAAAAGCAATAGAATGGGGTACAAAATAAGAGGGGAAAAAAAGAAGTCAAAAGTCAAATATGCCGAAAATGGACTGAGTCTCTCTAGAGGCTTCCAACCTCAGTTTGAGAGAGGATGTGAAAAATGTAATTGAAATACCACAGCAATACAGAAAAAATTATCGAATTAAATAAACGGTGAGCCCTACAGCAATAAAGATAGGCACCACACAATAGTCTCGGTTCTAAAATCAACTCATGCTCGAATGCAAAAAGAAAGAGAAAGACAAGACAAAAGGAATTCCCTTTCTAATTTCCTCAATACTTACTGTCCCTATGCTAAAAAAAAGAAGGAAAAAAACCTTTGCCTCACCAGCTCTCCCCCTCCTTCCCTTTTTTCTTCTTTTTTCTTCCTTTTATTTTTTCTTCTCTTATTAAATTTTTTCTTCTTTTTTTATTATTATGGTTATTAGTTGGTAGTTGGGTTTTTTGGTTTTTACTGTTGTGCTTTTTTGTAGTTGCTGGTTTTTTTTTTTTAATTTAGTTGTTGTTATGTTTGACTTCTTTTTTCCCTTTCTTTTTTTAAATTGATATTTATAACCTCTAGGTGGACTCCTCCCAGGGTTATTTTTTTATCCCAACAGAAACACATAACTTGAATCATCTTGTTCTGCCTCATAAATCAAGGAGAAAAAAAATGGATGGTACCAGGACCAAACAGTCATATGAATATTGAGTGGAATTAAAAAAATGATCACACTTAAACACCAAACTAAAAGTCAACAATAAATAAATCAATACCCAATTTACAACAAGCTATACACAGAGGGGACCAGTGACACTACCAGTCAAGGGGACAAATGAGAAAGATATGGGATATATGCTGGAAACAGGGGTGGAGGGAGGACAACAGTGGTGGTGATAATGGTCCTGATTCATTGTCACTATACCTTAAATATTACTGTGAAAGATTCATAATTCACTTTGGTCACAATAATAATTATTAAAAAATAAAATACAATTGTCAATAACTGTAGATCATGTATCTTTAAAATAGATATTAACAAATTAAAATATTAAATAAAATTAAACTATATACTTCTAACTTCTCAGCAATGCCACCTGTGGACCAAAGACATCCAGCCCAGCACCAGTGGAAATGTCTTTAGTGCCCTGAGAAATATGACCCCAGCTTGCCTTGGCACTATCTTATTCATCTTAAAGCTGAGTTTAGTTGGCCTCTCTAGCCCCTGACACCATCCTGTTTAAGCAATACATCCTTGGGCCTAGCATTAAATTATTCAACCAAGTCTCAAACTTACTCTTAAAGACTGCTTGTGAAGATTCCTTAAAAAGGTTAAAATCTTGACTTGGAGACAAGATAATGAAACCTAAAATTATCATGCTAAGCAAAACAAAGAAATCAGAATGTAAAATGTAACTAAAATATAGTATCTTTTACAAGTGGAGCACAAAATTTAAAAAAATAGCCAAAACAATAATAATAACATTCAAATTTGTTTTCTCTTTGCATGCAGTTCTATCTAGGTCTGATCCATGACACTCTATATGGACCCTAAAGCAAATTCAGAAGTTCTGTGTCCTGCCAAGTGTGACTATAAAAAAATTTAAGCAGAGAAAATTTATTTTTGTTCTTCAGATATGAAACAAATTAATTGTA
Organism: Suncus etruscus; assembly: GCF_024139225.1. Taxonomy (NCBI): domain Eukaryota; kingdom Metazoa; phylum Chordata; class Mammalia; order Eulipotyphla; family Soricidae; genus Suncus; species Suncus etruscus. Next base: position 26,983,775 of record NC_064863.1, read on the forward strand.
TCCAAAATGAACCTGATTTATACTTTATTTAAAGTTGTGTATTGTAATCAAGTTGTTAAATTTATTGTCCACTCTAATTATGATGGTTTATGTACATACTCACATTTCAAGAATATAATTTAGACTCCTTTATATACATTAGTCTTATGATTCACATTATATCACATTTTCAATGGCTCATACAAACACGATTTTTCTGATCTTTTAATTTTTATAATATTAGTTTCAAGTTACAACATAATTATATATACATATATAGTAAAAGTACCACAGTCTATTTAGTTAGACTCCATCATTACATAGCTACAATTTTTTTCTTTTAGATAAAACTTTTAAAATTAATCTCTTAGAGACTTTCAGATATGCAGTATGAGTAACTGGAGTCTTCTTGCTTCAGATTCTGTTGGGAGGAAGCGTATGATTATCAGGAAATAGAGAGAATGTGGTAAGGTACTTGATTTACAGACAGTGTTTAATCCAAGCACTATCACTACCTATGGTTTAATTACTCTGCCAATTAGGATTGATTCTGTATACAGAACCAGCAATAAGCCTGAACATGTACCACTCATGAACACCCAAAAAAAGTAATACTTATCAGAAAGGGATAGAAAATAACAGAATTAAATGAAAAAGGGAATTAATCTCATCATGGATAATAAACCCAAATTTTGTAATATATGTAGACTATGGTATGAACCTGTATTTCTAAAATGTATAAGATACTGTAAATCAATAGCAAATCAATAAAATTTAAAAAGGCTGTCAGAGTTATCAGAAAATAATTGAAGAATTATAAACTTGTGTTTTTGAACTTTTCTAATTGTAGATATCAGAGGGAGTTCCTGAAAAGTAGAAAATATAAGAATTTAGAATATATAAGACAAGGCACATTTTAACAGCATAAACATATTCAATTGTCTGAATCAGTGAGATGATTTTTGCAATAAATGTTGTAGACAATGTTTCTGGTTTCCAGTTGAAAGATTATAAGAAATTTCATGTTGGAATCAAAAAAAGAAAAAAAATAGAAACATAAATATAAACATAAAAGGCTTAAATTTAAATCAGGGATTTGGACAGTGTAGACCAAAGGGATCACAATTATTTAATGAAAACACATGAATCATAAAAAGCATAGATATAAAATAACTTGTCACCAGATTTTTCCCTTCAAATTCTTTTCCTACAGAGCCACAGTAATTGCATGAAGAGATAACTCAGAGGGTGAGACTCACACCAAACAAGGACAAAGCTCTGAATTCAATTCTTTTCATAGATTTTCCCTGCTCTTAAATGCCTCACCCAAATCACTCTGGATTTTTCTATAGAAAATGAAAAAAAAATGTAGTCAAGTCTCTAATGTCTGATTCCATTATCAATTTACATATAAATATGTCCCCTTAGTGACTTTTTCTGAAATGTCCTTTCTTATTTTTTTTACTATCTTTTCATATTGAATTTGGCACCATGTAACAAGAGTTCTATAAGTTTTCTGTTTTTCTAAGTCATGGAACTCTGTGAGAGGTTATCAATCTTTTCCTCATTCCTTGACTTTCCAGCTGACATGTTTAATCAACAGTGCTGACTGCTTTGTAAATGACAGCTTCAAATCCTCTAAAGGAAAGACTTCTCTCCTCTCAAGGCATCCCATTGTAGCACATGTTCGCAGAACTAATCTTGCCTATCAAAGTGAATTCTTTAGGTTACTAAGCTCATAATTAAAAGTCTTCACTAATGACATGGTAATTGTTTTAATGGATTTCCAATGAAGTGTGAAGTTCCCTGCTGATATGTCAACAAAATATGAGGTATTGTGAGAAAATGATGTGATGCTTCATAGAATTTTGAGTTTGAGATCTCCAAATTATCTAAGGTAACCTCTTCAAATTTGCAAGCCAGAAACCAACTTCTTACAATTATTGGGTTTCTGAAGAACATTACAATGTGTGGAAACATAAGTGTCCTGACTCCTGATACAATAATTCATTTCTATTCAATTCTTTATTAATTTAAATTGCCTTTAGTTTATATTTTTGTTATATAAATAGCCACTTGGCTTTATTTGTTTCATTTCATCAATAAATAATTTACTTATTACAACCATAAAAAGGGTGCTTGTGAAAACAATTGTGTTGTTAAGATTTTTGGGAAGATTACAATGGTGATACATTACATTAGTATTACAAATGTGTAATATATTACAATAGTAATGAAAATCTACAGGTCTGAGCATTTTTTGTTGTGTTCTTTCAAAATGAATTATTTTGAGAAATAAATATATTAAAAAGAATTCTGAAAAATATTTAAAACAAAAAATTTAGAACAGTAAACTGAGAAGAACTTAACTTATGTAGCAAAATGAAAAGTATAGATCCCTCAAACTAAATTGAATTATTGAAAAATAATACAGGAGGTGGCCATTTGAGCATGTTGGAGGACATGCTGCAGTGTTTTGAGGTCACTTCCAACTCTTTGGTCAGGAAATCCCAAATGTTCATGAGTCAGAGTCTGCCATATGTAAAAATCATTTTAAGCCATGTTTTATCTCTTTGACACTATGTTATAATCATTGTGTAGAATACAGTCAGACTAAGTTTCATAGCATTAATGAAAGATAATTCTTTCAAAAAGGAAAAAGGGGTGGAGGGCAGGAGAAGTATGAGAAAGATTGATTGATGAAAGGAGGTGAACAACTATTGTTGGAATTTTTGTTGGAACATTGTTGAATAAATTTGTAAATGGGTAATTCATAATGATTCAAAGAAAAAATAAAAATAAAAAATTTATTCAGTGTAAAATTAGATTATATTCTTTAAATGTCTATGAGGCCAGGTGAGATGTTTTATTTTAAATTGAAAAGGAATATTTTCTGCTATTTGCTGGATTACATCCTGTTTTACCCAAAACAATTTCTCCACAACCCCTATTTCTTATTCACCCACTCCTTTTTTACATTTAGGATATACTTAGTCAATGAATTCTCTTCCACCCAGTTGTGGATTGAGCTGTTCAATAACCCACATAATTGGAAGTCCTTCTACTCCATGCTTTTTATCCTTATGTTTGGTTTGCAGTGGCCTTGTTCCAGTCCCGTTCTAATGTGGTTGGATTCTAGTGAGTGGAACCTTATAAGTATTCATCAAGACTCATACCGCAAGGACAATTTTAAGTAAATTTCTGTCTTTTGTAATTTCAAACTTAGAATTCTACTTAAAAGGCATTCATGTTTAGGCATGTTCAAATATCTAGTAATTTACAGATACCTGTAGATTTCTTCAAATATCTAACAAGTAACTGGCCCCAACATTAGAAAATATAAGCCTTAAAGAAAGAACATTGAAAGCATGATACCTGATAATTCTACTTTAATTTAAAAAGTATTCTTGGATGGGGCAAGAGTAATAGCACAGTAATAGGGCATTTATATTGCATGCAAACAACCTAGGAACAACACGGTTCAATCCCTGTCATCTCATGTGGTCCCCTAAGCCTGCCAGTAGCAATTTCTGAGCAATTTCTGAGTAAACCCTGAGCACGACCAGGTGTGGGCCAAAATCATAAACCAAAAAATAAAAGTATTCTTGGAAAGATAGTTGTCCTTTAGCAAAACTTTTCACTAAGTTAGACAGTATTTAAATAAAAAATACTCTTATTAACACTGTGTCAATACTCAAGTTTCTGTATAATGCAAACAATGTTATGATTTCTTCACTAATATTTAATTTTGTGGATATCTCATGTTGTTAAGCTGTTAAACTATTTCATTTTCCTACTTGATGAGAGAAAGTAATGCTATTTTTAATTGGATGGCTGTATTTTATTGCCTTGATAATTCCATTCTTTTTTCCTATTAGATTTAATCAGAGAGTAACAGATAGTACAGCAGGTAGGGCACTTGCCTTACATGTAGCTAATGCAGGATGGATCTCTGGCATTTCATATGGTCCCCAAAACATTGCCAGGGTACTTTGCTGAATATATTTTCAGTAAAGAGCCAAGAGCAAATCCTGAGCAACATTGGGTGTAGACCAAAACATAAATAAATGAATAAATAAACTCAAACATATAATTACATATAAATTCATACATAGAATTACTATAGATTCCTATATATATATTTGCTAATAAACAAAGTTCTTAAGTTTTTGTTTGCATGTTTTTTGATTTAGTTTTTGCATTTTGGGGTTTGCTCTTGGTTTTGTGCTCATGAATTACTCCTGGTGTGTTTGGGTAACCATATGGGATACTATGGATCAAACATGGGTAGACTGCATGCAAAGCAAAAGCCTTACCCAATGCACTGTTACTCCATCCCCAATATTAATATGTTTTAATGGAAAAAAACTTACCACTTGTGTGATATAATATAAAGTCATTTTATTAACAAAAACAATAATAAAGTGTATTTTTTATCTCTATATGTCATTTTGCTACTGGAAGTTCTATATTATAAACACCTATACAGAACTACAAACATACCTAGGTCCTTATTTAACTTTCCTACATTCTTCAACTTCACTATAATGAGCACTTTAAGCAAGTGATTCTACTGAACAATGTATTCAGAATCTCATTAGCTAGGTTTTTTTCTATTTCAATTTTTGTTTTTTTTTTTTGGGCCACACCCAGTAATGCTCAAGGATTACTTCTGGCTATGGGCTCAGAAATCGCTCCTGGCTCGGGGACAAGATGGGATGCCCAGAAACAAACCAGGGTCTGTCCTTGGTCAGACCCGTGCAAGGCAAGTGCCCTACCACTGTGCTATTGCTCTGGCCCCTACTAGCTTCTTATAAATACTGAATTTATTAAGGAGAGCAGAGTGGTCTGGTACGTTTAAAAAGTGGTTTCTTTTGTGAAAAGAATGAATTTAAAATGTTAGACATATATTTATTAAAAACATTAAGTTCAATTACCATATTCCATTATGCTCTACCTACTAAAAGCATAAAATTATTTACCAATATTTCTATGAAAACCTGGTTAAAGCTCCAGGAAAATCACAGTAATATGATGGTCTCCATATGCCCAGTTTCCCCTGAAATTTTTACCCTGATATTTCCAAAAATGAACCTCTCATATTACAGATAAGGTATTCTTACCAAAAATTATGATAAGGGTAATTTCTATTCAGCGCTGGTGAACCTTGACATCCTTGATTAAGAGCCATCAGATTTTTTGTTTGCCCTCCTTTGCTTATGGGTTTAAAATTCTATTTTCATTCAAATTACCATTTTTTTCAATAGTGTTGGCTCCAAGCACTTTTTGTAGTACTGTAGTACTGTTAACTATAAACTAGGAGTTTTTGTACATATTTCTATTCATTATATTATGTATCTGTTATAATGGTCTCTTATATGCATACATATGATCCTGCTTCAAGCCATATTGGAATGTTCAGTATATCCATAAATTTTGCTGCTTATACACCCACCCAAAAGTTCATGGTATCTCCCCTTATTTTAGCTTATTATGTGACATGAAAATTGGGCCTGAACTCAGCAAGGTATATTGATGAACTGAGATGAATTAGTTAGCTGTTCTCATTCATCTTCCTGTATTCATGGTGCTGTACTACTCTATGAATTTAGATCTACAATATGTTAGTCGAATAATCAATTCATCAACAAAGCACTGGTATTATATAATAAGAATAAAATATCTAAACCTATCCAAAAATGGGGAATAAAATGAACAAATATTTCTTCAAAGAAGATAAACAGATGGTCAAAAGGCACATAAAAATGCTCCATATCACTAATTATCAATGAGATGTAAATCAAAACAACAATGAGGTGTCATCTCATACCAGAGCGAGTGGCACACAACATATAGGAGAAGAACAACCAGAGTTGGAGTGGGTGTAATGAGAAAAGAAGTCTCATTCACTGCTTGTGGAAATGCCTTCTAGTCCAGCCTTTCTGCAGTATCTATTTATAATTCTGTGTACAGGCTACACAGAAGATCCCCTTTATTTTTCAACACAATGGAAGGTCCTGTTTTGTTCTTAATATTTTCCTGAGGGCCTTGATATTCAAACTAATCTGACCTAAATTAATCTAGAAGGAGTTTTGTAGAAGTTGTTGACACTGGTGGAATATAGCCTAAAACAAGTAAATAATAAACATGACAACAAACACATAGAAACAAACATCAACAAAAACTTTTCCCAATGAAGCTGGAAAGCAGGAAGAAACAGCCTGATGGTAATACATTTCAGATGAATTACAGAAAGTCAGAATCAACTTGAGTAAATCATAGACCCCTCTTAGGACAATTTAGCAGTCCAGATTTGACAGCACAGTATTTGAAAAAGTCCCTGTAAAGTCATATTTAAAGAACCCTGTGGGGTGTGGTTACTATCTTGTCTTAAAGTCTCTCCCACCTCTTCTTTCAAAGTTAGGATTCTCAACATTAAGAAAACTAGAAAGACGGCCCAACTGTGAAAAATTGTGAGTGATGAGTTTAGTTAGAGAAATAACTACATTTTGAACTGTCCTAATAATGAGAATATATGAGGGAAATGGAAAGCCTGTCTAGAGTACAGGCGGGGGTCGGGTGGGGAGGAGGGAGATTTGGGACACTGGTGATGGGTGTTGTTCTTTACATGACTAAAACCCAAATACAATCATGTATGTAATCACAGTGTTTAAATAAAAAATATACATAAATATGTAGATTTCCCTAGAAAGGCTTATTATGGCTTTGGGTAATAGAGATCTTGCATTTGTCTTTGGGATATAAAGGAAATAACTCATTTGTCTAGATACAACAAGGTGGGGCATAGTTTAAGATACAATGCCAAAGCAGGTTCCAAGGATATAACATATAGATAGAAAAAATTGTAACGCAATAAAAACAGTGTCTTCCAAAAAAAAAAAAAAAGAAATAAAGAAAACTAGAAAGAATAGACTCTGGCTAAGGTCAGTTGTGTGTGACAAAGAAGCCCATGTAACAATCTATTGACCTATTGAGTCAAAATGGAAGGCCAAGAACATTTTTGCATTGTTAAGACCTTATACTAGACAGTTCTAGGCATTGAGTGCAAAGTTGGATCCATTTAAACCTCTAATTTTCTTCATGTCCAATGGCCTTTTATCATTTTTATATATGTCAGGTATGTTCTTTATACGTTCTTTGATTATGAATGCTTTTAGATTGCTCTTGTGAAATTGTAGGAGAGTCTTGACGAACTACTCAAACATGTAGAATCTGTTAATGTCAACCATGCTCTTACCCATAAAACCTGACCTATTCCCTGTCTTCAAAGCTGTTTTACCCATTCTAGTTGACAGCTTTATCAAAATAAAGCATTTTATAGTCAATAAAACCCTCTTTCTATTCAGTTTTTCTTTGTGTGTGTATATATCTATGTTTCTAAAGAGGACAATAGGATGCACCCATTATTGTTGGGGATATAGAATTCTTTACTTTTAGATGTTCATTTTCTCTCTCCCAATTCTTCCCATCTTCACTTTGGAATATATTTTCTTCTCTTTCTCTCCTCACAATTCCTATTTTATTATTTGACATCTCCTAAAATTATTTTCTTCTAGAATAAAGAATGGTCTTGAAAAACAGGAGAAACCAGAACTAAATGTTTATACCACGTAGGAGCTCTTTTGAAAAAATTTTAGGTACTGTTGTAGCCATAGATATGACTGGTGGTCATATAAGAAGATGGGAGCAGTTCCCATTCTCTGGTGTCAAACTTGTACCATTCGTGGCCATCAATGTAAAATGATATAAAAAGTAATTTAACATAGTCCAGTGTCATTTAAAATGATACAATAATTGACAGTCAGGGAGACTAATATAATCAGTCATTTAGACTTCATAAATTTCTCAATAACAACATGCTTTCTTAGCTTCTCTAGTTCACAATTATTAATAGACATTCTGAACAAGAATAGTGATTGATTCCTGCATAATCAAATCAAAACAATGATCAAACATTTTCAGAGTAAATAGACATGCAGACCAAATGCAGCACTGCTCTGTCCTATCCAGATAGTGTCTCTCTACTCCCACAATAGAATTGATTTTCAGAAGATATATTGGAAAAAAATTAATCAATTTCCTTTTATTTTACTGTTTTAGTTCATGTACAATATCCTTAACTTTAAAGATAGAAATTTAACACAGATATGTAATAACTATTATTATCTTTAACTCCTTTATGGACAGACTTTTTTTTTTAGCAATTCAGCAAATATCTTTAAAACCTTCCAACGGACATTATGTCTTTTGTAATTGAAATTTAGTCATACTTTGTTGATATAATTATTTACTTGTACTTTAGAATGGGTTACATTTTTCTCTCAGAAACATTATAAGTGTAAAACAAGTATATATGAACATATTATATATAAAATTAAGAATTTTGTAGGAGCATAAGCAATAGTACAGCAGAGAGGACACTTGCTCTGCATGCAGCTGACCAGGGTTCAATTGTTAATACCCTATAATATTCCTTGTGCCTTGCAGGAGTGACTCCTGATTATAGAGCAAGGAATAAGACTTGAGCATTGCTGTGTTTGATTTAAAAACAAAAAATAAATAAAATAAAATTATAAATATATATTTTAATAATATCTATTAAAGATAGATAGCCAGAGGGAGCACAGTAGGAACAATTCAACCTCTAATTTTATTCATCTTTATCAGCATCCTAAAAATTACCTCCAATGTCCTTTGTTTTGCCATTTTATATATGTTATGTATTATTTTTTTGCCCTATTAGGGATTTGTGCAGTGACTCAGTGCAGAAGTGAAGAATAGCTAAGTACAACACAGCCTACTGTTTTCAGAGTTATTTTCTTACAGAACAGTGAGTCTTGTGGTTAGAGGACTGTTTCAATAGGTCAGATCGGAAGCAAATCAAGTCATTAAGTTAAGTCAGAACTTTGTAAACCTGTTAAATGTTTTATCCTTTGTCTAAAAGTCAGTGGAAAATCATTTAAGGTTTAAATAGGAAAAGGCCATTATCATTTTTTATAAAGGGCATTTCTTCATACACTAAAATTGTGGCTCGATATGTGGTCAGACTGAATTTGAGAATATAATTTACCACTTTCATAACTAATATTGGCATATTAATTAAAAATTGTCACAAGTTTTTAGCCATAGCGGTAGTTGATTGTACTTAGCTGAAGATAGAGAAAGCTACCATTTAAATTTGGAATAGATCAGGCAACTTTCACTTTGATTCTTACCTGGATTCAGCTTTGTGTTCTCATCTGAGTGGCAAAAGCTATGGAACTTGAGAGGTAGACTACAGAGCTCTAGTAAATTTTAGAACATCAGCAACAGACCAAGAGAACAAAAAATGAATTTCAAGAGATAGAATCAGTGAGAGATCATGGACAACTTACAACCAGCATAAAACTAGATACAGAAACTACTGGATCCAAAAGTGCCTTCTAAAAACTGATAACTAGATTACTGCAGTTTTCATAGACATCTAGTTGTGTATGTTACCTTTATAAACATATTCCAAGGACCTATGCAACTAAACATGATGTGTAGTTGTACCAGTAACAAAAATTAGAAGAATAAGATACAAATATAGTCATGTAAATAATTATAAAAATGGAACATGTATTCAGTAGCTTTTATTTTTGATTTTTTTTAACTTTTTCTTTTGAAGCTACTAATACTTGGATCCTTTTATAATTGAGGTGCTTGGTTTTCTTTGACCTATTAGGAATTGTGCAGTGACTCAGTACCAAAATGAAAAATAACTAAGTAAAACACAGTCTAATAAGTGACAAAGAGGTATTTTCTTGCAGAACAGATGAATCATGTACTCAGAGGACTGTTTCAATAGGTTGGAAGCAAATCAAAGGCCAGAACCTTGCACCCATGTTAAATGTTTTGTTCTTTGTCTAAAAGTCAGTGGAAAACCATTATAAGGTTTAAATAGATAAAGGGCATGATCAATATTTTTTATAAAGAACACTTCTAAAAACTAAAATTGGGGTTTGATACGTGGTCAGACTCATTTAAGAAAAACAGTTATGATGTAAAACCTTTAGGACAGATGAGGCAAATTGTCCTCTTACTATGAGTTCAATGGATTTTTAAAATGGCTTTGCATAGGGTTTCTTTATTGATGTGTGTTTCATTGAATCAAATTAAATTTATTGTTATTTAAGTGTGCTTCTGAAGCTTGTTATAATCTGAAGGAATAAAGAAAAGATTCATGAGAAAATTGTGGCCTCAGCACATTTTAAAAAACTTATTTCACATTCACAATGCACTATAAAAACATTTAGCTCTGTATTGGCTAAAGGATAGTTAAAACAAGACTCTTAGTTCAATTCCTCAAATGACTATTCTTCTGTAAATTATTTTGCATGAAATAGTCTCTGTAATAAGTCAGCATAAAGTTTCTTCAGCTCATTTTGTTTTCACTTCTGAAAAGCACATTAACAAAACAGAGTTCATAGTATAGTTATCTTACTTGAATAAAAAGTGTGCAATGTTAATGTGATAGAAACGTTAAACTTCATTTTGAGTAGAACACTGCAAATGTTTCTAAAAATGATCTTCTGACTCATGGTTACGTGAAAAGCCTAGAAGATGCTCAAGGTTTTCTGATTATTTAGTACAACATATTAATCAAATAAGTGTGCCCTCGATTCTGTACCAAATGCAAAATTCAGAAGAAAAGTTATTATTATCTTAAAATAGAATTTTAGACAGATTTTTCAGGAGGTAGATGCTTAATTTGCATATAGCTCATCCCCACTTTTTTCACTAGAACAGTGTGTGGTTCCTCGAGAACGACCAGGGGTCACTCTTAAGCACAGTCTAGCAATTGATTTATATTTTCACTGAGGTCGCAGCTTGTAAGACTATATTTCAGGGGTAGAATTTTATATTAAAGCATGGTTTGGAGTAGGAAGAGCATTGCCCAAAAGTTTAGTGATATGAAGATAGTTATATTCCTTCTGAAATAAAACAACTCTATACAAAGTACAATTATTCTAGGGTTTTAATTTTATCTTTTCAGTCTTTCAATAATTTTTAATATATTTAGAAGATGTAAAAATATTAAAATAATTTTTAAATTTTCCTTGTGTGTATTTATTTATTTGAATATGTATATGAATTTGTGTGGTATATGTTTATACATGTGTGTGTAGATAACATATATTTAGTATGCATAAAAGTGTTTTGTAGTTGCTATTTTTTGCATGAGCTCAGCATTACTCCATGCACAAGCAAAAAATAGATCAACAGGATCTCTCCCAGGGCTACTCTAGAGTCCATGTGTTGCAGTCCTCAGAGAACTTAAATTCTATAGGAACCACATTCCTGACCCCAAGGAATATCCATTTTTAATATCAAAGAACAGTTCCATAATGCTATTAAATTGCCATTTCTTAAATATCAAATGTCTTTAAGTCCCTTTAGGCCACTTTGCAGACTAACCTCGTCATTCAACATAGTTATATAGTTTATTTGTGTCACTAACACAATTGTTACTTTTATTGAATTTACAAAAGGTAAATTTGATATAAAAAACACTGACTTGGAGTTATTGTCATCTATACAATTCAATTTTTTAAGAAAGAAAAAAATCCATTTAGTAAATATATAATAGCTTTTTAGTTTTAGTTTGTCATAAAGGAAAAAGACTGCAAGAATACTAAAAATATACACGTTAGAATGTTAAGATTTCTTTCAAATGGGATATATATATATATTGATTTTCACATCATTTCACTTAACAACATAAAAATGGGGAAGGCATATCTTCTGATTATCTCTATATATTCCTGACTTAAAATTATACAGGCCATTCTTCAATTTAAGAAAGCTTGGAATAGATACATGATTTCTCTCTAACTGAAATAACTGTCCAAATAAATGTGTTTAAACTGGTCTGTTCACTTAAATTAAAGAACGGCTCCCAACTGATAGAAACGATTGTTCTAGCTGATATGCTTGATTGCACTGGTGGAAGCAATTACAAGGCCACAAGACGCCTGCCTTCCAATCACATTCTAACTGAGGGCAAGCTCAAATGTGACAGTATTGGATGAAGGGAGCCCAGAGTGAGAGACTACAAGAATGAAAAGCTAAGGTATAGGCCTCAAAAATAGCAACAGTAGCATACAGAAAATCAGAAATACATGTGTGTACGCTTGCACATAAGGATCAAAGTATACATTAATCAGAACTGAAAACATGGATTCCATTTTGCCCAGACTGAAACAATCACATTAGTAGATACTTGATGTGTGCTCTCTCTGCATCTTCTCTCATCTTATTCTTCTACGTTAAGCAAGGCTGATATTCTTTACTGCCGTGGTAATAGAGCTAGATGAGCTGTTGCAATTAATCTTCCAACTTTTATTTATAACAACAATTCAGTTTGCTCTTTTGGGTAAACACAGCATTGCTCAGGGTTCACTCATAACTGATTCCAAAGATCACTCATGAAAAGCTCAGATAACGATTTAGGGTATTAGGATCAAACCTGGTCCTCCATATGCAAGGTTTTAAATTTTATTTTTCATATTTGACTATGTATCTGACACTTTAAGATGTCAAAACTAATGAATTATTAAGATATCATATAAATTATTATATTTAGATTAAGAAAGTTAATTTTACTGAAGAAAAAAAAAGCGTAAGTGAGGGAACTTAAAGAGGGAAAGAGAGAGAGAAAAGGTGAAATTCATGTTCAAGAGAAAATCAGTGTTCAGAAGAAACCAAGCTATCCAGGGATAATATAAAATATCATTTTTTATTTTACACTTCCACAAACCTTCTAACCATACATACAAAACTACTATTATATTTTTAAGGAAACAATACTAATTTAATAATTAAATTTAAAAATCTGCTTGAGGTCAGTGGAAGTGATGAGTAGGGGAGAGTTTGGGCCATTCTGAACATGAATTGGGAGGTTACTATAGCTTTTACTGAAGAGGCAATAGGATATGAGTAATAAACTTGGGTTCTGCTTGTAAAGCATGCCGTCAGTTTATTAAGCCATTTATGTAGCTTGTTTGTATTTTTAATATTTTGGAAAACAATTCTTGTACCTCTTGTTGAATGATTTTTATACATTTTTCTTAAAGTAGTACAATAGATTTTACTCGTCAGATGATATTTATTTTCAAAAATTGGTTTAATGTTTAAAACATTTCTAAAACCTGGAGAAAGTAAAGTATATATGGTGCAGAATTAAATATGTAATTAGGCAAAGTTCAATTTCTGCCATTAGGTAACTTGTCATATTCAAAAGACCACTAATGTCTTTTCTTTTGTTTTATTAAGTACAGTGGTTAAAGTTATTTATGATTAAGTTTAAGTCATAAAATGTACATCATACTTCTCCTCTGAACGTTTCCTGCCACCAATATACAGTTTCCCAAAACCTCTTCCACTGGCTTGCCTTTTGGCAGACATTTTAATTCTTTTTGTCTCCCTCCACTTCTTACTTCCTCTCTCTCTTCTCTTTTCCTCCTTATTAACACTGTGGTTCTCACTATTATTAATGAAAGGGTATGTATGGTGCATATGACTTTATTCCCTCTTAGAGCCCCATTTTTTCCATAGTGATCAGTTCCTTCTATAATTGTCATAGAGTTTCTTTATCTATCAAAATTGCACAGCTCTACAATATGGCAAGCTTCGTACCATATACTGGTCCTTCTGGCCTTTGTCTCTATTGTCTATGGATATTATTACCAGACTGTATTTTCCTTATATCCCACATATGAGTGATATTATTACATGTCTAAGCTCTCCTTCTGACTCTTTTCACTTAGCATAATAATCAACATATTCATCCAAGTATAAGCAAACTTCATGATTTTATTTTCCTAACAGCTGCATAATATTCCATTGTGTGGCTATACCACCATATCTTTAGCTACTCATCTATTCTTGGACATATGAATTGTTTCCAGATTCTGACTATTTTAAATAGTGCTGTGAAGATTATAGGAAAATATAGGGCTTTTCTACATGGTGTTTTGGGCTTCCTAGCAACTATGGTAAGGCTGGATCATAAGGAAGCTTAATTTCAGGTTGTTTTATTTATTTTTTTTGAGGAATATCCATATTGTTTTCCACAAGGGACAGGCTAGTTTCATTTCAGCAGTGAATGAGAGTTCCTTTATGTCCACATTCATGCCAGCACTGGTTCTAGTTTATTGTGATATTTGTCATTCTCTATGGTGTGCTATGATACCTCAATGTTGTTTTAATTTGACACCTCAATGTTATTTTAATTTGACTCTCCATGAAGATTAGTGATATGGAGCAATTTTCCTGTGTCTTTTGGCAATCTATAATAATTCTTACATAAAATATCTGTTTATTCATTCTCCCCATTTTTGGATAGGCTTAGATTTTTTCTGCTAAATTTTATCATAACTTTCTATATCTTAGATATTAACCTCTTAACTGTTAGATATTGGGTGAAAAGATCATTAATTCTAATTGTCAGCATTTTACAATTAAACTTTTTCTAATACTAAACATTTTAAGAGGTAGAAGATGAATATGACCAAAGGTAATATATTCAAGGTAATACTAGTTTCATTTCCATCTTTCATTGGGAATATTGAATTTAGTAACAAAAATGGACATGAAATCAAACACAAAATATTTTCTAAATATAATTTATTTAAAATTTATTTAAAATTTGAAATCAAATACAAATTTAATTTTTATATGTTATAGTGGCTAGATAGTACAGAGGGGGAGGGGAAATGAGGGCAATTGCCTTGCACTGTAGCTGACCCCAACATTCCATCAAGTGTTGATTCCTTAGTCCAACAACAGAAGCCCAGAGCATTTCCAAAAAACACACATATTTTTTTCAATGTATAAATTGTGGATACAATAAAACATTTAAAATCTACAAGAAACTGCATTGTTAGAAATAGAAGTTTAGTAATAGCAACTTCATCTTTCCTTTTTCTTTTAATTGTTTTGCTGTTGCCTCTGGGCCATGCACAGTTGTCCTCTGGGCCTATAGTCAGGGATCATTCCTGGTAAGGGCTCATTCCTGGCAAATGCCTTATCTACTGTGCTATTGTGCTAGTTCTTTATTCCAACTTCAACTCCAAAATTTTATCAATTTCTTAAGAATTATTGTATCTCGTATGTGAATTCAGAAGCCATACATGTCCATTTAAATTAGTTTTTTTGTTTTTGTTCTTGTTTTTTTGCTCATAAGGAATTGACGTTTTCAGCATTTCTGTGTAGCAGTAAAAAAAAAAAAACTAGCAAAACTGAAATGTCAAAATACTGGTTTGTATATCAACAATTAAAATCCAAGCTAGTACTGATATGAAACACGAGATGCAGTAAGAAAGAACACTTTCATTTTATATTTAATATGATTCTTGCCTCCAAGCAGTAAAAATGAATAAACAATTCTGAAGTTTTCAGAAAATTCTAGTGAAATAAATATGGAGTCAGAAAGATGATGTTTCCAAGAAAATGTACACTGAATATAGCCTTGCTAGTAGGTCTCTGCAATGGACACTGATTTGAAACTTCCAAACTACAGGTACATTTTAAAATGGGATATTTCATAATTAGAGATATTAGAATTAGGATCATTCATTCTATTAAGGACCTCTGAAGCAAAAGGGTTATCCAACTCAGGACCTACAACTCATCTGTGATTATGTCTGAAGAGCAAGCATACATCTCAAAACCAAAAAAAAAAAATTCAAAAGCACCTTTTACTAACTTTTTCTAAGGCTTACTAACTATAGCATAGAGGGAAAGTTATCCCTAATACAATTACAATTGAGACAATAGATACAAACTCTCAAATGCCACTATCAAACATGAATGTTCTATTATAGCATGCTTTTACTCTTCAAAAAAAGATACTTCTACCTCATAGAAATCTAGAATAAATCAAATGTTTTTATATATACAATTAACTATAATTACTGTATTGAAGTTTTAAACACTTTTATATCCTTTCTCTAACTTATTTAAAGTTATAAAACTTTAAATCAGAAAATATTCTACAAATTTTCAATATACTCTATTCTTACTTGCATATTTGCTACTACCTACCTGTAAGCTAATGCCATGATCAATGTCATGTTTTTATGCCTATAAACAGCATT
The DNA here is from genome assembly GCF_024139225.1 of Suncus etruscus. Taxonomy (NCBI): domain Eukaryota; kingdom Metazoa; phylum Chordata; class Mammalia; order Eulipotyphla; family Soricidae; genus Suncus; species Suncus etruscus. The sequence continues at coordinate 26,999,896 of NC_064863.1, forward strand.
TTTGATAAATTGAGTTTAGTCTTATATTAATGGCATTATTCCCACTTAAAAATTTACTCTCTTGCTCAGTATTATGAAGGAAACTATTTTGTCCTATTATTAATGATATATCTTATTGTCTTTGACTTGACTTTTTGTCATAAAAAAGTTAATAGTAGATTTTGTGGGTTATTTTGTAGCAAAAATTATTTTTCAATGAAATAATTTTTATTTTGACCAAAGTGGATTACATATTTTTCACAGTAATATTTTAGGTACATAGTGATATTAAAATCAGGGGCATTGCCACCACAAGAGGTTTTGAGTTTTTGTTTTGTTTTGTTGTATTCAGGACTTCTCAGGTGCCACTCTGGCAGGCCTTATGGAATCATATGAAGTGCATATGATTCTCATACCAATTGGATCCTTATCTTCTATCAAACCTCAGTTCTTAAATCTACAAAGTATATATAACTACAATGCTTCTCAACTACTTTAGAGTGAGTGAGCAAGTAACTGCTTTTAAACACATCTTGGTTTTATTTATTTTTTCACTTTCCGAGAGCTCATTAAACTGTCTAACCCCTTACTTCTCTTTTCTAAGTAAGAAAATAGTCATATATATTATATGGATACAGGTTTTACATGCCAATAAATAACTTTCAATGACAAAGAATGTAAAGTGGATTGTCTCTAGATATAACTATTTGTAAAATAAAAAAGTTATACAACTGAAAAAGAAATAAGTCGGTTAAGGTCAAGTTCAAACCTTTCATTCTGTAACAGAAATGTAGAGGCCATATAAATCTTAAAGGGATATTTAAGGTAAAAATATAATACTACAGAGCTGAAATGATTACCTTTATAGTTATCAATTCTTTAGTTATTTACTTAAGTAACTTGCATGTATTGGGAGGTGAAAAGGAATCCAATGAGTAAAATATCGCTCATTGTTGTGTCCCAGATAAAAATACTATAATGCAAATGGACTATATGTTTTCTTAAAAATAAGAATAATCTTTAAAAAGAAAACCAGTTCACACTCATATAACTTTCCTCTTCAATGACCTAAAGTGTGTGTGGACCTAATAAATAGGAAACAAGGGATTTAGACTTGTGTACAATAGCAAGAGTTATGATACATATGGAATCAAATATAATAGTTTGCCACAGTAGGAAAGGCAGTAAGTAGATAAAATATAAAAAGTTGAAAGACAGGCCAAAGAACTAAAATATCAGGGTGGGTTCTTTTCTTGTATATGGCCAACCAGGATCTCTTCTCAGCACTCCCAAATGATCTGATAAATCTCATCAGGAGAATCTCTGATATCAGAGCTAGGAGTAAGGCCTAATCACCTCTAGAGGTGGTTCTGCAGAACAACAACAGAGAAAAGAAAAACTTGCTTTGCATGCATTAATTGTTGAACAGATGTCTTTGTAGAAAAATTTTATGGGATATATTAAATAAAATATCAAGCTGGGCATATGAGTTCATTCTGAAAATCACAAAATTTCCTCAAATTGAGAGTAGCAGATTTATTTAAAGAAATTATAATCTTAGGATGATAGAATGGTGAAATGATACTTATTAGTCAGAAAAGAGCATACAGAGACAATAAGGCAATAAAAAGTATGCTAAAGAAATAATAAAAATATCAAAAATGCATATATCTGTACTTATGTGCCTGCAAAATTTTTCATATAAATACAAGTTTTGAATTAATTTTGAGACAAGACTATATCCTTAGAGAACCTGTTTTCTGAATGGCCTTAATAAACAATAAATTCCACAGCATAATTTTGGGGGAAAAGTTATCATTTTTCTTTTTATTTGAATGTGAAATCAATCTTTCAATATTTCTATTGCTTAATAATCAAGAAGGTGAATATAGACTCACTTTGATTAATGGGTTTTAAAAACACAATAATAATGTTGTCTAACTTGAAACATTATTCCATCATTCAGCCATGTGCTATGGTTTACGTTTCAGAAATAGAATTTGAAGGTCAGAATAGGTTAGATGAAGGACAACGGGAAATAGACTTATATATCCTTCTTAAAATTGACTTCAACTCTAAATGCTAAAAAATAGAGCGACATTTTAGAGGCCAGAATTAGTCATTGTTAAGGTGGGAAATAGGATTCCTTATGATCCAGATAGAGCACATTTCCCACCTCATCATTTATATTTAAAAAATCCTTAAAATAGGGCCTGAATGGGCCGGAGATATAGCACGGAGGTAGGGCATTTGCCCTGCCTTTGGAGGGACGGTGGTTCGAATCCCGACATCCTATATGGTTGTCCCGAGCCTGCCAGGAGCGATTTCTGAGCATGGAGACAGGAGTGACCCCTGAGCGCTGCTGGGTGTGACCCCTGCCCACAAAAATAGGACCTGAATTGGCAGCACAGTGGTAGGGCATTTGCCTTGCAAGCAACTGACCCAGTATGGATGAGGGTTTGATACCTGGCATCTCATCCCAAATAGTCTCCTCACCCAGGAGCGATTTCTGAGCACAGAGCTAGGAATAATCTCTGAGATATGAATGGTTTGACACCCACCCAAATAAAAATATAAATGTTTCTTGAAATAGAACTCAATATGCACAGAATTTCATGATTTTGAATTTTTATGCAATGGATGTTATTATTTTTTTTTTACAAGTTCAGACTCAATTCAGTGATCATGGTCATAAAATGATGCTTACTCAAGGTACCTCCTTTCTGTTCCCATAGCACACAGCCACATTTTCATGTTTAATACCCATACCATCCGGTTACATTAAATGTACACCATGACAGGAAAGATAGTTCAGCAGGTAATGTGCTTGCCTTGCATGAGACTGACCTGGCTTTTATCCCCACCCCACCGCATGTAAGATTCCTTGAGACTCTCCCTGGAGTGAACTCTGAGTGCAAATTTAGGAGTAAGACCTGACTTTGCCAGATATACCACCCCAAAAAAGCTACAACAACAACAAAGTATATTGATAAAGATCATTAAGCATACAGATTGTTCAAATGCATTTACATCAGTAGGATTCAAATAGGAAGGTTGAAAGTGTGATTCTCAATAGGTATTTTATTTTTTCAGAATGAACAAATGAATGCATCAATTAAAAAGTATAAAATGTATGTAGCTAGAGCCAAAAATCAGGTGGAAAGCGGAAATATAGTGAGTAAATGATCAGATTGAAAATCCTGTATGTAAATATGTAAGTTTATGTGTTACATACATCATCTAGTCCTGATGATTTTTGCTCAACAAAAGCTGAAGAATAGATATTTCAGAATGAAATATATTCAATACTAGGGAGATTAACATATTTTCCTGGGTATTTTATTTACATTTAATAAAAGCAGGAGTGGTAAGTTTGAGAAAAACTGTGAGCCAGATTGTACTTTTCTTTAGTCAATCATAGGAGAATAGAAATAAAATTAGTTAAAAATAGGCATTGCATTTATCATGAACAAAATTATGAAAAATAGTTTTACATTTTTCTTTTCAATCAGTGACTTCTTTCAAAGAATAGGACCCGAAGGAGATGTTTATCTGTCTTGAAGAAAGCAATCTCCCACTGGTGGTTAATCAATACACAAGTACAGCAATCCCTTTATGGAGCTTTCACAGGAACATGGCTTAGCTTAAGATCTAACTGACATTTTGGAACCCTGCTAGGGATTTAATATCAGACTCTCTGGATCCATTTTTCCTTGTAATATAAAAATTACTCAACTTTACCAATGGGCAGATAAGGCTAACATATTAAATCTTTTTTCCACCTGCTGTGCTATAAACATGCTTCTTTGCCTCTTTGCAAAGAACAGATGCTTTAGGCGGGCAGGGTCAATAGAAAACCATCATTTATAAACTACTCTACCAGAAATTTATATCACATTTATTAATTTTATCACAGCCTCACAGTCTTTTTCTGCTTCTGCCTATGGGCGGTTTTACTTAGCTGTTCAAAAGAATATTCACACACGTCTTATCTCTTAATTAACTTACCAAGAGTAATGCTATTAAATATTTACACAGGGTCTTTAAAGAATTATATATATATATATATATACCCACATAACTTTTAATTTAGTATAAAGTTTCATTCTATAAAAAACTTGTAAAATTGATAATATCCTAAACAATAGTTTAAATTTCCAAGGGAATATTAAAGTCTTACTGTCCATTGGGTCTCTCTCAATGAGATAGATGATTTCTCCTCACTTTTTCTCATATTTTATGTTGAAGGGTACAAATTATATATGTATTGAATAATTCTCAATTCAGTTTCTTTAATCTGCCAGTGAACTATAAACTTGACACACTCAGATTCTATTTGTCTGCTGTTCAAATTATTTTAGAATAATAAACATAATAATAAAAGAAATAACTATAAATTTACAGAATATATTATGAATAGTAATTAAAGAATGGGGACTATTTTATTCCTCAAGCATTCTTGTTTATCCTTTCCCTAATATATTTTTATTATCATTAAAGATTCATGAGTATATAAATTACTAGAAATAATTTTGCTAACTAATTTGTTGTGTGTAATTGATGTTCATAAAATGCTAATTGTAATTTATGCGTATTAACATTGATTATGACAAAATAAATAGGTATTTTATAAAATTTAACTACATATACAAATATATATTATTCAAATATTTATTAATACATATGTTTAGTAAAAAATTGTTTCATGATTTATTTTTATACCTCCTTACCATTTGATACATTGAAAACTGCCAGGAATGATTCCTGAGTACACCACCAGAAGTAAGTCCTGAGTAGAACTGGGCATCACCCCCTAAAAACAATATGTGTACCACTTTTATCATACTCTCATGTTTTTATTTTCTGCTGATTTTCTTTTAGATTTATTAAACCCATAGTTATTCTTTTCTAGTGAACTTTTGGGGGATTTACTCACATCTAGTGATGCACAGAACTTACATTGATTCTGTAATCTGGTGTTACTTTCCTAAGTGGTCAGGAGACAATACGCAGTGCCATGAATTTGAACTTGGGTTAGCTGCATGCAATGCAACGTCACCTTCTTTACAGTAACTTAGATTATAATGGAGAGCATAGAGAGAGAATTACTCTTACCTGGCGTGCAGCCAACCTTTCTTGAAACCCTAAGCACAAACCAGAAAATAGCATTGACCATTGCTGGGTTTGTCACCCACCAGGTAAAAAGAAAAAGAAATATGCCATTCACTTAGGCATTTCTAGATTATTTTTATTGAGGTAATATCAGTTCACTAGGTTATAAATATTTGTATATTTTAGTTACACGATTATACACTAATAATAATGTGCAGGTAATCTTGTGTTTCTGTCTTTTTTATATATGATATTTGTTTACCTTCAAAATGGCAATATTTGTTATATTTGTTCATTATAGTCATCATAAGAGAAAAATGACTCCAAATTTCTGACTCAAATTTTCAGCGAATATGTTCTATAGTCATAAAGGTACTAACATACTCTGTAGTCTTCTGTGTAGATTCTTTAAAATGAAGTCATCTTTGCATTCATGATCATGATTTTAAAAAATCTCAATTTTTTCTTTGGTATTCATACAATACCATAAAATAATGTATAATTAATATTTCTACCTTAGGAAAACTCACTGTTTTTTTTGAGTCTGTGACAGATAAAACTAATAAATTGTGCAACTATATACCTTTCAGAATTTCTCTACTGCCTTTCCCCAAAATAGGTTTAATATTTATTTAATTATCTTTATAATAGAAAAATGTGAAAATTCAAAGAATTCTGAATTATTGTATGTTTGTCAATATATAAGTTAATATGCCAGCTTCTAAAGTTCTGAAAAGTTGATTCTGATAACATTATTCTTACTTTCCATGTAATAAACAGGAGTCTAAATTTAGAATAGCTGTTAATTTATAAAATTTAAATGTTTTCTTCTTGTAAATCTACACTTTGGAGAAATAAATAACTAAATGTAACAAAACATTTTTAGAAATTAATTAAAGATACACTATAATTGGGCTGCATTCAAGAACAATACAAGTATTCAGTTGATCATATGTTCAACAGGATGTAAAATCCTTTTCTCAGATTAGCAAAGTCAGTTGAATTCACAAATAAGATTCTCATCTACATCATTGTAAATGCACTGCCAAAGAGTATTTACAAATATACCCTTTAGTTTGAAAACACGGTTAAACAATGCAACAGTTTCTGTTCTCTGTATCAATTCTATTTATCTTCAGTTACTCATTTGTTCTCTAGTAGCATATGATCAAACACACACACATTGAGTTGTGATAACAATTCTGAAATTCACATCTGAAAACATAGATTCAATTTTTTTATTTCATATTAATTTGTGTTCCTATTTTTATATATTTCAGTCATAAATACTTTCTTTAGATCTATCAATAAAACCATTCTGGGGGCTGGAGCAGTGGTACAAGCAGTAGGGAGTCTGCCTTGAACGCACTAGTCTAGGACGGAACTTGATTTGATACCCCGGTGTCCCATATGGTCCTCCAAGTCAGGAGAGATTTTTGAGCCCAGAACCAGGAGTAACTCCTGAGCATCACCAGGTGTGGCCCAACAAAATCGAAAAAAAATTCTGATGACTATTATACATGATTAATTTAAAATATTATATATTTTATAATATTTCATTTCAAGATATGCTGATTTTTAGAGAATCAAAAAAAACATTAATTTTTTTGAAGATGAGAAATTCAAATGCCTTAAACACATTCCTTGCACAAACTCAGCCTCAAATCCAATCTCTATGGTTCAACAGACCAAAAAATGCAAAGCCTAAAGGAACACATTCTAGGATGAGCACAGAAATGTCAGCCCTGAGTCTGGTTTCCACATAGAGCACGGATGGTCCAATTTTAAAAAAATAAAGTTATAAATACTTGTATTATCATGGAGACATACTGTATACTGACAAGAACACAAAAAAACTCATTTTAAATTACCATAGGTTGTCTTGACTATGGGGCTAACGTAACTTGCCTATTGTGTTAGCCAAACTGTACTTTCAACAGTTTTACTCCAGCTTAAGGGATGAGAGAAAAATTAAGTGATAAGAAGAAAGGATGGTTATTTTTTAAATCCTAAGGAAGCAATCTGATAGTAACAAAAGATAACATTCAATTTTAACAAAAAACACATGCTTTAATCCTTTATTCATGACTAATAAGAGTGTCATTGCATATATCTTAAACTTCCACTGATTTTTAAAAATCACTCATTGATAGCAAAGTAATATTGTATAACTTCAAAAAACAAGCAATTTGTATTTATATATAAATATATAACTGGTATATTTAGTCATAATAATATTTGGTATGTTATTGAAATGCAAGATCTGATCATCTTTTTTGTTTGTTTATTTTTTGTTTTTAGGCCACACCTGGTGATGCTCAGGGGTAAGGCCTGGCTATGTGCTCAGAAATCACTCCCGGATTGTGGGGACCATATGGGACACCAGGAGATCAAACTGCGGTCCATTCTAGGCTAGCGTGGGCAGGGCAGGTGCTGTAGTGCATATGCCACTGCTCCAACCCCTAGATCTGATCATCTTGAAACTAGAATATTAGAGAAAGTTTTAGCTAGAGGTATTGCATATTCATAGGTGCTTGTGTAAATGGTCATAGATGATCTAAATTTTAGAATCTTTTCATCTCTCACTCTAAGAAAAAACTTGTTACAAATTATTATATACACATCAGTTTGAATTGTTTTAGTCATTCAAATATCCAATCTAAAGTTCTGTTATTGAGAAACAAAGATTAGTCCTCTTTGCTCTAATTCTTCATACGCAGATTCTATGAATAGGCTGTTGTCTTTTCTTTTCAAATTTTATTTCATTGAAATCATTGTAATCTAAAATATTCTCATAGTTTAATAGTTGAATATCAGATATACAGTGAATCACGTCCATTCCCACCACCAGTGTTGACCCCCTCCACAATTGATCCCAGAGTGCATTCTATCTCGCCACAATTTGCCCACTGGCCTTCCAGTTTAACAGGTCCATTTAAGGTTAGATTGTTACATTTTAGGTCACTTGATTCTATTTTTGTGGAATTTGGCTTGGATATTTTTTTCTTTTATGCCCTACCAATACACCTGATACTAATTAGCTCCTGGCCCCATCCTTTCTTTTTTCTTTTCTTCTTAATTTTATAGAAATATACATACATTTGAGGTAAAACTAAGTAATATGTGTCCCAAGGTTTTGTAAAAAATGTGGCAGCCACTAGTTAAAAGATAAAAAAAAAGAAAAGAAAAAGAAAAAAGAAAAAAATATAAATGTGTGGAAATTTTTTTTGCATAGGCCCAGAAACTTAAAAAAAAAAGCTTTAGCCTAGAAACAGAGAGACCCTATGTAGGAAGTATCCTGCCACAGACCAACTATAGGTTCTGGGAATACTAAATTTAATAACCTAAGTCTTAATGATCCTAATAAAAGTTATTTTCAATCATAGTTATCACAGTCAAATTTCTGGAATTAGATATTTTGGTTTTTTGCACAGATCTTATATCAAAGTCGTGCATCACAGGGGGTCTTCTGCTTTCATCTCACTGTTAGGTGGAGATGCAGGGAAACTTGCCCTGAAAGCAAGTTGTTGTTATTTCAAGTCGTCAAGGTGTCATACAAACCCACTCTGAATCAAGTCAGTACTAGGGTAGCACTAGGACCTTCCTGGGTAGAGGTTCCATTCCTGGTGCTATTGCAGAAAACTATGCCAGTTCCAAAAGTTCAGGGGTAAAAGGTCAATATCTGATCAACTGAAACCTAAGTCAAGTCACTGTGACAAATTTCAGAGTAAAAGGCTTCTCTGAAATATAAAATCTTTGAGTTTATATAGATAGATATACATAGATAGATGATATAGATAGATAGATAAATAGATAGATAGATAGATGTTACATAGATAGATATTAGATGATAATGTGTATCTGTATCGAAGATTTCCTCATTTTAGTGTGCTTATGCAAAAAAGAACTTTGACACATAATACTATTGGTGCTTATGGGGTAAAAATAACAAATTAAACAATCCCTATAACCTGAAATAACATGAACTAACATGAACTCAGTACCCAAGAAAAACTTATCTACTGAATTTTCTACTAAACTAATCTAGAAAGGAATGGGAAAAACTATATTTAATAAGAAAATATACAGAAATAATTATTGTGTGTTTTTGCCAATAAGTATGTGGATAATTATTTTGACTGAATATATACCTTGAAATCAAATTTTTAAAAGAAAGCAATAAATTTTAAGAAACTATCAAATACTTCATGAAAATAGTAAGAACTAAGTATGTCTTCTGTAGTTATATCTAAGATATATTTAGTGCTAGAAATAGAAAGTGATAAATGCATTATGACAAACATAGTGATCTATTTAGTGTGGCTACAATGTAGGACATATGTAGACTGTAGAGATAAATCAGGTGAGAATAGTAAGTTGAGAAAAACTTAATAAGGACTTTGCTAGCTGAGGAGTTTGAATATCATATGATAAAAAGGAAATATTGTCATTTCTATAGCAAAGAACTTGTTGAAAATTATACTAAGTGAAATTGAAGCTTCTGCTTTAATAATTCCTATGTTTTCTATAAACTGTTATAAATTTCAGAGCTTTTTATATGCTGTTATTTATTAAGTATTATGAAAATGTCTCACAGTATTACTCAGTAATCTATACTGTCCTTTAAATGACTGCCTATTTTATATTCTTGACATTTTGTGGAAAAGTACTTTATTATATGCAAAATATTTATCAATAGCCTACTGAAACAATATCTCATTGTCAGTGAAAGTAATAATAATGAAATATAAACTCTATCATTTGTGTATATGATTGCCTTGGGAAAATTTTCTGAGGCTATGCATTAAAATTAGATGGTTACATAAATAGCGAAAATGCAACAAGTGAAAATAATTTCATCCTGATTGCTTTGAAATACAATCAACATGATGAAAGAATGACCTTCAAAAATGTATTTGCAGCTAATGTTATAAATGGAAAAACCAATACATAAAGTCTGCCCTTTGATTGGCATATTTTTTGACACAGAAAATGAATACATTGGAATGCATCTATCAACACATAGTCATGTGTTTAAACAAATAGCTATTTACTGTATATTTTAATCATTTTAAATTATGTATATGTGACTTTATAGAATGTGATTTTAAGATAAAGGCAAGAGTGATAATACAAAAGAAAAGACACTAGTATTGCATGCAATCTATTCGGTTTGTTCTGTATATTGCTTAAAGTACCCCTAGCACTCCCAGGAGTCATCTCTGTGTACAGACTGTTAGTCATTAGCATAGATATCTATGGTTCACCCCTAACAATTTAACATATAAATTATCCTGATTTGGAACATTATTTTAATCTCAGTTGGACCATGTCAATGCTTTAACATATCCATCAAGTGTTTAAGACAGAATAAAAAGACTTATAGATGAGCCATTCTCATGTTATTCTTCAAACAAAATTGTAATATTATTTGAGATATAGATCTTAACCTAGATAATATAAAAGATTGATAAAGTAACAAAATCTAGACTTATGATGGAGAAATGAGAAGTAAAAGGATGGCGCATTTCTTACAGACCGTTGGTTTTTTACTTTTTCTTTATAAACAGCAATTCATATTAAGTAACAAAGCTAATATGAACTAATCATACTAAGTAGAATGAATAAACACATTTTTAGACCAAATAAAACCTTACTGTATTGGAACAGAGCTAGGCAAGCTTTCTCCCAAAGATGCTAGCATAAATATTTAGGACTTCATGGAATCTATTACATCTTGCACTACTACTCCATTGTGGTTATAGCTAAAGAAGCTGAGTTAAGCAATCCAGTAATGAGCTTTGTTGTCAGGAGAGATGAAGTCATGAAATTTTCTTATACATGGATGTACACGGAATCTATTATGCTGAGTGAAATAAGTCAGAGAGAGAGAGAGAAAAACGCAGAATGGTCTCACTCATCTATGGGTTTTAAGAAAAATGAAAGACAACCTTGTAATAATAATTTTCAGACACAAAAGAGAAAAGAGCTGGAAGTTCCAGCTCACCTCAGGAAGCTCACCGCAAAGAGTGATGAGTTTAGTTAGAGAAATAACTACATTTTGAACTGTCCTAATATTGAGAATGTATGAGGGAAATGCAGAGCCTGTCTAGAGTACAGGCGGGGGTCGGGTGGGGAGGAGGGAGACTTGGGACATTGGTGATGGGAATGTTGCACTGGTGATGGGTGGTGTTCTTTACATGACTGAAACCCAAACACAATCATGTATGTAATCAAGGTGTTTAAATAAATTAAAAAAATTTTAATTTCAAAAATAATTGAAGATCATCACTTCATAAATATTATTTTGTATCCTAAATACACACTGGAAGATTCTTAGTAGATCCTATAAAATTTGCATTTACTAACTTCACATCTAGAAAAGTTTCTGTATAGAAAATTCCTCACTCTAACTTATAATACTATATATTTTAAAAATATGTGAAAGTTTTTTTCCTTCTCATACACAAACTAAAAAATATAGTTTAATTGAGAGATATTTTTAACTATACTTATATCTAAATATTGAATATTTACCATATTCAAATGGGACATGCATGAGATGGGTGCTTAATTAATATTTATTGAGTAATTATTCAAATAAGATATATTTTGACCTAGAATTATATTGTTTTCTTCTAAGTCTTTTCTTCACACATAAAGAGTACATGATAAATCTTTGGAGCTTAAGAAAAAGTGTCTTTGATTTCAGACACAAAAGGGAAAAGAGCTGGAAGTTCCAGCTCACCTCAGAAAGCTCACCACAAAGAGTGATGAGTTTAGTTAGAGAAATAACTACATTTTGAACTGTCCTAATATTGAGAATGTATGAGGGAAATGCAGAGCCTGTTTAGAGTACAGGTGGGGGTCGGGTGGGGAGGAGGGAGATTTGGGACATGGGTGATGGGAATGTTGCACTGGTGATGGGTGGTGTTCCTTTTATTACTGAAACCCAAACACAATCATGTATGTAATCAAGGTTTTTAAATAAAAAAAAAAAATTGATGGGCTAAAAAAAAAAAAAAAAAAGAAAAAGTGTCTTTCTAAAAGTTTCTTAATTTCTATTTGCTTTTCTTCATTTTGAGGAAAAATGCAAAACAGACTTTTACATAAGCAAATATATTGGTTATATCAAAGATTTTGCATTACACAATATACATGTTACATGTATATATAATAAAACTATTAAGAGATAATATCTACACAATGCAAAATTTGATTAATTAAAAAATAAAAATATACCTTAAAATATTATTAAATACCTTTTAGATTTATATATAAATTATGAAAGTTCACATGATATGAAAAGGAAATAATTAGGCATATCATTTTTAAATTGATTTTTTTTACAATGATCATCTTGATTTTTCTATTTGAAGTTAGAAATATAACTTAGTGGTAAAGAACACATCTCAGGTGTATAAGGATATAGTTTTTATGCTTGACACCATTAAAAATAAAATAAATTAGATGGTTTTATTTTTGTATTATATTGTGTACCAAGATTATTTTCTCTTACTAATATTATTTTGGCTCTTTAATTTACAATACAAATGAGAATACTAAGATTAATGAGACCAGTAAAAATAATGAAATGAAGAAAACAAAGCAAAGCCCATTTTATTCACAAAGGCAATAAAATAAATGAAAAAAGAAATCTAATGCCAAAATAATACCAAATTTGATACCCTGAAAATAAATTTAAAACTTGCAAAAGTGAAGAAAATATATAAAAATAGGAAAGCATTACTATGTTTCTAAAATAAAGCTTAATTGAATTTTAATTTATTCTCTTGTCATGCCCCAATTCTCATCTTAAAAGACATTAAGGGTAAGATCCAAGATTCCTGTACATATGATTAATATTATACTAAAAAAGACCTTAGTCTGTGACATATATGGTTGCATATTTTGACCTGATACTAAAAGATTTACTTGGTTTATTTAATTTTAAAGGATCAGAGATTTGTCAGTCAAAACTGAGCCTCTATAGTTAAATCTACTTGAATTAAATAATAATAGTAAAAATAATAGAAAGATAAAAGTCTGGGTAAGAAGAAATTTAAGAAAGTGATTGAAAATAATTAAGATTTTGAAGATATCTTTTCTATTCTGGGGATCCAAAATAAAATCCTAAAATAACAAATGCATATTATAACCTAGAGAAATGCTCAGGAAAGTCCAGTTATGGACCTTATATTTCAGTGTACTTGATCTTCAGACTTCATACAAGAATAAATGGTGATGAAAAGTCATGGATAAAATAGCAATATTATTTAAAATAGAGAGGTATTAGTCAGAGAGAGAGTATAGAGACATTTGCCTTGCAGGCCACAGGCCTGGGTTCAATATTCTGCACACTATAAAGTCCCTCCCTCAAATTTTACCAGGAATAATTTCTTATATCAGATATAGGAGTAAGCCATAAGCACATCCAGGTGTAGCCCCCCAAAACTAAACAAAATAATAAAATGAAAGTTATTAGAACAGAAACAGTCATAAAGACTAATAAAATAACTTTAAGAATTCTGAAATAAGAACTTATAAATGTGGACACTTAATTTTTCACAAGCAAACTCCATAAACTAGATAAAAGTGAAACTCTTGGGGCTGGTGAGGTGGTGCTAGAGGTAAGGTGTCTGCCTTGCAAGTGCTAGCCAAGGAAGGACCGTGGTTCGACTCTCCGGCGTCCCACATGGTCCCCCGAAATACCAAAAAAAAAAAAAAAAAGTGAACTTCTTTAAAAGTCATTGCAAAAAATCGTCTTTTATATAAAAAATTAATTTTTAACAGTAATTAACACAATAACAAAAATAAAAACAAATTGGAGTAAAGCTTGGAATTTAGAAAGGGAGCTATAATATACACAAAACAATGCATGGGGGATGAATTTAGGATCTCTACATAAGTGATGTTTTTGGAAACATAACCTCAATGACAAGAAAAAAAAAGAATAATAGAGTGTTTATATCACATAAAAAAGCTTTTATGCAATTAAAGAAATACCAAAAACACTAAGAGATGACAACCTAAGATCTGAATACTATATTTTCAGACTTAACATACAAACAAGAAAATCACTTCAAAATTTAAAGAATATGAACAACTAAGTAAAGCAATCCTATAAATTATTATTAAACTGCCATATATATACTTCACAAATGAGGATATACAAATGAATGATAAACATGCCAAACAAGTGTCTTGGGGCAAGACACTTTTGGTCTTTTGGTCATTATTGCTCGTCTTGCAAAGGATTCTTGCACACCTTTGACTCTAGTCTTTTGTTTGTTTGTTTGTTTGTTTTTTGAGGGGTCACACCCGGCAGGGCTCAGAGATTACTCCTGGCTCTAGGCTCAGAAATCTCTACTGGCAGGCTCGGGGAACCATATGGGAAGCCGGGATTCAAACCGATGACTTTCTGCATGAAAAGCAAACGCCTTACCTCCATGTTGTCTCTCCTTATCTCTGGTTTCATATATGGTACTTTTAATACTGCCTGAACATAAAGCCAGGAGCAAGTTCTGAGTACTACTTGTTGTGGTCAAGCTGTTCAAAAAGAAAAAAAAATACTTATTTTGACCGAAAAGTAAATCAAAACTGTAAAGACAACTCCTTCTGGCAAAATTGATCTATGAAAAATATTAACACAAGGGTTGGCAAGGATATGGAGGGGAAGAAACTGCTGTACTATTGATGAGAATTCAAATTGGTACAGCCTTATGTAAAAAATGTGTGAAAACTTTAAAACAATAAAAATAAAAAAATTTTTATGATCCAAAAATACTAATATTTAACATTTATGACAAGGGCATAAAATAAATTTGAAGAAATATTAATTTGAAAACAACTATTTTAGAGAAAATGTTTTCATTATAAACAAAGTCTAAATGCTTATTGGTTTATTCCTATACTATAAAATAGTCATACTATGAATATTCAGGGTAATACACTGACATTTAAAAAACCTAAATGATGACTTTTCAAACATTTTTGTGTTTCCATAAAAATTTTACATTGCTTGTTCTACTATCATGAAAAGTAATATTAGTGATTTTAGATATTTCAGTAAATCTGTACATAATTTAGGCAAGTTATCTATTTTCATAGTTTTTCTTTAAGTTCATTAATATTTATGTATTTTAATTTAATTTTTTCATCTGTTTTATTTTTCTTTGGGGCATATCCATTAGTGCTCAGGGCTTACTCAAAACTCTGTGATCAGGATCCATTCCTAGTGGTACTCAGAGAAAGATTTTGTGATGATTGGGAGAGAACTAATTTCTTTCCCTCTACAGGGAATGTATTCTATGTACTGCATATTTGCTCCATTACATGTTTTATTTTATTTTATTATTCATTTTATTTTAAGACAATGCATCAAGTAGTTGACATAGTTGATAATAAACACTTGTTTATAGTTAAGTAAGAGCAAGTTATTTAAAAAGAATAGAAGAAAAAGGAAGAAATGAATTAAAGTTTTAAGAAAAATAAAAATAAAAAGTACAGTACATATGTGAAAATTATTGTATCTCTAATGAAACCATTTATACAATGGAAGGTTTTTGAAAGGTCTTCTTGTTAGCTCTCTATTATGTTAAATTAGTGTGTTCCTATAGGGATGATAGCATCAAACAAAAGAAATTATCCAGAAATTCAAAGAACTATTACTATTAACTGATACTGCCTGACTTTTCAGAAAAAAAAAAAAAAAGATATGTGTGTGTGTGGGGGGCGGTGGTTACTCATGTCACTTCAAAAAGCCCAGCTATATCAGCAAAAGTACTGGCATAATTAAAATTTGGTCAGATTGGTGTCTCTAAAGGGAATTGCTGAGGGTTGATGAGGCAGAGCCATTGGGAAATGGTGATTCTGGGTAGTTGGCGCAGCAGTATAGCTTTGACAGGGTAGGGGCTTAGCCCAAACTCTCCTGAGATGGCCAGCTTTCTTCTGTGTGGCTGATGTACACATAGTTTTTCATGGCTTCGTTTAAATCTTGTTTGAGAAAAGAGCAAATATATGGAGCTGGCCCTAATTGAAAATTCCATGTTTTATTTTAAGAATGTTTTGGGAACAGACAATAGAGTGGGTAGGCATTTGCCGTGCACGGGGCCTATCTTGGTTTGATCCTGGTCAACTGTTTAGTTCCACAACTATCAGGAATGATCCCTGAGCCAGAGCAAGAGTAATTTCTGAATGCAGCAAGGTGTGCTACCTACAAGAAAATCACAATGCTTTATTGTATTTCTATAAATGTTTTTATTTTGTAGTGAATGTTTTCCAATAAACAATTTTTAACCAGATTTAATTTCTGATACTTTTAATGATGCAATTGTAAATGGAAAGTTTTTTTTTATTTTTCTCTAATTAATTGGTGCATATGAAATGCCAACAACTTATATAAATATTGATCTTACATTTTATTGAATTAGTTTCTAATAGAGATTTTAGTGGAGTATTTACCATATTTTTCTCTTTATAAGACACAGACAGCCCACAAGGCTGAAGTATATTTACAATACATCAGACCACAACCTGTTAAACATATTTACCTAACATTTTTTATCAAAAAATTAAAAAAACATGATTCAAATATTTTTGGTTAACATAAAAAAGTCCCCTGCAGTCAGGCTGCAGCTACAAGTGGCATTCACTCTATAAGTTGCACAGATATTTTCCCCATCTTTTGGGGAGGGTATCTTATGGTATGAAAACTATGGTAGATAGTTCTATGCTAGTTCTAATGTATGCCATTTAAAAAGTTTTACATTTTTATTAGCTTTATGATTTTTTATATTTTCTTGCGATAATAACCTGGCAAGAATTTTAAAGTTGAATTGAAATATGGTGGCAGGATTAAATT
Source organism: Suncus etruscus (assembly GCF_024139225.1). Lineage (NCBI taxonomy): Eukaryota > Metazoa > Chordata > Mammalia > Eulipotyphla > Soricidae > Suncus > Suncus etruscus. Next base: position 27,016,850 of record NC_064863.1, read on the forward strand.
TATATTTTTTCATTAAGATTTTAGAGTAGCATGTTTCAATTTCTTACCTTTTATATACTTCTAAATGTGAAGTTTTATATACGCCCTTACCTTTGCACAAGTATGCTCCTTTTCCCTCCAATTTATTTAGAATATATCATAAATAGATGTTGACTTTGGTAAGCTTATAATGTCTAATTATATATGTATTTTCATGTAAAAGGCCACATTTCATCTCTAAAATGCATACCAATTATCATGTATGAATTTATTTGTTTATTTATTTATTTCCTGTTGAATGTTATTTTCCAAGATGATTTGAATTTAAAATCGCCCTAATCTTCACAAAAGTATCTCCAAAAAGAAGAAAAATATTGGAACACTCACACTTGCAATTTTGAAAACTTACTTTAAAACATAATTAAAACACTGTGAAGCTGGAATCAAACTAGCATAAAAATACGTTATGAAACAGCTACAATTCAATATCAAAAAAGACAATCTGGAATTATGCTAAACTATGTCCTTGTCCTTTTAAACTCCATACTTTAAAGTTTATTCTCCAGCACCTTAGATGAAACTTTATTTGGAAATAACATCATTGTATGTTATTATGTAAAGTTATATATTGATATCTTTTTTCCTCTAACACGAGGTAACAGGTGTCCTTAAGATAAAAATATAACAGGTGTCCTTAAGATAAAAATAAATGACTTCAACAAAAACATGCATATAAAGGAAAATCATATGAGCACAAAAACAGAAATATCTGCAATAAATTTATATCTAGCAGAAGATAACTAGCACAGAACGCTCCCTAATTGTCTTCCTGAGTAACCCAAAAGGCCAGTAAATTTAACTTTAGATGGCAGTATCCTTAAGGAGTCTTATCAAACTAAAACACAGTGCATTTTTTTCAGTTACTTTGTACTGCTATAACAAAAGTACTATATCTTGGATAACTTAAATAACAAGTATTTAGGGGCTGGAGGAGTGGTGCTGTGGTAGGGTGTGGGAGACGGAGCCTGATTCAAGCCATAAGTTTGCTTAGCCCCGAGCCAAAAAGAAACTCTGCAAATAAATTTAGCCCGACACACAGAATCTGGCTTAAACCAGATTCCTTAACCTTTCCATGGAACCTGTTTTTGTAACTGCTCTCAAAAACGTAATTATAGATAGGTTTTTGTAAGGTTTAAACTGTAATCCTTATTGCTTGCACAAAAGAAAGATCTATTAAGGATTTACTTCCCCTCCCCCCATCCTGCCAGGTTCCTCCTTATCCTTCCCGCCATCAAAATGTGTCTATGCTCCCATTGGTTAAAATCGTTGTACCTGTACAAATCTGATTGGTTTAAGTTTCAATCCTATGTTGCTGCTCCTCCCACTGAAGCAGGGCATAAAAACCCTCCTCTCTCCCTCAATAAACCTCTTGACTGGCTTGCGTCACCCTGAGCACTTTATTAACTTCTGCAGCTTAATTTTCTAGGTGTTCACAAAAGAGCTTATTAACACTTATTTGTATTCGCCTTCTACCTTCTGTCCTGGTTGAGAGAAAGCTGCTGGCCGGAAATCTCTCCCATAAAAGGGCAGAAGCGGAGGCGGGTACAGTAGGGCATTTGTCTTTGCAAATGACTGACCTGGAAAGGACTTCAGTTTAATCACCAGAGATCCATATGGTCCCCCAAGCCAGGGGCAATTTCTGAGAGCATAGGCAGGAATAAACACTGAGTGTCACAGCCAGGAGTAAACCCTGGGTGTGGTCCCCCAATACAAATAAAGACCATAATTTTATTTTATATGTTTTGGGGGTTATACCTATAAGTGTTCTGGGCTTATTCCTGTTTAAGGCTCACTTAACTAAGGACACTCCTGGTAGGGTTCAAGACCATATGGGTTACCAGGGTTGAAACCCAGGTTAGCTGTGTTAAAGGAAAATAACTTTGCTGCTCTACAATCTCACTGGCCTTGAGAATTTATCAAAATTTTTTTTCTATAGATATACAACTTTATTTCATAACATTGAGTATTTTTAAAAGCTAAGTATTTGTGTTATATATTTTACTAAAATATATACATGGTCATAAAAATAATCAAAGATGATTTATATAATTATTAATTAGGGAACTGTGAATTAAAACTATGAACACTAAAGTAAGTATTGACAAAGAGAAGAAAATTTTCTTTCATGAGAATATGGAGAAATCAGAATGCCCATGCATTGCTAATAAAATTATAAAATAATAAAGTCAGTGAAAGCCAGTTTTACAGTTCCTCAATACAGTAAACACTGAAATAAAATATTTAACTAGTATTATCCCCCAGGATGTACCTGATAATTGAAATGCTCAAACAAAAATTATGCAAATATTATTATAATAGTACTGTTAACAATAGAAAATGTTAAATGGATAAACAAAAGTGTTACATTCACACAATTGAATACTAGTCATAAAATAAATTAATTACTTATATAGACTACATAATGGATGATCATGAAAGCATTATGCTAAGTGTATTATGTGAGTATATTTAGTGAAATACCTAGAATAGATAAATCTTTAGGGATATAAACATATTTATGAATGTCAGGAGCAGTGGACAAGGAGAAATGAGGAGTGACTACTTAAGTAGTGCATGGTTTCCTTTTGAAAAAATGAAAATATTCTGATATTACAAAAAGATAATGTTTGCAGGATATTGAATAGTGAAGAAGAATTAAGTACTGACTAACTAAATTGTGATTAGAAAATACATAATAGGAATTCAAGCTGTAAGGCATCCGCCTTGCCCACGCTATCTTAAGATGGACTATGGTTTGATCTCCTGGCGTCCCATATGTTCCCCCAAGTCTGGAGTGATTTCTGAGTCCATAGCCAGGAGTAAACCCTGAGCATCACCGGGTGTGGCCCAAAATCCAAAAAACAAAACAAAACAAAACATGACAGTACTTAGATGCCCCAATTGGTAAACTTTTTAGAAATATTTATTACAAAATTGGTAAACTTTGTAGGAATATTTATTACAAAATATATTCCTTAACAACAATAAGTATTATAAACATCAATACAATCTGAATAATGAAACTTATTTTGCATATTTAAATAGAATTAAATTAACATAAATACAATAAATTTCCTAAATTTAATATAACAGACTAAAATATCCAACTATTATAAATATGTATATCAATTTAATTAGTTACAGTGGTTACAAGTATTTTCTTCCTTCCAAATTATTTATTTAAAATATGATGATATATAAATTTAATTTAATTGCATTTACAATGTAAAGCTAAAATATTTTATAGTAATTCAAAAATTTAAAAGTACACAAATATGCAGTATAATTACCTGAAAATAATAATATAAAGATAAATATTTTATTATAATTAAAATAATAAAATATACTTTTTCAGTTTGGCTTATTTAAAATAATTGGACCATTAAATTCTAGATTCTAGTCCATTGTTATGTTTACTGTAAATAAATATAAATTTTTCCTAACCTATTTGACATGTGCACAGTTTTTGATAAAGTAATTCTAGTCTCTTCACTTAAAATTTTTTAAATGTGATTGCATTTCTAATTAGTCTGAGACAAAATTTGGTTTAAGTATTATGTCCTGTCATTTGACTTGTTTATTGGTCTTTTTCAAGTGATATGTTTCTACTTTGCTGTTGTCATTGTTGTTATATTTGTTTCAGGGCCACAGCCAGTGACACTCAAAGGTTACACGTGGCTATGTGCTCAGAAATTGCTCCTGGCTTGTGGAACCATATGGGATGCCGGGGTATTGACCCTCAGTCCATCCTAGCTAGAGTGAGCAAGGCAGATGCATTACTGCTTGTGCCACCGCTCTGGCCCCATGTTTTTCCTTTGGATAATCCATTTTAAAATATTTTTAAATGGCATATTTTCAGTATATACTACTATATTATTAAGACTGGTTGTCAAAACATATATATATATATATTTCCAGCCTTTCAACTTAATGGTTCATATTCCTGTGAAAGACATGTGATGTAAAGTTTTGGATTCTCGAATCCACAAGTCCTTTCTCTTAGTTGATAAAGCCTGTCAATTCTTTCTCTCTCAGTAGCTTCTAACAATGTCATCAAAATGTTTCTTTTTTCACATTGTATAGATGCTTTTAATGAAAAAATATTCTGAATAATCTAACTACCCCAATATCATCTTTGTT